>NW_021939396.1:43791272-44182770 GCF_001715985.3 Manacus vitellinus
TGTCTCCTTTGAGAACACACGCAGGATCACTCTTGAGGAGAAAAGACAACGCAGAAAGAACCGTGTTTTGCAGAATATACCATCTAAGGAGTCTTTCTGCTGTGCCTTTTGCAATCGGATATGTCCGTCTCGTATTGGCCTCATAAGCCACCAGCGTGCCTGTAACAAATGTGGATAGAGCCTTCCCAAATCTTCGTTCGTGAAGCCTAGCCATGATGTGATGATTCTACTTTGGCCATATAGTATATAACTGTACTGAAATCAGCAGAGATTTCTGCAAAAGGAAAATTTACTTTTTAACAAAAGTAATTGATACCTTTTATCTGATTTTTATTCCTCAAATAAGAAGTAAAAAATGAAATGTGCTTGCATACAGATAAATTTAAAGAACCCCTGTTTCAAGGAAAGAGAAATAGTTTCTAGTTTTTTCCTGGTTACACTATTATTCAGGCTCTCTCTGGGGAGCTATGTGATGTGTAGAGAGAGCAGTCTTTGGGGAGTCAGGGACTAATTGATAGTAATTACAATGTTTCTTCAGAATTATTAGAGTATTTCAAATTAGAAATTTATGATACAGCATTTCTCCTCTGAAATTTATGATATAGCATTTCTCCTCTGAAAAATTTTCATCCAGAAAGCAAATATATAGGTTACGTACCATCAGATAGTCAAATTAAATACTTATAATTAAAAAGTAATTGTCCATATTAAGGAAAAGATGGTTTTAATTATTCCAGGATAAAATAGTACTGTCCTATCAGTATGTTTGTAGGCATCTTCAAGAACTACAGCTCAATATTTCTTAACAGACAGTCGAACAGATATGGACATTTTTCTCCCAGTTAACTTCAGAATTCCCTTTTATGTGTAAGTAATAGGTGAATAAACATCCAGGCCTTTTCTACTCTGTGTGAACACTTTAGAGAGTGACCTTTGAAAACAGTGGCTCAGAATAGAAATGGATACTGACTTTCAAAGCTTCTGACAAAGTTAGCACACTGAGAATATGCTGCTATGAAATTAACAGTTCTGCCAGATGGTTTGTACCTGCAAGCTCTGCCATAATTACAATAACCTCATCATGTTCTTGGTCTTTCATCACCTTGAATATTTTTATTGCAGTTGTGCAGACATCTTTAAACAATTCACCTTGAAGAGTGGAAGTTTCATTTGGGTGAGAAATGGCATCATAAAACTGCAAATTATGGAAATTAATAATCTCATATTGTTTCTAAGTTTTTTGAGTTCCTCACCACTAGTTATTCCTTGCTAGGGAGATTGATAACATGTTTAACAGCTCAAGAGAAATTTTGAGATGTCCTGAACATGGAACTTCCATTGAGCATGACATATGTTAGGACTCTTCTAAGATATTCACTCTCTCCTTGCTGCTAACACCAAAAAAATCTTACCATTTTAATGGAAACATGATCGTGCTTTTTCTCCTTAGAGCTGTTGCAGATAGAATGGAAACTTCAGACAAAGTTGACCCCTTGAGTCATGAGGTTTAGAAAGGATCTCCTTGCTTTCTAATCTCTGTCTCAGAAGAGTCTAGGTATCCAATTCTAGTCCCAACCTTGGTCAAAGATTTTTTCTAAAGGACTATATAGATGTAATTGATCCCTTATATGATTTTGTCAATTTATGTAAATATTATGTTTATTTTATATAAATATATTGATGTATCTATTGATTATACCAATAAATATATTTAAATAATATAATAAATTATTTATTTGAATTGATGATAATAATTAAACCAAAAAGGCATTAATCAGAATTATTTGTTACACACTATAGCTATAAATAATAGTATAATGCCCTACTTATCAAATTGATAATTTCAAAGCTAGCTTAATAATTAATAAGTAGAAATTGAGGTTACTCATCCATACCAGTGACAATGGGCAAATCTCTTTCACGCAGCCTCAAGGAGCAACCTTTGAGGGCAGTTCCTCACTGCAGGAAGGAATCTCCATACATACCTCCAGAAGGAGTGTGCTAGAAGTTCCTACTGTTAAAAAGTGAGACCAGGCTTTTAAAATTTAAAGTGATTGACTGTCCATCAAATGTTTCTAGGCTACCCACGCCAGCTCAGCTGCCTTTAGCACAGCAGCTTTAGATAAGTTATCAGTTCTATCACTTGTTGGTTCCTTTATCAGGAGTTTTGTCTGCCACATCCTCACCAGTGTCAGTTTCTGTCAGAAAACACTATTTTTCATATCCTTAGAGTGCTTTGGGATTGTTGAGTCAGACTGGTCTCAGCAATCTTCAACACCAAAAGCAGCATGAACCCAAGTTATACTCCCACTTCAGCAGACATCCTGCTACAACAACATATTTCATTATCCTATAGCAGTGGAAAGGCAGAGGAGAACGCTCATTGTCATTTTCCATCAATGCTGTTCAGATTAGAACTATTATAATTCTCACACTTCAGACACAAATACATTTTTAATCAAGTTTGTTTAAGAGTTCTCATTGGGGATCCATTTTAATTCAGACAGTGCATTGAATATCCACATAGTGACATTACCTAGAGTTATAAATATGTGTTCATTACATTTATCAATCTTGCAAAAAAAATTACATGCCAAAAGAGGGCTATTCCTAATCAAGTGATTCAGTGTCATTGAGGTCAACCTGCCGTCAGAAACATTAGGTGCTGATGACCAGGATCCGTCTGAAGTATCCGTCAGCAGGTCCTGCACTGGACTAGCTCTGTCATAGTCCTGTAAGGTGCCGTGACGAGTACTGAAGACAAGTCTTTGAGCATATCTTCCAGAGAGTACCTAAGGGAAGGTAGTTCAGTTCAGACATCTCCAAAATGTGAATTAAAGGACAGGGGAGGATAAGTCTCTTTTGAAATATGTTCCTGGTTTGAACTCGAATGGTGCTAAGGTGTGAGGAATTGGATTTTTTAATTGCCTTAGAACATTGCTACTGTGCAAAGAAGCCTCCTTCCAGGAGATTGAAGACAAATGCTGAGGGGAGGAGGCCATAGCCCACAAACTGTTAGATTTGTGGAGGCCTTGGAGTGAGCCTCTGAGTATGTGATATCTATCTAAGGAAGGCCAGTGAGGACTCTCTGGGTGTGTGATACTTACATCTTATGGGTCAGGCTGTGTCAAAGGAGGACCATCACTACCCTGGACAAAGCCTCACTTTTGTCAGGGGTGCCTCTGAAGCACTGTCCCCCCTAAGCCTAAAATGACTGTGCAAAACCCAGCACCTCCAGCCTCTGTAAAACTGTAACTTTGTAAAAATGGCCCCGCCCCAACACATCGAGGAGGCACAAGGAGGGTTTCTGAGGTCATATAAACCCATTGGACTTTATGTTTCCTGGGCTTCTTTCCCCCCCACCACTCCCCATCTGTCCAAGACAACAGTGACAACCATCAAGTTTGTTGGAGACCTCTGGGTTGTGAATATAAACTCTTACTTTTTCTCTCTTTTTCTTTCACTCTTTTCCCTTATACATTTTCTTGGTTGATACCTTTATGCTTTTATATTGTTATATTACTATAGATAATAAAAACCAGAATGGCTACTTGTCTGTTTTCCTTTGCAACCAAATTGTTCTAAAATAAGCCATATTTATATATATGTATATATGAGATGCTCTGCAAATGCTGATCATCTAGTATCGATTTACTTTAATTCACCCTAAAGGATTTATTAGCAAAAAACAAAAGTTGCTTCTGCCTTATGGGACAGAGTGTAACTTAGGGAAACACTCAGAGATGATGGTTCTGTGAATAGAACTGCACGGTAGAAGCAAACACAAGTGACAGCTGACATTACACACCAAGTCATCGCACCTCTAGGTTCCTCTGAAAGGGGTGATTCTATTCCTGAGACTGTCATTGCACATAGGTCAGCATCTCAGATGACATCTAGTACTTGTCCATGTACACTGTGAACTTGTCATTTACAGAAAAAGAAGACAGTGATCTAGTGAGGAGAGGGGTTCATTTGGCATTAATGAATTCCTGTGCTCTAGACCACATGACTGATCCAAAGCAAGAACAGAGTGAAACTGAACTCTATAGCCCTCCATAACCCCAGTGAAACCAGGCACTCCAGGTCTGTATACATCTTTGGACCAAGGAGGTTTGACTCAGGTTTCTTTGTTCTGCAACACTGAGGGAGTTTCTTTGTGCTACATTTCATTACTTATAAAATTAATAAAATATTCTCTGCACAGTGGTTGATGGCATAAAGACTGTTAATTACTCCTATATTGCTCCAATGGTCTTGTACAAGAGTTATAGACATGAAGCTGTGAGTCAAAATACACATGAATGAAAATGAACTTAATGAATAGTCAATACAACATGGAAAGAAAATCAAAATAAAACCCAGAACGATTCTTGATCCTGGATCTCCCTGACAATTTTTAAGTTTTCTAACTAGCACTTTTTTATTTCTACCCCAATACTGTGTGAAAGAACAGAAAGACAACTTGTAACACTGAAAAAGGGTATTTCATCTCTTTCCTAGGTCAACAAGACTTAGTCCTTCAACTACAGCTTTACAGGGCAAACAATGAAATTCACTATTTTCAGAATACTTTCAGGTTAATAAAGAGAAAGACTGAAGAAAGTATTTTCCAGTTAATCTCTTCCATTACCACTACTCCTAGCTCTTGACTGTCACAAGAATAGTTAGAAACAAGTGTGAGGAAGAAGTGTGATTATATGGATTGTAACTGGATTATATCCTTTTAAATATCAATACATCATATGTGCTCACCCACCGAATAAAGCTTGCCAGCCAGCTGCCAAGTTGTTTAAAGTCATGCTAACAACCCATCAATTAACAAGTGGAATTGCTGCCTTCTGGTACGGAATATTTTGTCTCACTCCCACCTGAATTCACTCCACATCAGATCATTTCAGCCTAACTAATGCTAGATGGCAAAGTAATATCCAGCGTTTTTATTTAATTTAATACATCAGTTTCAATAAGTCATATGGGGAAAGTTCGAGTCAACCCATACTAACTGTCATATTGAGGATCCAGATCTCTCTTACATAAACCTATAGAAGTTCTTTTTATTGGATAGTTTTAGAAAAGGGGTTCTCTCTTCTATCTAAGCAGCTTGCAGGGGTGACCAGAGGGGAGACACATAATAATACAAAGTGACAATATTAGAGATAATGAGTTATAAGAGAGAAAGGAACTTTCAGAGGTTTCTGGTTGCATTTATATTATCTGTGGCACTTATGCTCTGGGATGCAGTTGAACCCTTCATTGTCAGTAAAGGTGAACAAGAAAGGTTTAGTGCTTGCCATAGTTGTGGATAAAAATCACTTGAGAGGAATCACATGACCAACTAAATCTCTACGGTCTATTAATGCTGGGAATACCACTGTGAATGGACCCAGTACTCTGTGGGGTGCAGGGCTCAGGAAAAGCTGGTTATGACCTTCCTCCATATTAACATTATAAGACTCCGTTCATATGGCAGGTATAATCTCTTCTCGCATCTTTCAAAGGAAGCAAGTGTGAACATATGCTCTTGACTTTCTTTTTGAAGAAATGAATAGAACAGAGCCTGCTTCTCTCTATTTTGTAGAGGCCTTTATGGAAACTGCGATGAAATATTTTACAGAAAGAGAGGCAGAATAAAGAGAAAACGTTGTATAGAGCTAGCAATAGTTACTCTCATGCAGATAGCTAGGAGAAAATGACATACGCTATGGTGACAGAGAAAAGTAAAAGAACAAGCACACAGAAAGCCTAAAGCGCTGAGATGCAAGTGTTCTCCTTTAGCCCGAAGTGAACACGGCACAGAGGTGTGCTGTGCTGAGCAGAGGGAAGATTCAGTTGCAGGGTAAAGTGAAAAAGGAGGGTTATGGGGTGAAACACAAAGAGAGGAAGTAACTCAGTAGGAGGACGATTTCTGGAGCGAGGGGCAATGTAAGTAAAAGATGTCCTCCATCTGCAGAGTTTTCCAGAGAAAAGGCAAGACTGAAAGTGCATGCTGAGGGTTCATTTTGTGCAAGAGCTAAATTCTGATTTCATTTTTTAAAGTGTAAGTCCCTGACTCTGATCCTCATTTTTCACTATTATTAAAAAGATATAATTTCTTTGATTTTTGTCTAAGAATCCAGGTTCTTCTGCATGTAATTTAGGATATTTACTGGATGTGCCTAACTTGAAATTCAAAATATTTTTACTGAACACAGGTATCACTGCCTATTTTTATACTGCAAGTGCATGGATGCAGGTTTCTAGTGCCAGTACTTGGTACTATTATTTAGAAACTCAGATTCTAAAAGGAAATTCTCTCTGTAAACAATATAAGCAACAATACCATGCCAACATACCTACAGGGAAAAAGAAAAACGCAAACCCTAAGGAAGTATTTCCATTTTACAGAAAATACATTCTGAGTAAATTTAATAGCTTGAATATATGATTTATTTTGAGGTTACTAAAGATATATATTGCCTTTCCATATTTGTTTACAGGACAAATCTTACACCAGAGAATCTATCTCCCTATAAGTGATTAGGCTCAGTTGTTTTGCCTTTCTGTTTGTAAAAGCAAGTTACAAAGCACATTAATTATCAGTTTGTCAGACCAGTTGAATGGCTTTTTCTACAGGAGCTACTTCCAGTGGCTCCTAAGTCAAAACTAATGAGCTATTCCTGTGAGAGGTTTGCCCAGAATAGCTAACACTTCTGGGGATTGTGTTTAAGATTACTGCCATCTTTAAGATATGTCAGCACCTTCAAAAGCAGGCATGAGTGCAGATTTTGTGGCTACATCAAAACTTGCTTTCAGCTGGCTAGCTTTGAAAGTGAGAGTAGACTGTGCTGGTCTCAGGTCCATTTGACTGCCTGAATATTGTCCCAGGATGCTGGTGAATTTAAGTGCCCAGACTGACCTTTATAATATAGCAGCAACAACATTTGAATTCACTGTCTTAAACCTGGATGATGTTTGTCCTCTAAGCTACTTATTCCATTGAAGTGTAACCTTAGGATCAAAGTGCAAACCTGCTGAAAGCAACAAAGAGGGGGACTGCATGCAATGCAAGAAACAAGAACAGATCTTGATCTAGAGTGTCTTCAAAACAACCTTTCAAATTTCAAAACATGTTTACATGCCCAAAAATAGTTCAGTTCTCAAAATGCTTTATTTACCGTGTACTTATGTACTCATACTGATTTTAGTAAACATTTGGGTCAAGATTCTAATGGCTTTACAGGAGTAAAATGGTAGTTTCTTGAAACGTAATGTTAGCTACACCTACATGGCTTGTCAGCTGTGGAAAAACGTGATCTGAATTTCCCCTCCAACACACTTTATTATTGTAAAATGATCAGTTTCAAAAGGTTATTTAATAACTAAAATAATCTCATAATTTTCATTGGATATAATAATTCTTCTCCTAGTTGTGCAAGATTATTGTTGATGTATATCCACCTAGATTGTCATATGGTCCCACTGGGTAATATAATTTATTTCTGTGTAAAAATAGTAACTGTTAACAACTTTCATTTTCTTTCTGCTTTCTCACCCTGCAGCAATAATTAGTTATGTTCTTTAGGGGTGGCTGAAAGAAAGAGAGGTAAAGGAAATAAAGTGAAAGCTTTTTTCATAAAGAGCTTCAATATTTTTTTTAACTTGGCCTCATTGTAATTCCAAGTGAAGAAAAGAAATGTTTACAGTCTCCATGAAAATGATTGAGACTTCAGTTCTCATGGTTCCTATACAGATTGCTGAATTCCCTGGGTGTTTGCTGTTCTCCTGGGAAACAGCTCTGCTTCTGAAAATTCAGCAGTCCAGGCTAACAACAACTATGATTATAAGATTTTTTAGCTTTGTAGGAGAAGATAAACTGAAGATACCAGATCTGATTATAAATCTGAGACCTGTGGTAATTTTTCTTTTTCTAGATATTTTAAATCAGTCTTTATAAAAATTCTTGCATCCTGTAACTTTTCCCTATATTTTCAGTAAAGAATATATTAGTTACAGTAGAATAAAAGTGTTGTACTAAACCACGACTCAAGAGAGAAGAGCAATCCTGAATTTTAGTAGGAGTCAGTATCATGAAAATTCTGAGTAACAATGAAAATAAGGGTATAAAATTCTATGTAATGTAAGAGTGCCTGTGAGCAAAATATAATGACAAGAAACAACAGTGAAACATTCATAGAATCGTAGAATCATAGAATTGACCGGGTTGGAAAAGACCTCTGAAATCAAGTCCAACCCTTAATTGATTCAGCATATTTCATAACCTGTTCCGAGTCCGAGGTAAGATCAAATTCTGTCCAAGCATAAACTTCAGATGTTGGCCCATGATCATAACTTCAAACTACCTATCTCATAATATAAAGATTTTGTTTGAAATTAAATGCAGTAGAAAAAGTGTGGGGAAAAAATTCTAGAAAAATTGGTTTGAAGTGTGAACATATTAAAATATTAAATTACTTTAGCTTATATGAATTTCAGAAGTCATATTTTTTTGTAAATTTTAAGAGTTTCTGTTGAGAGAGTGAAGATGTATATATTCATGCTTATTGAGAGAAAGTTATTTCAATGCAAATGTATAAGCTCTATTTTATTTATTGTTATGGGAAGACAGTGGACCGAGAGAGTTGGGACTATTTAACTTGGAGAAGGGATGACTGAGGGGGGATCTTATCGATGCATACAAATATCTTAAGAGCATGTGTCAAGAGGATGTGTCTTTTGGACGGTGTCCAGCAACAGGACCAGGGGCAATTGGCACAAACTGAAACACAGCAAGTTCCATCTGAGCAGGAGGAAAACATTCTTTACTGTGAGAGGGACAGAGCACTGGAAAAGGTTGCCCGGAGAGGTTGTAGAGTCTCCTTCTCTGGAGATATTCAAAACCTGCCTGGATGTGGTTCTGGACAAACTGTTCTAGGTGAACCTCCTTGGGGGGAACTGGGGGATCATATGATCTCCAGAGGTCCCTTCCAACCCCAACCGTTCTATGAAAGTACAGAGATAGAGAAAAAAGGGAAGAGCATTTCAAGGTTTTTTTGCACACTCTGATAAAAATCTGATTAGCCTATGACAATAGCATTTTTCCCCCAGTATCAATGAACTTGCTTTGACAGATTCTATTCTGTGACAGACCTTTTGGTTCACTATGATATGTGGATTTAAATCCTTCTTCAAAAGTGCCCTTTTGTCCTTTCTTATGATTTATTTATCACAGCAGTAACTGTTTCATTTTTAATAAAACAACACTTCCTCAAAAGTGAGACTGATGAAATTATTTACTATAAATTCTATCCTTTTTAATCTTTGTTTTCACTTTGTCAAATCATTTATAAACTGATTTCTGTCAGATGATTAACCTTTTGCAGATGCTGAGAGCTAACTAGATGAATTATCTCACTGAGTATAATGGTACAAGAGTGTTCACAAATGTGAACAGGAAGTATACCAACTGACCTTGTGACTGTGTTTATTTGTCAGTTTGCATAAATGTAGTTTCTGTATATACTTTTGCAAAACTGTCCCTTTTACTATCCGCCATCTGTGATATGTTGTCATCATAATGACTGCATTTTAAATAGCAAATGCATTATAGGTCTTAAAATGTGCATGAACCTTTGTTTCTGTGAGATAGCAAGAGAAAACAAAATGAAATCTTTTTTGTAAGGCATACATTTTGCTTGGAAAAGAAATATTAATATTTTTCTACCTTCTTTGCATGAGGTCACTGACAAACATGATGATGTGAGTCACGTCTTACCTTTACTTATACTACTATAAAACTGAAAAACCTTGGCCGACTCTAATGAAAAACTCAAACTTGAAATTTGTAATCTAAGTTGGATACCCATGCTCCCCACTATAACTTTTTCCCTTTCTTCTAGGTATCTTTAAAAGAATTGGGATTGTTCAGCCTGAAAAAGAGAAGGCTTTGGCCTTGCAGTACCTGAAAGGAACCTATAAGAAAGATGGAGAGAGCCTATTTACAACAACATGTAATGACAGGACAATGGGAATGATTTCAAACTGAAAGAGAATGCATTTAGACTAGATATTAGGGGAAAATTCTTTACTGTGTGGCTGGTGAGACACTGGAACAGGTCGCCCAGAGAAGTTGTGGGTGCCCTATCCCTGGAAGTGTTCAAGGCCAGGTCAGATGAGGCTCTGAGCAACCTGGTCAAGCGAAAGATGTCCCTGCCCATGGCAGGGAATTAGAACTAGATGATCAGTCAAGTTCTTTTCAACACAAGCCATTCTATGATTCTATGGTCCCATGATATATATTAAAGTTCATATCTTAGTTTAAAACATGCAAACTCCCATTAGAAGGATGCATTTAGTCGAATCTTCCACTTTGATGCACCCTCCAGATCTTATCTCATCAGAATAAGTATTAGACCAGAAGAACTGTTGAACAGAATTACTGCAACTCAATATTTTGGCATTTATGTTATTCTTCAAAGAACAAATTACTTTTGACCACTGTTACAAATTATATCTGTGACTTTAAAATATGCTTCCTTTAAAATAAGCTTCCTTATTTACTCTAGAGTTTTGTATTCTGATACAGTATGAGAGTAGAATAATATCTGAAACAGATATAAAGTAAGAGAATTGGTCTTCAGAATTTCCTTCACTGAAAACTTTGGGTTTTTCCCCCCCAGTCTTGGCATGCACTGAAATCTTCTCTTGAAGGTAGACAAGAGGAGACAAAATCCAAGCTAAGAAGTAAAATACAAATCTATAGCACAAGTTCATACACTTTTTAAAATCCTCCCCCCATCTCACAGACTGATTTCTGTTAAGCAGCTTAGCAGCACACCCTAAATAATGAAACCTTAGGGATATTTTTTTGGTCCTGAGGCAAATTATATTAAATGTAAGAAGCAGGGAGAATTAGTAGACTGGTCACAAAGTCTAAGATGGTATAAAGCTCATATACAGTATGTGTTACAGTCTTCCAGTAAAACTGGAGAGAATCACAGAATAATACAATCACATAGAGTATTTCAGAAATCAACAGTACTGCTTGTATCTGACACTAATCATAACTTCTCTTAAGCCTCTTCAGATCTAACAGCTAAGAACAGGTGAAAATGTATCTAGGATCTGAATAAGAACCTTCCTTTTTCTTTGGGATAAATTGTTGAGATGAGTAGCATATAGCATCATTACTGCAAATGATGGACATTTTTAATGTTTTGTTATTTTCTAACATTAAAAATCTTATGTAGAGTGGATGCCACTTTATCTGTCTTTTCCCTTTTTCTTAAGACAAAAAAAGAAAAGAGAGCTTAACATAATTTGTAAAAAAAATAATGTTTTTTTTAAGGAAAAGAGTGTTTTTCATTAAAGCATTATGTGGTACTGCATCAGTAAATCACATCCAAACAATCAGATGTGACAGTCTCTGTGCTCCAGCAGGTCCTTCAGTTGTAGCCCCTCAGGTGCAGGGAGTGCAGCCAATTGCATATGGCCTTGAGGGTCTGCATGACTATGATTAAAACATGATCTAAATTGATGAGGTGGTTTTCTAATGGTAGGAAGAAAAGATATAAATGCCATGAAACTGTGTGATGCCTCTGCTTCAAAGAGCCAAAGACTGGAAAAAAACTAGTTCCATAAAACAGTTCCTCTGAATTAGCATTTTGCTGTGATCAACTAATAATAATTGCAACATGCATAATTACAATAATGATTCACTTGAATAAGTGACTGCTACATGGCCAGGCTCTCTCTAGTTTAATGGAGTGGTAGAGCAACTGGACTGTGGCTGCTGGATGTGTTTGACACTCTTTGTAGGTCAGGAAAGTATAAATAAAAGGCACCAAAAGGATACAATTGACAGAAAATAAAGTACAGTGAATTCACAATTTCTATTTTTTTTAAGTCTTGCACAAGAGAGGAAAGATGTTAAGCAATTTACATAGATAAGCTCAGTAACATATTCTTAGATCTTCATATTATGTTTCATTTTTTATGTAAAACACTCGAATTAATTCAAAGTACTCAGTTTGTGCTTTATCTGTTAGGAAAAGTTGAAGTATTTATCCATTTTGTTTAACTAGTTTTCTATCTTTAAAAAGTTTTGCTAGATATCTCTTTGTAGCTTTATTTTTAATGTATCTTTGATGGAGCCTGAAGCTGGGAGAAATTTAATTATCCCTCTTTCTTTCTTTCTTTCCTAATTTCTAATAATAAAATACACTTAGTGATTAAGGCCACAGAAAAGTTGCTGAAATTCATAACCAACTCCATCCTATCTAAATTTGAGAAAACATGCTTTGTTCAATCCTCATTAGTGCAATGCCTGAACAGTCCTACGTTTCTGGCTACACTAAATATCTGGTATAATTAGGAAACAACAGAGAAAGATGACAGAATATACAGAATCTACAACACACATGACATCGTGAGATGGCAATTGGGAATGAGGGTGGTGGTCCTGATGAACCTCTTCTCAGAGCAGAATCTGCACCTCAGGGCTGGATGCCTGAGCTTGTCACATAACACCAGCAGCAGCTTAAGAAGGGTATTTGTTGCCTTAGGTAGACATGCAAAGACTTTCCCTGGAATCTCAGCTTCTCCAGAGCTTTGAATATTAATTCTGGATCTCTAAGAGACATCTTTTTCCACAACTCTGCTACCCTCCAGAGAATGGTTGCTTGCATTTTCCTTTAAATGAGAATAGAAGTAATTTTTTATATTAATATATGGCTGGCAAAAAATCTCAGGAGCATGGCTCAGTTGTTTCTCCTGTTGAAACTTTGCTACTTGGTGGACAGGTGTTCACAGAATATTAGACTGAGAAGAGGATATGGAGAAAGAAACATGAATTTGTAAATAGTAACACAATCATTCAGTTAGAGTCCAAATTCTAATTTCTGTTCTAAAATATGCAGAGAAGTAAAATGTATGTAGCAGCACGTACATTTGTTTGCAGAGAAATAGAAGGTGAATCCATCTGTGAGTTTGTGGTTTGCCATCACATCCCAAGCATGTCCGTGACATAAATGCTATGTTTGATAGATGTGTATGAGCCACTACAACAATGAAATTTAAAGAGAAAGAACAAAACAGTGGCATTAAGAAAGAGTTTCTTATTCTGTAATGCAAACCTATATTAACTCAGCTGAGCCACTAACCTTTGAAGAGGAACAGGAATGTACTATTTGTCTCCTGGAGAGAATACCATAATTCACACCATCATTTTTTAGTCTATAATTGGTCTTTGTGTATCAGTGTATCAGTGATTGCTATAGATATTCCATGCAGTCACAGAAGGATAAGACAAAAACACCCTCAGTTTCCTAAGCATCTTCTATTTTCTTCCTGCAGAGTATCAGGAAAATGGAGTTCTAAAGAAATTAAATTAAAACTGTCAAATAAAATCAACCTCTACATTTACTTTACATTTCCTACTGATAATGTTTCTTAAGCTCTCCCAAGTGACTATTACATTAGCATAGATTTACTATTAATATGAAACATATCATATAATACTGGCTACAGACTTCATAACAAAACCTTTTTATTTGCAGTGCACTTATTCTCAGATGTCCTTGTCTCCAGTAGCATATTCAGAAGGCTTTATTTACCTAGTCCAAAGGGTACCTTAAATACTGAACCAACAGAATTCAAGAAAATACTGTATCTCAAAACATTAAAAACATTCTTCCTATGTAAAACTGAGATGGTTAAATTAATAATAATAAAAAGTAGCTATTTCCTACTATAAATTTAATTTTCATTTGATAAACAAAAGAAAGTCCAAATTACATCACCTATTGAGTAGTTTTAGATTCCATATCACATCAGTAGTTTTAGATTTCATATCACATCAGTATCTAGTCTCTCTTATGGCTAGGCTTCATGAACGAAGATTTGGGAAGGGCTCTACCCACATTTGTTACAAGCACACTGGTGGCTAAAAAGGCCAATACGAGATAGACATGTCCGGTTGCAAAAGGCACAGCAGAAAGACTCCTTAGGTGGTATATTCTGTAAGACACGATTCTTTCTGCATTACCTTTTCTCCTCAAGAGTGATCCTGCATGCTTTCAGAATCTAGTAAAGTTATACCAAATAACCCAAGACTTCTGGCAAGATTTCTGCAGGTGTTATCTAAGAGTCAGATTTATCATGTAGTTTCTTTGATGTATTGTCATAAAAGACCTCCAGCATGAAGCATACATCCTTACTATATCCTAATGATAATTTGGCTTTACAAAACAACAAACTTAAAAGATCCAGTAAATTACATGCAGGTTTTATTAGTGCAACATTTACTCTAGGTTTAACCTAAATAAACACCTTTTTAACAGCAAAGTTAATGTTAGCAGGTAATGTCGGTACTAAGTAGACTCAAGTTTATAAACACTGACATGTTAACAAAAGAGACTTCAAACTCTTGGACCTACAATGAAATCCAGAATCAAAAAGGGTTGTGTATAAAACCTGTAGTGAAGCCCTGAACACTGGGTTTTGGGCTTTTTGGATTTGGTTTTGGCTTTCTGGGTTTTTATCTGGCACAGTCAAGACTATGTATTAAACAATTATTTTACATAAAAGTGATTTAAAACAACTTTTATTAGGTGTCAAAAAGTCTTTGTCTATTCAAACTTATTTCAGACAGACAGGAGCCAAAAATAAAAGCTCTCTTTTAATAAATGCTACAAATCAGCAAATTAAAAGGTATGCCAAGAATGTTTGTAGTGATTTACAACCAATTCGTGTCTCCAAAAGCCTTTTTCTGAGACAGATAATTACTGCAAGAGTTGATGAAGGCCAGAAGACTCAGTACAGTTCATGGCATCATTTTAAATTTTCTTAGAAGTAATTATGTCATGTCATATACAAGGGAATTTGATTGTCCTATGAATTACTTAGGCTTTAAGGAGCCTCTGAGCCTGAGAAAATAAAACTTTAGTATTTTAAATTAAATTCTAAGCCTTCAAGGCTTGGTGGGAACAAAGGCAGAAATTCTGAATGTCTTTTAACAAGTTTGGAAAGAAGCTTCTAGCTATTGAAACGAAGTTTTTAATAACTTTAAAAGACACTCTTAATTTTTTGCCACATAAGCTTCTAGATGCATTTTTAAGACCTATGCTCTAAATCTTCTACTCTAATAGTTTTGCTCTTTTCAAAAAGACAAATAGGACAACTGTCAGAAAAGTTCTTTTGCTGCAAATCACAAAGTTTGCACCTTGCTATAACTATACAAATAATGGTAGATAACCTGCTTTTTTTTCATTAAGTATTTCAAATTTTGTCAATGAGTATTTTAATCAGCAGCTTTTTTTGCCACAGAGCAATCAAAACTATACTTAATTAAGACATAAAATATCTATGAAAGGATGCCTGCCACCCTCACATAAAAGCTTTTAAACAAGACTAGTTCTTCCAAAGGTTCTCTTATTATTCTTCCTCAACTAAAAATGTTTTTAGGTGGCCTTTGTGAACAACCATGTAAACTGAAGCGTTACATACAGCAGTCAAGAGCATCATAAGCTGATATTGTACATAGGAGCACATGCCTTAGTATGAATCTCAGTCCCTGGGGTTTTGACTTTGGCTTTGTGAGAATGTGTATGTGTTCTCCAAGGTACAGCATCACCTGATGTGAGAACTGTAAATGCCTCATGGCATTTGCCCTCTGATCACACATCACATCACATCATAATGATGTAGTTCACTGAGCAATGTGGTCTACTAAAAGGTGTCCCTGCCCACGGCAGTGAGGTTGAATCCAGATGATCTTGGGCCTTCCAGCCCAAGCCATTCTATGATTGCTGTCACATAACTGATTAATGTAGGTGTAACAGAGATGTTAGTGAAAGCCACTGTTTGTAAAGAATAGTCATTTTGCCTTGCAACAATTCGAAACTACAGTAAAAACTGATGTTTACGAATCCAGGCAACATTGCAAAGCCCTGTTTAAGGCTTTACGATTGCGATGTATACTCTGTAGCATTTCAAGTATCCCATAACACTGAATCATACCCAATTCAAGGACTCATTATTTGTTTTCTCCTTTGCTAATTGCAGCTGACAGCTTCAACAGCTCTTTAAAAGCAGCAACAGACAGTGACTTTTGATCCCTGGAACAAAAGGCTGTTCCCCTTTATAACTCTGGAGTGGTGTCATACAAATTAGAACAGGAAATCAAGGTCAATCTACCATCAGTAGACAAATGAATCACACATTTATTAAAATTTTAAAGTACAGATCTTTATGTCCTCATTCTGTGTTTATGCTGAACCACAATTTCAGAGGCAGCTCTCAAAGAGCTATGGAAGGAAATAACATCCCTTTTCACTGTTTCTTTCCTGTGCAGGGTACTCAATTGTCATACTTTTGGAAAATATCTGGAAATACGGAGAGCAGAGTTTTGCAATGGATTTGTACACTACCTTTGTCCCAGAAAGGCTCTCCAAAATAGAGCACAATTTCTTACAGGAACTTAACCATGCAAAATTTAATAACTAAAAGTTTTAGGTTCCATGCTTCATTCGAAGTCTTTTTCCTTTTGAGGTAAAAAAAAACATTCTTCATTGTAAGTTTCTAATAAATCATATTTTTATTTAATCTTGGCAATCTGTGAACATTTTGCAGCATTATTCATTTTAGACAACTGTGAAATCAAAAGAATTATATTTTTTTTATGACCCCATGCCAGACCTTCTTAAAGGAAAACCTGTCAAAAATCACCTTTTTCTGCTACCATCTGCAGACTCAGCAGAATTTTACTAGATGCTGAGTATGCTAAACAAAAAAAGAAAACACTCAATATTCTTCAAAATCAGACTCTGGGTATGTATGCTTAAATCCTTAATGCACTTCTGTGAAAATCAGTGTTTTTCTCTTTCATTTTCAAAAGATTCTCTCTTCACGGTACACCATTGCTAAATTATGTACTAGCAATTTCAGTCTAATCAAGAGGATTCTGAAGTGCAAAAAGAATTCCCTTCTAAAATGTCATTGTTAACCACAATGGGGCACTCAGACTGCAAATGTTAGATTGCAGCACTTTAATGTGATCACCTGTTCTTTTCCAAGAGTACAGCAGAGAAGAAACGATGGGACCAGCAAATCTGAATGTACAGTTTGAATAACTTGAAATGTGATAGAGTTCACATGTAAAGTTAAGGCTCAAATGTAAGGAAAAAGCAATTGGTTGCAAAATTCACCTATGAATTCACAGCACCAAGCCTGTAGGAGTTCACGAAGCGTTTGGACAATACTCTCAGGCACATGGCGTGATGCTTAGGGTGTCCCAGGCAGGGTTGGGCGTTGGATTCGATGACCCTGATGGATCCATTCCAAATCAGTATATGCTATCATTCTATGACTTTAGGTGGCAATTTTCAGGGACATTTTGATTCTTCCAAAGCTTAACCTTGGTATCAGGCTAATAATATTACAAAAATTATAAGCTGTTTATGGACAACCCTTACTTCCTAGCATGAAGAGAAACTTGTTTAGAGGATGTAACAAAAATCAGTCAGAAACATTCACCCCACAACCAACATAAATTAAATACTTGTTAAAGAAATTTTTAAAGAAATTCTTAAGTATAATGAGAAACAACTGTATTACTTTAAAACTATTGCTAGTGTCTGCCTATATTCACATAATTTTGCAAACATGTTACTGCAGTTCAAAGATTTGTATGATGCTAAATATTTTCATGTCCCACACAATTCCATTTAATGGAGAGTAAGATGTAAGAGATCTGATGCCTGTGTGCCTACAACTACAGTTAGGGAGTAATTACCTCTTTTGTTTGTCCTGATGGCATTCAGGGAGTTATACTACTATTAGTTCAGGATGCATTCTGTGTTGTCCACTTTCAGATAGGGAATTCACTACTCAAAAACAAAGAAGGAGAAAAAGAGAAAGATTTGATATGGTTTTTCAAACATTTTTAAATTTTCACTGTTGGAAATTAATATATAGCATTTTTACTTAGAGAAGAAAGAAAAATAAGCATTGTGTGACCCCAACTTGCTTTGAGTATAAAGTGAATTATGTATGCTAACATTTCCTCTATTTTGCAGATTTCATTTTCCCCTTTTTAACCTCAAGTTTCAGATGCCAGCATAAATAACAGATTTTCTTTGAGTTATCACACATGCAAAAAGGGTTAATTTCAATAGGCAAAAAAATTTAAGGTACTTCAGAAAAGAAAAAAACATCCTCTGTTCTGATAGTTTAATCTAGGAAAGATACTTGGGCTACAGCCTCATAATACTCTCAGGCACATGGTGTGACTCTTGGGGATGGTCCTGTGCAGGGCTAAGAGTTGGACTTGATGATCCTTTTGTGTCCCTTCAAAATCAGCATATTCTGTGATTCTGTGATTATATGACTTTGAATTAATTGTGTCAATGTCAGTGATCTTTCTTATTTTGAGATAAAATTATTTTTTTCCAAGCACTTCAGAGACCACAGGATCTCTAAACAGTTTTAGAGCACCCTTTTACTATCTGTACATCTGTTAAAATGGAAAGTTGTCATATATTTTCAGTGTGTTTTGATTTAGGGAGAAATTCTGGGCAAATTGTAGTTCCAGCTTAATATGTCCTCTCTTTATCTATTTGAAAGTGGTCAATGAATATATGCAGTGCCAAACATCTACAGTGCAATCAAGTGTGTTGTAAATGAAAATGTGAATTTCTGCATTTGAGATCCTGATCCAGGTAACAAGTGATAGGAAGAAATATCCTCTGATTGTGACACTGGAGATTTAGGTTGGATACTAAAAAATATTTTTTCACTGAAATGTTTGTCAAACACTGGAACAGGTTGCTCAGGGCAGTGGCTGAGTCACCATTCCTAGAGGTATTTAAGAGATGCATAGATGTGTGCACTTGGGGACATGGTTTAGTGGTGGACTTGGTAGTGCTGAGTCAGTGGTAGGACTCAGTGATCTTAAAGGTCTTTTCCAGCCTAAACAATTCTCTAGTTCTATGATTCCATGACTTTCTTAACAATAACACAGAAGTGTATAAGAAGGAATTGTTGGTTTATTGAGGGTGGTGAATCTGATATGTGTTTTAAAAGGCTAAACTCCAAACTCCAGTGCTAGTAAGTGGGGGCTTTACCTTGTTGGGTTGTTTTTATTTTTTTTATTATTATTATTTTGGTTGTTGGTTGGTTGTTTTTTTTTAACAATGGAACAGTACTGACAACTCAATGCAGTTAGTACTGGAGGTATAACTGGTTCTGTTTGGAATTGATGTTATCTAATATATTTTCCTGGGACTAAGAAACATATTAAGTAAAATAAAAATGACACCAGCATCTATTACAACCAAACTGTAAATGATTTGTATATAGACTTAAAAAAGATGAATCAACCAGTCTGAAATAAAAGCATTTCAGTTCTTATCTGTGGTCTGCTGCTACCATTACAAGAAGCTTCTAGAAGATTTTTAACTGTAACGTAGTGATTTTATGAAGCCAACTGTAGAACAATTTATACATGATATATAGCTCAATTTTTGTAAAGCATTTGTCAGATGACATGTCAATCACAGCATGCTAGTCAATGTTCAGAAGGAGGAACTCAATCTTCATATCTCAAAATACCACAAAGAAAGAACAAAGGAAGATGGATGGGGAAAAATAAAAGGATTGGAATGAAATTTCATGATGAATTTTTTTTTTTCTTTGCTTCATTCTCTGTCTCCTTTGTTTCTTCTTTTTTTTCATGTTCCTTTCTTTGTCTCTTGATTTTTTCCTTCATCTTGTTGCTGTATTTTTTATGAATAGCATACTATTATTGTGCCTAAATCTTTCCAAGTTCTTTCTTGAGGCTGTTTCTCATAGCAAAAAAAAGATAAAAGCTAGCTGTGTTGCACATTTCTTTTCTGATTTCTTTCATGTTTGGAATTCCTTTCAAAAATATTAATAATAATAGTGTTATACTAACATCTCTCTCTTGTCTATTCTTTGGCTAATTTTCACCCTTTTTCTCTGACTTCAGAGATCCAGAAGTAAAAATTGATGTCTTATCTTTTTAAAGACTGTATTTAGTTCCCTGACCATGAATTAAATTCATTCAATTTTAAATTAAAACGAGTTTTGTAATATTGCTTTCAATGTAAAATTTTAAAAGACTTTGAAGACTTAGGGTGGCAAAGCATGACCCCATGGAGCACAGGTCCTCATCTATGGCACGTTAAATATAATTCTTTGGAAATATCACATAGCACAAAATCATTATGACAAAAACTGTTGTTAATACTGAAACTAGTTAGGAGAAAAATGAGAGTCTTTGAAATTTCTGGCTCAAGTTTTGAAAGGAAAGTAAGTCACATATAAAATCATAGGCACGAAACAATTTTCAACGAAGCAATAAATTTTGGAAAAGCTCTATACCCAGTAGCAATGACTAAAGCTAGACAAAGTGACAAGAGTAGTTTTACAAGGAAACAAAACTCAGTGACAGAGGAGGCGATGCACTTTGGCATAATAAATTAACTTCTTATTAATATGCATCTCTATGATGCATATGAACTTACAGAATATCTCAAATGTTAAATTCAAAAACCTTGGGTTCCCAGTTTTATCCTGTGACCAATTTCTGTTGTGATTTTCAGTCTATGTAGTAAAATTTTAAAGGACAGTTTTGCTTAACATCACCTGTTGATATATAGACACCTTGTGTATTGAGAAGGCAGAAATTCTTTTGAATGCACGTAGAATACAGATAATGAGAATACATTCTGATGTGGATTTAATATGCACTCAGTTCATTCTGACATGAAATACTCTCATGTTTCTTGCAATTTTTACCTGTATTGGCACCATAGCAAAATGCCATGCACTAGGATGACCTGTCCATATAATTCAATGTATTGTGATAGAAAGTTTTGGCATCTGTTATCAAACACAAATGAGTTTTTAAATAGCAAAATATACAGTAATGCTATGATCTCTTGAATGCTTAGGACTACATTCACAGATCTGTTACTGTCAGGAGGTACATTTGTTTTTCTCTTTTGTGCTTTTGTTTCCCTATTTCTCTTCTACATCTTTGTTGCTTCCATCTCTGTTGTCTCTGAAAACCTTTCTGACATTTTTAAAACATGTCAACACTAAATATGTCAGATTCAGCACTTCCTTTAACATTCCTGATGTCTCTTTTTATTTTTTCAGATCTGGCCCAGTATTCCCTAAAATATTTTTTCATATTTGTTAATTAATTTTTGATGTTTTCCCTTTCTATCTTCCTACTGTGAATGCTTTGGAGTGAGTACAGGTAGCTATTTCAGATACTCACAGTACCTCACGAGGTACATAATTATGAGCTTCTAAACTCGAATTAAAGACCAGACCAAAGTCACTCAGTCTTAATGTTACTACATTGGTCCAGATGAAACTATAATAATTTTGCCATTTTTTTTTAAATCAGAATTTTGTAACTTTGTAACACCCACTACCACATAACACCAATTGTTTTAATGACTGCTGGAGGTTGCTATTGCAGACCTCTGCTGTGAATGCTCTTTCCCAGTTCTTGGTTTGTCGGGGTTTTTTTATCTATTGGGTGCCAGATTCTGAGATCCCAAACCCACTCAGTTACTGTAGCCTGCTGCAACAGGTGCTTTTAGTACTCCTCCTTCACAAACTCTGAAATCTCCATGGCAGTAACCAAAACACTTACTCATTACTGCTGCTTTACTTGCTTTAGCCTGACTCTGCTGTCTCTCTTATGAAACAGGAGCCAGGTCTAAAAGAGTTAACTGAGATATCTTGGCCTGCTAAGAAACCCCAATACCCATTTTGCTAGAAGAACATTTTAGGAGCACTGGTTAATATCATGTTCCGTTCTGCTCACTGAACCAAAGGCCTTATTATACAAAGAATAGGAGTAGTACACACACAGTAATAAATTAGGTAAACTAGATGTTTGAATAAGATATAGAAGGCCCAGAGCCAGGATTGTGCAAGCTTGAAGAATTCTGGTCACCCAATTGAAGAGGTCAAATTGAGGAAGACATCCATGGCGACCACCAGAGGGATGAAGGCTTGAGGAGAAGACCCCAACAGTAGAAGACTGTACATGTCTGGAAAGACTCTGCCCAGAGACTAGTCTACTTATTAATGTGTATGTTAGATGATGTAACCATGTATCTAAAGTGTATAAAATGGCTTGCTTTTGCACTTTCAAGCCCAGCAAGTTTGTCCAGCATGAGCTGGCTTGCTCCCAATGTTGAATAAACAAGTACCTTGCTGCTTAAAGATACAAAAGTCTCTGAGCAGTTCTCCATAGTGGATTTTTTTGACTCACTTACTGCAGCTGGTTTCCTTCCCCCTGCCACTGTTCCATGTTCTCTACTGACAATGCTTCCATACACTGTACTATTGTCCTCAGTTAAAAAGTCTGGATTATTTTATTGTTCTTTCACCAATGTTATATTATGCACTAAGTGAGCTACTTGGTGTTGGCTGAGGTCTCTGTGTTAATGACAGATGGAGAGAAACCCGGACCTCCATTTGTAGCAGATGACAAATAACTAGTTTCCTGGAAACCTGCCTCCTGAAAAAATCTAGTTACTCAAAGTAAGATTCACAGTCCTTGTAAAGAAAACTGATCCATAAAACTAAAAGCCTTCATTCTCTGTATAATGAATAGAGGTAGATGCCTCCTAATTGAGATGCTCTGAGGTGCCCTTTGGAGATGCTTACTTTTATTCTTTGAGTATATAATGAGCATAGGCAATTAACTGAAGCTCCCAATTTAGGTGTCTAACATAGACATTTTTAAAAAAAATCCTCTTCCCCTTGTTATAGCAGAACATTATGCATTGCAATCTGTGGGTCTAATGAAAGCCTTTGGAAGAGGTCCCAGCTGGAAAGAAAAATAACATCTTTAAACAGTTTCAATTTTATATTTGCACAACTTTTTTTTCATTTTTAAAAATACATCAGTTAGTGAATTTCCAGCTAATTTGGAATTCTGTGTAGTAGACTACCTATGAATCACTGGTATATACATATTCTGTAATATACCATTTATGTCTCTACAGAAACTCATCTTTTTGAAGGTCATCTTTTCTTCTTCTGATACTCTAAATGATTCCTATTTCCATTTAAAAGGATCTTTATATTTGTATCTGAGGGCCAAATTATGTCTAACATGCTTATTCTATCTTGACCTAGGTTTAGACAAAAAAACCAACAACCCAGTCTTTTCCCATTAACAATGCCAATTATGGAACACTCCCATTACAGCGCAGCATGAAGCACTATAAGTTTTTTCTGTATGATCATTGTAATTCATGCATCTTCCAAGTTAAATACATGGAAAAGGCACAGACTGCTGCAATTCGTGAAGGAGTTTTTTCAAGCTGCGACGTGGAGGATGCTGTGGGTCAACGATGCATTGGTACAAAGGGCAGTCATTTAATACACTCGCCGCTTCTGCCATCATCTAACCACATGTCTGAGAGGCATAATAAACACAGCCTCTGTCTGGGCTTGATCACGACGCCTAAAAGGCCGTAAACAGTTTTCTTTTAGCTTTTTAAAAATCAAGAACAAGAAGTAATGACAGATAATTTAGCGATGAGTAGCAAATGGCAAAAATAGCCTAATAAGATATCTGAATTAAGCATTAATTTTCATTCCATAAGAATATTTATATTTTGATTAGTAGCAAATGTTAATGAACTCCAAGGAATCAAGATTGACCTGTAGATATATTTTGTTCTTTATATATATACCTGTTATATATATATAACCTTGCAGTTATATAACACCATGGGCAGCTTTCCACACTGTCTATATTTAAGTCCAATAAGACACCCACTTTGTTAATGAATTAATGTTCTTACAGATCTGTTTTGGCCTTTTAAGCTACTACTTAAACAGAGAAAAAGAATGTGGGATTCTATTGTTTTGTTTTTGCTCAGTGTTTTGCCTGTCATAGTAAGTAAATTTAATCTGCATTATTAGTAACTGTCAACAGCATACTCTGAGCAGAAGGCAAATACAGCAGGTGGTATGAAAAGAGGAGATGGCTGAAAGCAGAAAAGCAAAACAAATTATTGCTAGGAACTGTTAATCTAGTTATGCATAAATTTAAGACAAATTAAAATGCATGAAAGCTTTCACTGAAGGTGAATACTTGACAGAAAAGGAGATAAACTGACCAATTCTTGTTATAAGATCATTTGTCAGGAAGCTCAAGTGCTAAAAAATCCTGTATAATCTAATTGCTTTAATGCAACTTCTATAAACTTAACCTATCAGACATTTTGAACTTCTTAAGTGATGGTTCACCTGACAACAAACTTATGGCACATAGAACTGTTACTTTGTTTACTACACATAAAATAATTGATCCTTTCAGATTACTATATTTTTCAGTGGTCAAAGTTTAAATTTTTAAAATGTTTTTGCAGGTAATTAGCATCCACATGATATTTCTTGTGAGAGTTAAAGGTATTAGAGAAAACACTCTCAAAAGACATACAAAGAGGGACAAAAATCATGCTGTCTGCCTATTTTATATTTTGTAATCATCTGTTGTTCAGTGACATACCAAAAAAAGGGTATGCATACAATCAGGACTTTGCCAAAGAAGTAAAGTCTATCGGTTTCCTTGCTTTTTCTTCCATTTCTGATGATGTGTGTGGGTCGAGAGAAAAGTGTCAAGTCCTTCAACAGTTCCCCAGGGCCTGGAGGGTAGTCTGCCTGGAGTCTGGCACAGAATTTCACTTCTCCCAAATCTCACTCACATTGGATACTCAACTTTTGGCACCCAACAGAAATGCCTTCAAAATAATTGGTTATAGTGGGGGTTGAAGACAGCTTGACCCTCGACCATTAGGTGACTGCTGCTAAACAGTTCTTAAAATTCCTCTAATCCCAGTGGAACAGCTATCTTACTCTCTCGTAAAACTCTGGAGTGACTTGGTCCAACCTTGTTAAAAAGTTTAACAACAACATAAAATTTTCTTGGTTTGAAATTCTAAAGCATGCTAATAGAAGCTGAAGAAACAATAATTTCTTTTTTCTTGAGTTCTCTCAGATGTGTATCTTAGCTACCAAACAAGGAAATAAATATACCTTCAAGGCTTGGGGATACCTGGATTGTCTACAGGGTGATTTCTCTGTCCCACCTACATTATATGTATCCTCCTTGCTCACTTAATTCTTTACTGAAAACTTCATAAATACAATACATGAAAATGAGACAGAAAAAGGCTTATGGGCAAGAAGGAATGCCAGTCTTCCACAAGACATCGGGCTCCACACAGATAAAATGTCTCCTGTGAGGAAATTCCACCTTCAGAGAGTAAAGGAACATTACAGACAAAACCCCATGTTTAATCTTTGCTTTCTCCTGACTGGTGTGACAAGAGTGTTGAGTGACCCTTGGTAGCGCAGAGCAGTCCGGCTCATTTCATAAAAGCTCTGGTTGCAAATTCCAGCTGCACTGGGGCTCTAACACCAGCTACCCAACCTGCCACTGGTGCCAGCAGGAGCCAGGACAGCCATTAGCAGCATAGCAGAGATAATGCCGGATCCCTTAGAGCTGCTATACTTCTAAGGAAAAGAGTTACAGAAGAACTCCACAGGAGCTCTGCAACACGCAGGGAAGTTAGTGTTCAGATGCAGCAGTGTAATTAAGGCAACTGGGGCACAATGTTTCACGTTGTTTAGAACAAACTCCTAGATAAAGTCAGTCTTTGGTTATGCTTTGCATAGAAGTTGCTTTTCCCTTTTGACAGTACTGTAGGACAGATGGTCTCAGAGCTCTTTCACCACTACACAGAACTCTGTAGAGATATCTTTTTTTTTTTTTTTTCCCAGTTGTGATGTCTAAATTACTTACAGTTTTGAATTTTCTGTGTTGCAATTAATAGTTATGTTTAAGTAAGCTGAGTATCTTTATTCGAGGACTGAAAAGGTCTTCATCCTGCTAGACTTCTAAAATCAACTTATAGCTTACCTCAGACTGTTACCTTTCTGCTTTTTAACACTTCTTCCTTTTTTTTTTTTACATTTTTTGCTGTATTTCTTACAAGAAAGTGCTTTTTACTTCACTGATACAAACTACTAATAAATGCATAGGTGAGTATGGGGACAGACAACAGTCACATGAGAAATATGTCTCCATTCCCAGCTGCATCTGAGACATGAGTAAGAAAATCCTGCTCTTGTTAATATGTTCCTCCATCCTTTAAAGTCTAATTATTTTGGATCTGTCTAGCTGGAAAAAAACTTAAAGACTTATTCTATGACCTTCCTAACACTCTCAGTTCTGTTAGGGCTGTTGTGCATTGTAGCACAAATTTTATGGGAGAGTATAAATCTATTATATTAAAGAAAAACAAAAGGGAACGCTCCTTTCCTTCAATTTAAAGTCAGAGAACTTGAAAGGAGAATAAAGTGAAATAAACTGTTCTTTTTCTTTTGCTGTCATTAATAAAAAATTACTTCTGTTTGTTGGCCTAGATATGTATGCATTTCCCTTTGCAGTCTGTTGCTAAATTGTAAGATCCATAACCATAAGTGGACATTAAAGGAAAAAAAAATAAAGAGATTTGATTTTTTTAACAGAATTAGCTGTTTTACAATTATTAGTCTGTACCATAGTAAAAAATACCCCTGATAAAACAGAACCTAACCTAACAGTTTAAAGTGTAAATTCTCCTTGTTGCTATAGAGAATAGTTCCTATGCAAACTGATCTGATAATAATTACACATGATAGTGTGTAATGGAATGGGAAGGATTCATCTTCTTTTAAAACAGCAGGTATGTTTCCTTCTTCCCACAGTGTCAAACCTAGGTGGAGATAGTGATCAAACATGGTGTGACAATTTCCACAATGTCTCCCTGTGGGAGCTATTAAAATTCAACTTATGCACAAAAAAACCCAAGAGTGCCTAGCCTGGTAAAAAATGTATGTTATCATCCAGGAGGTGAGGTATTAAATCTTGCCCAAAAATAGAAAACGTATTTCATAGACAGTTTTGCAATTTTTTTCTTCACTGAAATATTTTTTATTGTCAACAGCTTTCTATGAGCTAGTTGAAAGTGATGGGTAAATCAGATCTCCAGGGTCTCAGCCTGGAGCTTCTTCTTTGTTCCAGCATCATATAGACATGTTCAGTTCCAAAACCATCAAGGCCAATTCGTTTCCAGAAAGCACAAGACAGAGTTTAATGGTGGGAGAGTGACTAAAAGAAGAAGTGTGACATTGCCCAGGACTCCTGGGACCAACTTGCTAGAACAACAAAAATTATTGCAACTCAAATTCCAGACCTCTGCTAGTCAGCTGGAGTCTTTATTACAAGGTTGTATCAACCTGCTTTGAATTTTTATTAAAAAAAGGAGAGTATTCTTAATAAAAGATTTTAATAAACAATAGTTATTGAGAGTCTATTTACAAAAGGTCCTTTCTTAATTCTTATTAAACAGGGAAAATATACATCATATTCTACAAAACATATTTAATTAGAGTACAGTAAATAAATCAAAGCCATCAAAGTTTACCTACATCAAGCAACAAGAGGAGCTCAACAGGAAACACAATATCTGGGAATTTGAGCAGGAGATTTATGCATGGTATGATGCCCCGTTCCAGGCTGAGCAACAACCCTGCATTAGGGCTGGAGCACAGGTGTTCTCCTCTATTTTCTCAGTTGGAGGAAGACATTTCAGGAAGAAGGAGACAAATTGAACAGGTGAATGCTTGGCTGCATGGCTGGTGCTGTACTCAATGGTTTTGACTTCCATGATCACAGATTGACCTTTGAGAAGTCAGATCTGTCAGGAACTGATGGGATTCATATGACAAAGTGAAGCAAGAGGTCTTTACCACCAAGCTGGGCAGACTTGTAAGGAGAGCTTTAAAGTAGACAATGGGAAGGGGAATGGAATTTTAACACAGAGGTTGCCGACACATTAGAAACCAACAGAGAAACACCTCTGAAATGTCTGAAAGGAATTATGACTTGTTCTTCAAAAACTATGACATGGTCAATAGACCAAGTCAAGTGTCTGTACTAGTACATGTACCATGTATTACAAAAAGGAGGAGTTGGAACCAACTTGCAAGCTCTGAAACTACTAGGGGACTTCATTCACCCTGACTTCTTCTGGAAAAGCAGAGTAAACCATAAGAAGTCCAGGAGATTCGGGGATAACTTCTTAATCCAAGGGACAGAAAGCCCGACCAGAGGAGAAGCATTACTGGACCTGCTCTTTATCAACACAGATGAACTAATTAGGGAAGTCAGGACTGGTGGTGACTTGGGCTGCAGCTATCATTCCCTAGTGGAATTTATGATCTCAAGGGCTTTATGTTAGGCAATAAGTAAAGTCAAGACTCTGAATTTTGAAAATGAACTTTTTAGGAGTCCTTAAGGAATTAGTGGATGGGACTCACTGGGACACTCAAGGATAAAGGAGCAGAACGGAGCTGGCAGTTCTTTAAGGTCTTGTTTCTAAGAGCACAAGAGCTCCTGATTCCTATTTGCAAGAAATCAGAAAAGAAGGCAGGAGACCAGTATGGGTGAACAAGAACCTCCTAGCTAAAATAAAGTTCAAGAAAGAAACATATAGGCAATGGAATCGGGGACACCTTTCCAGAGAAGAACATAGGGATGCTGCCCAGAAAGCCAACTGTGTCCTGGGTTGCATCAAAAGAAGTGTGGCCAGCAAATCAAGGGAGATGCTCCTCTACTCCAATCTTGTGAGACCACACCTAGAGTACTGCATCGAACTTGCAGGTTCTCAGCACAGGAAAGGCATAGTTCTGTTGAAGAGAGTCCAGAGGCAGGCCTCAAAAGTGGTCAAAGGGCTGAAACACCTCTCATAGGTGAGACACCTGGGACTGCTCTGCCTAGAGAAGAGAAGGCAGACCTTATTGAAACCTTTCAATATATAAAGAGGGCTCATAAGAAAGATGGGGAGAAGCTTTTTCAAGGGGCATGTAGTGACAGAGCAAGCAATAGCAGTTTTAAACTGAGAGGGGATTTAGATTAGATATAAGATAGAAAATCTTTACTGGTGGCGAGGCATTGGAACAGGTTTCCTGGAGAAGTCATCCTGGATGCCCCATCCCTGAAAGTGTTCAAGGCTAGGTTGGATAGAGCTTTGAGAAGCATGACTTGGTGGAAAGTGAACTTGCCTATAGCAGGGGTTTGGACTAGATGACATTTAAGGTTCCATCCAACCTAGAGCATTCTGGTGACGATACTTATGATCATCATGATGATGCTGATGGTATTATGTATTTTATCATTGTATTTATATAGGAAACACTTTCAAAGTGGCATCATTTAAATTTATGCATTTTATTTTTTAATTTAATATGATTTAGAAAAATAAATTTTAAGTATCCTGGCATTGGTATGGTTTCCTGTAAGTCAGCTGCCTATGAGCAGCATGGCACTTTTTAGCAAGAAGTTCCAAGACCATCATATATTTGTTAGTAGATAAATCAATCCATTTTCAATGTTTACTTGTTAGCTTAGAAGAATGTTTACATAAACATTAAAATGCAAAACTGTACTTGACACTTTAATCCAGAACATGGCACACTACTGTAGTCTTTCTCAGCATTACGTACAACAGCAAGTGTTCTTTTCTCCACACTATTTCTTATAGCAGGCTTTTCTGTGTGAAAAATATTAGTAGTACTTCCTGTCATTGCAAAACTATTGGAAATACTGTTATACTCCTGACAAGTCTATCAGAAGTGAAGGCTTCTGGCATTTTGCTGGTGCTCTCAAAACCGACTGAAACATAGAATTATATATATAAAATATATTAACCACTATAAAAGAATTATTTCTCATAGGCGTTATCTAGGAATTGTGACTAGTTTAGAGTGTTAAAATACTCTCTGAAGTTATTTATCATGGTCTTTTCATTTTCCCTAACTCTTTCCAAAACTGGAAAATGCTACAAGGTTTTTAAATTCTAGAATACATTTTAAATATTTTTCTAATAAATTAAATTGTAAATTTTATATTACAATTATTTCTACCTTGGAATTTTTTTATCTTTAAGTAAGCCATGTCAGGCAAAAATTTCCAAACCCATCATCCATAGTATCTGTACTTGAAGGTGTATAAATAAATCATCTTACATCCCACTGAACAAGACATTTTTTGGCCTTCTGTTTGCTACACCACATATGACTTTTTCATCATGTCGGCTTCTGTAATCCTTCTTCCTTTTAGTGAAATGAGACATTCACTTGCATCTCACCTGCAGGACTAAAAAGAACTTTCTGTATTCTAGTAAGGATTCTCAAAGCATTCAAAATTGTGAAGTCTGTTTTGCATAAATCCACACTTAATCAACTTATCATTAACATATGTTAAGATACTATATCTTATATAAGCATTCATAATACTACAGCAGTTCCTAAAACACGCCTAAAACACTTACAAACAAGCAAGTTTACATATATCAAAGGTTCGTTTGCCAAACATAGATTTCCCCAAATCCTAGGTCAATTGACCTATAAAAAAGCAAAATATCACATGAGACTACTATCAGAGAGAAGATTTTTATTAGACAGAAATTATTTTTATTTCTATTTAAAAAATTAAGTTAGGATTTATTGTAATAAAGTTAATTATATCCCTGAGTATGAGTGTGCTGTCTCCAGTCCATAGTGATTGTCACAGAAGCCTAAATGATGTATTAGTGGTCAAAAACATTTCTGAAGGTAAGATTTCAAATATCATATTTAGATCTACTTTTATGACCTTTTATAATGCGTTCATCATGATTTTTAACCAAGGCTTAGCAATCAAGTAATCTCCTTGATCTAAAGGAACGATTTGCCATAAATATTTATCAACATAAATCAGACTGTGCATCCAGGTGTTCTGCAAAAAATGTTGCATATTTAAAAAGTGTATAATTATCAGTGCTCTAAATATTGCTGTAGCCATTTCTCCAGTAGTTCTGCTATTGAAATCAAAACAGGCATCTAGTTTCATTTCATTTCTGTTCATTTGTCTGTAGTTTGAGATGATCCTGGAACATGACTAATTTGCAAAATTTTTGAGTGGCTTCTTACTCAGCACAAGGAATATGTATACATATATATATGGATACTCCAATTATAACTGAAATTGAAGTTATTTTGGAGACAATCTCATGTTAGTTTCTTAATGTCAGTTCTGTATATCTAGGTAACATTCACATTTATTTGGCATTTCTGCTTTAAAATTCTTTTTTTACCTCCTAACTAACCACAAATATTCAACTCACCTCAAAAAAAAAAAAAATCCTTCCTCTTTCTGTTTTTGTAGGTTAACTTTAAACATGCATGAGATTTTAGTTTTCTGTCTCTGGCATCAAAGAATCTTTTAGAAATTTTGAAAGAATTAAAGAACTAAGTTAATACTGCTTGATGTTAAGTCGTTTAAATGGTAGAGAAACCAATGTACACTTAAGATGACTTTCTCAAGATCTATTTAGATCACTAACAAAAATAAGATTAAGATCAATAGCTTTTTATTTTAGATGGTATAACAATCATAGATTATCTTCACAAACAACTTTCCCTAGATACTTTTTAATAAAACTACTGACTTTATTCAGAACATTAATAAGCAGTTGACTCTGAAAACATGTTAAGATTTTGGAACTGTTGGTTCATTTCCTTGGCTCATCATTTGCATTTACCCACCTTTGCTTTAAATTGCAGGGACCATTACTTTTCATCACACAATTTGATTTTTTCCTTCTTGATGATTAAATTAAAAACATTTTCCAAAATTGTCAGAAAAGAAAACTTTAGTGACAAGTACAATACATTATTCATTATGAGTTTTAGCAGGTTGAAAGATTAACTGAATTATTCTTCTATACCAACTTCTGAGAAGGAAGCAACACAAAAAAGGCAAGCCATTTCTTGCATTTAAAATCTGCAAAGAAGCCTCTCTCTGCTGTATAGAAGTCAGAGGAACCCAAAATGGAAATCCAATTTTCATAACAAATTTACTCCTTATGGGAGCAATAAAGTTGTGGGAAAGATAAGTTTAATAGAGACAGTTTTAACTAGGGATATGAATGGCCATTGTAAATTGTGATTATCAAAATTAATCTGTAGGTATTTTTATTTAGAAATATCAGGCAAAAACATACTGGGCTGTAAATATATGTGCTTAAATAGACAATATATATAATTATGGCTACAATCAAGAATTAAAGAATCAAAGAATTGTCACTGGGTGTGACTTACTAACTAATGGAGAAGAAGGACCAAGGTGGGAAACACAGACCTTTTTCCCTTTTTTTTCCAGGTGAATAATGAAAAGTGTTCTTAGTCTAGTTCATCATTTGTTTTTCTCATTGTCTTCTACAGCTGGCCACTAAACTACCTCTTTTTTTAGGTAACACCTAGAGAATTCCCAAAGTAATAAAGAAGTTTGGGGAGAAGGTCAGGAGATCTCCCCAGATCAGTGAAGGAAAATAGGTTGTTCCTTGCCATAATCCTAACTGGAACATATATAATTTTTTTACAATTGGACAGGTATGAATGAAGAACAAATGATGGAATCCCCTCAGTGTTTTGCTTCTATTTATTGCCAAAACAGATTTTAAAAATAAAGGGAAGGTTGAAAAATATACGTAATTTATATATTATTTATATATTGCACAGGTTTTCCAACGTTGACCATTATTAAGACACAAGAAAATAAACTACTAATGGTATCACTTTCAGAAAAGATTATTCCCAGAGTCTAAGGAGAAAAAAACCAAAAAATAAAAAAAACAAATACAAAAAAAGAAACCACCCCAAAAGGAAGAAAACTCTCTAAACTTAGTGGTTGACTGATGACTTGAAAAGTGAAGTTTGCGTTATCATTTTATTTACTTATTAATATTATATTTATCAATATTTATTTCCTAATATCATTACTTAAGGCATATGTTGTTGTACCTGAAAACATGTTTTCTCATTCTTCTGGTGCCTAAATATGTCAATATGAAGGATAATTAATAACAATATTTCCTTATAAATTATGCATTGCATAAAATTCATGAAGTTTCTTTATTCAGATGACATATGGTATTCACTGGTTCCACAAGTTCAATGTATATAAAATTAAAAGGTATTTACAAACCTCTGTTTTAAATTTGTAGCAAATCAATATAAATTTCTATTCTTTCTCAGAAAAGTAAATATGGACATCAATTTTTGTATTTTTGTGCTTTTCATTATTTCACCTTTCTATATTGTGTCATTTTGCACAGCAATATCCTTAGCTTTCAGGCTATCTTTGTGAAAGCATATTTTCAAATTACTAATACTCATCATCTGTAAGAGAGTTGAAATATGTGTCTGAGCTATTTTTTCAGTTCTTTCTCCATCTTCTAATGGGTCGAAATTTGTTTTTATTTCAAGGCAAAATGAAGAACTGACATTTTTCCCCACATAAGAGGAAAGTTCCATATTTTCATTAGGGGGCAGATATGGTTTTAACAAGAAAAAAACTTTGTAGTGTACAAATATTTAATATAATATAGAGAATATAATATGAATATATTCATACAACTGATGCTGGTAAAATTCAAAAGTTAAGCAAATAAACTCAAACTAATATTCATCTGATGTTAAAATCCTGCATTTGTTTTTAGAGGAATCTCTCTAAAATAATTTTGTGGAGATTGAAATTTCCTCTTAAAACATAAATATTTCCATATAGCTGTATTTTTATTATATGTGAAGTATTTTTAACCACCTCTAGAAAGTGCTTACTCTTGTTCTAGCGATACATTCTTCCCATACTTGTTTTTCAGACTCCAAGGAAGCACTGGGGAATGCTGTCTCAGATCCCTACAAGATCAGATTCTATGCCCAGAAAATATAGTCTTAATTCCTTTTAAAAAACCACATACTTTCCAGTCTAGCAATCTGAGCTCTTTTATATATATATTATGTTTTTTCTCTGCCTACTAGAAGTCTGTTGGTGGAAGAAAATGATGATTAGAATGTTTTCAACACAATTACATGATTCAGACACATGCATATTCATATTAAGAAAAGATCATCTACAAAAAGAAAAGGTTGAGGTGTTGCTTAGAATAAAGAATATCCCTACAGGTAAAATCCAGTTGCATGGAATGTGTAATGTACCAGACCTTAATTGTATTCTTTTAACATTCACAAAAGCAATACAATTTGTTTTATAAAAGAACAAATGCTTATTTTTATATCCTAGCCAGTATCACCTTTTAAACTCATCTCTCTATATACCTGAGACTTAAAGAGTTCAGGTAAAAGTGGCATTGGCAGCCCCACTTTTCCTACTACGCTGGGGTGCACCTTTTAGAATTCATTCTCCTATAGGACAAAACGATTATTTCTGGCTGCCTTAAATTCCTAACAAGGCTCTTCTGTCTTCGACCGTATGTGACAGGATTGTGCTTATGCTACTTTGATGTTGTGGGATCGTAACCCCCTACTGATTCAACGAATTTTAAAATGTTAACAAAGTTACTTGTAAGCAGTGTCGAAAATGTAAAATAAAGGGTTTCTGTTTTCCAAATATGTCATTCTTGAAGGTATGCTGTGGAATTCTTGGTGTGTGCATTCATCTGTTAGCAACTTATTTTCAAGAGAATCATGCAATCTAATACAAGGAACTCTGCAGGAATATAAAAATTACCGTCACTCCTATTATATGGAAAGAGTTAGAAGGTGCTTTTGTTTTCTTAACCAAGAGTTACTGAGATTTTCCTATTTAAACTTTGTAAAGCTTGTTTTCAACCCTAAAGGGACTTACAGTCAGTTTAATGCTCACATTGTTAGAAAATGAAGATACTCCAGGGATAAGACAATAAAATAAAGCCAATCTTTCCTGAACTCCAAATGCTTTCTTCCCCATAATTCACCAATACTCCTCTAAATCAGTTTATAACCCTTTGGACCTTTTAAATTACAAACTTCATATTTGTCTTGATTGAAATTAAAATAATGATATAAATCAGTGTTATTATTTTTCCCCACTTTGCCCTTATAATGAAATATATATAGTTGTAAAAGAACAAAATACTGCCTGCTATAAACTGAAGGATGGACAAGTTAAACTCCATTTGATCCAGAAATGGGTTATCTTTATGTAAAAACAGCTGATGAAAAGCATATGAACTTCAATGAATGTATTTTTTCTTCTTTTCCTAAAAATTGCACAAGGTTTAAGCAAGCACAGAGAAGTAGTTTTAAGTGACAAGTAGTGTCTCATTTCCTCCAGCCAACTGTTTTATTTTCCCACCTATTCTGTTACACGCTCTTAGGGAAGAAGTAAACAGATAAATGGAGGTGCAATCCAAAGGGAATTGCAGGAGGACCAATTTTGTTTTGTCTGCAGAGTTCTGTTAGCTTCATGCTGTTTATTATTGCCTTGATGTTGTTCATTACTTGCATTGTTCTGGCTCTTATCTGCTAATAGTAACCAAGACCTGTTCATACTGTTGCTAAAAGCTTATTAGAATAATAGATCAACAAAAGGGATTTATATACACGTGTTCCACAAAGGCAACATTCACGATCCTCTAACAAAAATTAAAGTAATTTTGTTATTTAATTATGAAATATGTAACCTCATTTTAGCCTTCTGTAGTGTGAAACTATTGAAATTGACACTTCAATTGCATTTACTCATGGGTTGAGGCCCTCTGAGAGTTAAGCACAGGCTACTATCAAAGTAAAGCCATCTTCTCAGGTTCCTCATACCTAATTACAACAAGTAGAAAGTTTCCTCCAGAGAGGAACCACTTTTCTGCATCTGACAGGTAGAAATTAGCTGCCTAATGGAACGGAATAGTTCTGCAAATTGAGGGAGTTAAGTAGGCTTTTTTAATTTGGACTCCTTTTAAATTAGATTTTAATTTGGTTTCAAATGTGAGTTTGGTGTCACAAGGCAGTTTATTTTGGATGCTTTCCAATAACTTTATATTGCCTCCTGCTGATGTATCACATGTCTTGTGTTTTAGCCAATGCTGACAAACACTGCAATTGATGGTACTTAACTAGCTATGTATGATATCATGGACTAAGTACTCCTAAAGTGACAAAGCCATCACAGATGAAAAAGAAAAAAATTAATAAGCCTGATTATACTCTTTTCATGAGTTTTGTTTTGGAGGGTTATAGTTACCTGAACATGTATAATATGACAATCTAAAAATGCATTCCTGCACAAGCAATTTCACTGTTAATTCCCTTTGCTTTTGAGGCAGATCCCTGACTTACATATGGTGATGGAAAAGCTCATGACTCTACTGAGATATCACCTCTTTAAAATGAAATGTTGAAGCATAAGTGACATTATTAATTTAATTCCAAATAATTAGAAAACAAACCATTTTTTTTTAAATTATGGTTTTCTCTATTATGCCCTATATTTTTCTTTCTGATGATTTTCTCATTTATAGAAAAAGTTACTGAATTTATTTCAGTTCTTTTGTTTTAATATGCTAACTTCTGATAACAGACCTTTCAGAGAAGGAAGAGAACTTGATGTTACCCAAAAATTTTCCTTATTTCACTTCTTTTGGAGTTTCATTCTCATATCTGCAGGAAGAATTGACAGGATCAATATTTTCAAGTAGTCAGTTCTGTTAAAACCCTCCATTCAGTGCTGACTACGGTAGCATGTCATCTGTGCTTTCCTGTCCTATTATGACCTATTGCAATGAGCTTTTCTCCCTCATGTATCTTTTTTGACCTCATCAATATATTTAAAGATACTCTTCTTACATGTGAGATATGTAGTTGAATGGAGGTAGTATTACACCCAGCATGGCTAGAGGAGGAACTTCTTCCAATGATATATTGTGATATCACATTGATTATGTGAAGGCACTCAGTAACATTTCTAACCAACTCCTTGGCAATATTAAGGGAATTAAAAGGTCTGGATTGTTCCTTAAAACAATAGTTTAACTTGTTTAGGAAATAACCCATTGCTTGCTATGTGTGAACCAGCAGAGGCTATAATATAAAGTTAACTCCTCATATTGTAAAGCACCTTGGCTTTCTGTTACTGTGTTTTCTGATGAAATCCAGAGAAAAATAATCACCTTAAAATTATTAAAATAATCTGAATAATACTGCTTTTTTCTTGTAATCTCTTAAGTTATGTCCTATAAATGACTGTTTCATAAAAATTCAGGCTAAAAAATATACTTTTGCTTGGGTTTTTTTTTTTTGTTTTTATAAACACTATAGACCAAGGAAATTAAATTAACAGGACATTTGCATTTGCACACAGTCTCAGAATCATCATTCAATCACTGTAATGGTATTAGATATCCAAGGAAACTGTTAGAATACAGAGATATCACTTTCTGTGCATTTCTGTTTATAACTCTATATTTTTGGACACAGTGTTCGGAACGGGAAAAGTCAAAAGAAAACTTTGTAAACTCCCTCAAGACTTCAACCATTAAATGAGGTGCTTTCTGGACTTTACTAATTTCCAGAAATTTCTTTTGTGAAGTAGACTGCTAAATAAGCACAAAATGTAGGAATATATTTGCCTGTCTTATACTGGCAATGCAAGAGTCTCCTGAGAGAAGAAAGTGACAAATAAAAAAGAAAAAGAAAACAGAATAAAAAATTAGATCTTGTGCAATATTTTCAGACAGGCAATCTAATATGAATTTGTGCCAAGACTGATAGACTGCGTGTCCTTGAGACAGGGAAAAGAGAAATCTTTAGTTTTCCAAACATCACAAAGCAAACAGAAAGATTTCTTCAGAATCCTTAATGAGAAAAGATTAACCAGCTTAAGTGCTGGAAGAAAATGAACTCTCCAACAATTATTTTGCAAAAAGCATAACAATGTTTAACTGGGGCAGGTTCTGATGGCATAGAAAAAGGAAGCTCATCCTCTGTGGAAGAAAAAGTACAGCTTCATGACTTAAGCAGGCAGAATTAGAGGAGGAGGGTGTGAAAAGAAGATCTTTGTCTAAAGTAATAAGGCTAAAACACTTGGGGAAAGCAAAGAAAGGAAATAACATGCCCTAAGGATGTTTATGCTTAGTGAAAAAAACATTCATGAAATAAGAAAATCAGGACAGGCAATGGGATATATGGTTGGTGATTAAAGGCTCACTGACACTAGAGAATGGATATGGGAGGGACATTGCCAGGAGAGGCTGGCTAATTAAAACTCAACACCAGAGACAGAAAATACCCCAAGTTCTCCAGATATCTCAGAAATCTCTTAATAGCTTATTGGCAGGTCTGTAATTCACCATACAACATCAAATGCAATATATAATCTTCTGTTCTAACTGGGGATGGCCTCAAACAGCAAAACAGGTGAATCTGTCATCCAGCCCAGTCATCACCTAGTCCTTCAATTTTCCTCCAGACTCAGAAAAATCCAATAGCTCTTAGGAAAGAAAGCTAAGGGTAGTGGTTTTGCAAGAGGGGAAACAGGAGATTGACTTTGGAGTGATAATGTGTAAAGAGATTTAACCCATTAATCTACTTTAGTTACCCAGTACTTTTCTAAAATTTATTTTCAAGGAATTCAATATGTGTAACCCTACATTATAAAATAGCTGTTAATTTATTTAATGGTAACCTTCTGTGTAAAAAGGTGACATTTAAAGGATTTGTGCATTTTCCAAAAAGCTGAACTCAAATGACAGCATTTCAATGTGTACTTTGCATTAAAGTTATTTCAATATAGCACTTGGAGTAATCAAAAGGAAAGACAGCCTTGTTGCTCCAGACCTTCTGCTCCTTCTGCTGGGAAAGTACAGTTAACTTGTCACAGAAATTATGACATCAAAATATTCCAGAGTAACTGAAATTCTTGTGAAAATAATGAAGTGATTTGGATGTGTTATCTCATACATATTTTTTTTCCTTGGAAGGACACTGCCAACAAACTGCCATAGCAACACAGAATTGAAAGGTCTGAAATATAGAAATCTTCATGTCCTTTAAATTTCCATGTCTATGCTACAGATGTTGAGATTTACATACAAGGAGAAAGATGGAAAGTACATATCTTTATACTATGTATTCTGTCTATGCACTGCAGAGTCCTTAAGGTATCTTCAAGCTCTGCCAAAACCAGTGATGTTCTCTTTGTGGCACACTGCACTGCCCTCTCTATAGATTGTGGCATCCCACCCTTAAGGAGAAGGGAGCACCCAAGATTCCTAGATGCTCATGGTTGAAAGGAACAACAAAATGAGAGGTTTTTTTTCCCCCACAAAAGCTTACGAAGTATTATAAGCAAATTACACACTTGACATGGGAATTGGTGTGTTAGTCCCCGACCTCCCAGTATTAGCACATGGCAGTGGATTTTGGATAAAGGGGTAAGGTGAATAAGAAGAGAGAAAGAGAGAGATGAATTTAAAAGGGAGAGACACAAAGGAAAGAGGAAAGAGAGTAAAATAGGTCACCAGTCTTGGCTCCAGCATTGATCTGGCTGAGGTGTCCGGGGTCCTGTGGCCCACACACAGAGCAAGAATGCACTTGTGCAGGACTGTGTTGTGCTTATCTCCAGAAACTAGAACGTTTGCCTCAGAAAAGTGCTGCCCTACCTCTGTATGGCCCCCTTCTCCAGCCACATCCCATTCTTTCTCACAGCACGTCATTGCCAACAACCCTTGGCTATAACTACCACAATCCTTAGTTGGCTCCCCAGCTATCCAACTATCAGTGTTGGAGACATACACATTAGGCTTCTACACAATTGCACCAACTCCTTTTCTGAACTAGTAACATAGGGGTTTAATTTTAACTATTTGGGCAGTGCCTAGGAACGTATGGGCTGCTTCCTTTTAGTACTATTCCCTCAATTGCTCTTGCGCAAATTTCAGCTTAAAAACGGAACACAGAAAATAGATACCAATTCTATCCTAATGGAGTGATGGATCCAATATCTTGGGACCCCAGAGAGCTCTGGAAAAGAAGACCAGAAAGCTTCCATTACCATTCTTGTTTAGCCCCATGTAGCTGTTGAACCTATTCAACATCTGCCTGTCTCTGAGTTTCCCCAGGACAATGATAAAGGTGAACTGGTGAGAAATAATGCTTTTATCTTTTTTTCATTTCTTTATAACTGTCAAGTTATCTTACAAAATCTTAATACTACTATAGTTTTTTCTCCTCAAGTCTCTTCAGTTTCCCTTGAATGTTTTTACGTTTTTAAAAGGCTTCCTAAAGCAGAAAGACTACACTGCAACTTTTAACTAATATGATATCAAAATGTACTGTAAATAACATTTTTTACTTGAAAGCATATGATGTACTGCTGTTTTGTTTTTTTTTCTACATAAACAGGAGACTAAATATGATCTAATGATAATAGCATTTAAAAAAAAATAATTTATGCAATTTATGTTTTTTTTTAAAAATATTTGTTCAAAAATTTTTTTCTTCAAATATACAAAAGTATATTTATGAATATGTGGTTCTTTTACAGCATTGGAATAGTTATCACCAAAGATTTTGATATAGTATTTCTGAAGTTATTGTGATGCTACAATATTTGGTAAAATATAACAGGGTCATTGGGAACCTCAGGAAAATAAATTGATATTTATCTAACAGGTTGAGCTCTTACAAATTTATATGACTCATAGACATAAGCATCTTTATGTGAAAATGAGAAGTATTAAAAGACATGGTGAAGACAAGATTTTGTGGATCTTCCCCAGCTGATATCTGCTGTTCATTCTTTTCTGCCCAGCAAGAAGGTTGTGATCTGTTCTGGTAACTTGCTACTAGAAACAATTTAATTTTTGTTTATTTTTTTTTTTAATGACATAAACCCATTGCCTTTATCCAATAAACAAACCAAACAAACTGAAATTTTTAATAAATATTGTAGAATGGGGATCAGTTCTGGGATTTTGAGTACATAAAAGACACGGATGTGTAAGAGCAGGTCCAGAGGAAGGTCACAAAAGGTTCAGAGGATTTAAACACTGTTCCTATGAGGAAAGGTTGAATAAGTATGGAGTTGTTTTGTTTGGAGAAGAGAAGGTTCCAGGGAGAGCTTAGTGCAGCCTTTCAGTCTATTAAGGGGGGCTGCAAGACAGATGGAGACAGGTTTTTTACCAGGGCCTTTAGTAACAGGTCAAGGAGAAGTGGTTTTAAACAGAAAGATTTAGATTAGATATAAGGAAGAATTTTTTATTTTTTTTTTTGGTGAGGATGGGGAAGCACTGGAACAGGTTGCTTAGAGCAGCTGTGGATGCCTCATCCTTGAAAGTGTTCAAGGACAGGATGGGGCTTTGAGCAAACTGGTTTAGTGGAAGGTGTCCCTGCCTATGGTAAGGGGCTTGGACTAGATGTCTTCAAACTTCCAGTTCCTTCTAACTGAAACCATTTTATGATTCTATGTTCAGTTATACCGCACTAAGAACAATAAGTTCTATGACACCTCTTTAATATCAATCTGATCCAACAGTCAGCTGCAGCATAGTTTAAATAGATAAAACACCATACAGAAGGTCTGTGCCTAAAGTCACACATTTTAAGTGTTTTCAAATAATCCATGATGAGTTTTAAATGTTATTTTTTTTAAATCTATAGAATATTACTACTCTGCATGTTATTATTATCTGGTACTAAGAACACTCTATTCCCAAAACCCCAAAGCTTTCAGATCAATTGTATCTCAATGATATTTTGTATCATGTCATATAAGATCGTTTTTTTCCCAGAGGACTTCCAAAAATTGATTATATGCTGTTTCATCCTACTCTCTCTACAGTTACACTTAGAAATAGCTACTTTGCCTTCTCTCCTTTTCATCTAGGCATTAATGATTGATATACCCCTCTTCTCTTGGAGCCCTGCAAGATACAAAATAATGCTGAGTTCTAATCCTTTTAAAACACAGTCAGACTTCAGCCTTTTTACCATATGAAATCATTGAAATGCCAATCCCCTTGAATAGAGACCTGTATGTTGTGAACTGTGAATGATGGTGACTGGGGAAACACTCTCTTGCTCGAATTTGCAAGACGTCATCATGAATTGGGCTCAAGAAAAAAACGCACCTTATTTCCAGGCCATACAAGAGCATTACTGAATAACGAGATACTTAAATATGAGATACCAAAGGGGGTAAAAGAGGCAAAATCCCTTACTGGAAGGGAAAAATGTTTTTAAGTTCTTCTTGCCTGTGCAGTTGGTGGCATTTGTATAATATACAATTTCTATAATGTGAGAAATGCAAAGGACAGCACAGGTTAGGTCTAAAATCCAACCTTTTATAGGTGGCTTATCTATTTATTCAAAGAATTTTGGTTCTTTTGAAGAATGTCATTACACCTACTGAAGAGCTTTAGACATATGGCATGAAATGACTCTGCCTTTTATTTTAGTTAGTCTCATCTACTTCCTTCAGAAACATTAATGTCCTCCTGGTAAGAATTATGCATGGCAAACGAGGGAGTACAAACAAAGCTGCAGAAATCTTAGTCATGGCAGAGTACCAATAGATTAAAAAGTATTAAAATATTACTGTGTGAATTTCTAATGACCAATTCTTCATCACCAATGGATGAGCAACAAGGCTGGTGAAAGGACTCGAGCACAAGTCCTGTGAGGAGAGGCTGAGGGAGGAGGGGCTGTTCAGCCTGGAGAAGAGGAGGCTCAGGGGAGACCTCATCATTCTCTGCAACTACCTGAAAGGCAGTTGTAGACAGGTGTGGGTTGGTCTTTTCTCCCAGGCAACTCTCAGTAAGACAAGAGGGCACGGTCTTAAGCTCTGCGAGGGAGGTTTAGGTTGGATATTAGGAAGAAATTCTTTACAGAGACAGTAATCAGGCATTGGAATGGGCTGCCCAGGGAAGTGGTGGATTCACGGTCCCTGGAGGTTTTTAAGATGAGACTGGGTGTGGCACTTAGTGCCATGGTGATAGTGGGTCAAGGGTTGGACTTGATGATCTCAGAGGTCCTTTCCAACCCAGCTGATTCTATGATTCTACGATTCTGTGATTCTAGGATTTTATGTCTATCAATCAGCCTCTTAGGTGTGAGGCTGTCCTGAGCTGGGTATTTCTAGACTTTTCAGTGGAAACTAAGAAAAAAAGAGTAAATAGGAAAGATTCTCCCTTCATATTTCTTCGTGTTTGCTGATGTTATTAAATTTCGCCTCTTAATCTGAACAAAGCTTTATGATTAATTTGACCTTATAAAAGAATTAGCCATGCAATTTGCAGTCTCCTAATTAAAATTTCTCTAAGATTTAAAAATTCATATTGGATGCTCTTAAAATAATTTTCTTTAGAAGTATATATGAACTTTCAGGTACATATGCAGTTCTTACAAACTCTAAATTTCTAAGGTCTTGTGTTAGAGTACTTCTCTTGTAATCAGGGTCTCTTCTTCAACTTGCTTAAGAAGGGAGCATCTGCCTTTCTTATGAAAATTCATATGTTGTCTTTATAGAACACGGAAAACAGACTTTTGAGTGACTGAGCTTCAGCTGACTTTATCTTTGAATTTTAAATAGTAGAAATGTGAAGTGCATTTTTTAAAATAGTCTGATTTAAAAAATAGTCTAAAATTTAAGTAATTAGCAATTATTTTTGCTAAAAATCTTTGGGTAAAATATTTAACTTGCAAGAATAAAGTCGAATATTGAATCAGAAACAATATTTGCTGCTTTACCCTAGAATCTACCAATTTAATTATCAAGTTTCTGTGTTAGAAAAGAAAGACATAAATTTAGATTCTCAACTAAACTTCAGGCTTAATTATATTAAGATAAATTTATCAAGCCGGGGTATTTCACAATTTATCATCTGCATCCATTCTTACTCCAAATTAAAAGTAATTTTATTCCAAGGGAAAAAAGTTATCAACTTTCAAAACATTTGAAATCAGAATGAAAACAGGATACAATATTCACCTGGAAAAATTAACTGAGCTATTTGAGCATCTACCATGGGCTTATCTAGTAAGCTTTAATTCAAAGGAACTGCAAAATTAATCTTCTGAGTCAATTTGTGTTTCTGAATGCATGTCTAAATGTTTTAGACAAGTAGACTATTTAAAAATAGTTTCAAAAGTGATTTTTCACTATTTTACTTTGTGGAACTTAAATTATAATTCCTAATTCTTGTTTGCTTGGGAATGTTTGAGACAAAGCATAATAACACTATATAAAAGGACTAGTGAACCGTGTAAGTTTTGAAGACTATGTTGAAAATCTAATTTTTAATGCCTCTAATAGATTGCTTTTTTTTTTATTTTAAAACACTTTAATTTACTGAGCCAGTACATGCATTCAATAACGAAGTTAAAGCATCTGCACTAATAGGTAAAAAAATAGGTAAAAATAAACAGTTTTAAAAGAAAATAATTAAAAGAAGGTTGAAAGAAAACAACAGCTTTGAGTACAGATTGAGCATCAAAACACTCAACAAATCATTATAGGACATCACCTTCATATGATTTCTGAAATGAAAACTAAGACTTTTTGGAAAGTATTTTTAAAAAAATAATTTTATAAAGTGTATTTTTAACATTTTGACAGTAGTAAATCTTCTGCCCAAAGCAAAATTTCATGGCTACATTAAACACCTGAAAATAAAAGGTTTGTCAGTTATGGTGTTATATGAGCTTCCATTTCAGTAATGCAATTATATATTTAACGGATTTTAAGTGAAACCTGTACTGTTCTACATGGAACTATGTCACCAGACTCCTGGTTATGGAACTGTGTAAAAATTACCAGATCATGAAAAATCAGAATTGAATTCCGTGTCTTGCAGTAAGGCTTGCTTACCCAATCCCTTGCCACCCCAAGAAAAATGCAAGCACGCTTTTCTTCTCACATACTGTACACGTGATTTATATCAAAATTCAATCATGCTCAATTAGCACTCAAAATTTTTCAATAATTATGCTGAAGGCAACACTGGCACACACAAAGCGCTAAGGGAGCCAGGGACTTAGCTGTGCATAAATTCACTAATAAGAGAAAAGGTCACAGGCTGATATTACTGAAATTTGATTAGATTTCAGATCTGTGTGTTAGAAATCAATGTTTTTCTTGCTTCGGCGTTTCTGCTCTGGAGTCAGCCACTCTCCAGAGCCCTGCATCTAATCAAGGCTGTACCAGTGTTACATCCTCTCCTGGGCACAAACACAGCAAGAAATGAGAGAGGCTTTACAGGTCAGAACAGACAGGCTTTGCCATTCCTGTGCCAAGTGGTTTGAGGAGCTGAAAGGGAAAAGCTGCAGCTGCAGTGGTGAAATGAAGTAACTGTCATGTTGGTCAATGCCCACAGGAAAAGTAAAGCTAGTGCTGGGGATTTTATGCCTCTTTGATAGCTTCCAGGAGCAATCCAGTCAAACAAGGATGAGTCCACAAAGGGCTCTTCATGTACACACTGCTGCTGAGTGGTTACAATTATGGGAAACATAACCTGAATTTAGTCCCACAACTAAAAAAGTCCCTGAAACAGGCTTCAGAAATATGCTGTTCATATAATGTGAAAACTGACAGATAACAGGAAATAATGAAAGCTTCCTAACTCTCTGATGATCCATATGTTTTTCTGGGCATGAGTGGAAGTCTGTCAGCTCCCACTGTCCCCCTTGTGTTTGCCTCTACAATTGTTCAATCAAACAATTAAACAGATTGTCAGATGTATGGTAATGAAGTAACAGCTTTTCATGGAAGAAGAAAGCAAATGATCTGATGAAAAAAATGTAAATATGAAAGAAATTAATTTCCAATTGGAATTACTTCTGACTTGCACCATCAAAAGAATGTGTCATATCAATGCAAAACTGATGAAGCAGAAGAGAGAATTAGGCCTATGACACTCAGAAAAAAAAATTATCAATTAGAGAACAAAAATGAAGGAGAAAATTTTCCCTCACAGTCAGAACCTCACCTGCTTTGCCAAGATTGCCTTACTGTTGAATGATCAGTACCGACTAATTCGAGTGTAAGCCCCATGGAGCTAAGAGATGAACTGCAGTTCCCATTCGGGAAAATGGAAAGAGACACAAAAAATAAACAATATTTTTATTATTGCATGCATAAAAGAAATAAAAAAACCTGCAAAAGGCAATATAGAAAAGTAGTCTTTTTCTGTGCTTAAAATTAAAAGGTGGAGCAGGCTTTGGTCAGATAAACTTAGATGTGGTCAAAGTACATTTAAAACTCCCTGGCTAAGCCTTGTCTCAGGGCAGCCTGTGCTGAGTCTTCAGAAACTTTTACATATCAGATGGACTCACCAGAGAAGAAGTCCGAAGGAAAATGCTCTTTACTTCAGGATGACTCTTGCTAGTGACAAAAAATCCTGCTGACTCAGACATGCAACCTGTTTGATTCTACCTAAAATAAGCAGAATGATACCTACCACAGAGCATGCTTTGAACTACACTTTTTCTATTTTTTTTAATACCAGAGTACAGGGAGTCCCTCTCAGGTCCTCACCTCTAAGCAAAGTTTGACCTGTGCAAACAGCTTACTTGGTAGGTAATTCTGTTGCAACTACGCTTGTGTTTTCTCCTCTGGTGTCTGCCTGCCTGGGCATCCACTGAGATTTCTAAAGCTGAAAATGCTTCCAGGTTTATTCTCCAAATTTCTTCAGAAGACAAGGTATTTCTGTTCCAGGTTCCTCAGCTGGTGATAATTTGGATGTAGTTTATTTCAAAGTAAACTTCACAAAGCTTATTAAAGCTTGTTATGTAGCTCCTTTTGGCCGCTATAAAAGTATAATCAGAGTGAACATAAGAATTTGAACACTGGTACCTTTCCTTTTTTTCAAATACTATTAACATCAAAGCTACTAGCAAACACTTGCTGTAATCATTTCCTTCATGTTTTCTTCCTGATAGCTTTCATGTGCTTCTAACTTTCACCAACATTTCCTTTATCAATCACTGGATGCTTTTTTAAAGTTCACTTACTGCTTAAAGCACAGAGGTGAAAAAATAGCAAAACCATGTAACTATACTATTTTAAGCAGTAACTAAATTTAAGATTAATTTTTCAAACTGGGACTGACTCTTCTCATTCACATGTCCTCCTGTCATATAACATTTCATCATGTCATACTGTACCTGGATAAAATGCACAAAATATTAGCACAGGGAACATTATAAATTAGGATTTACTGTAACCATTTTCAGCATTGAAAAAGCTTTCTGCGGTTTATAGACCAGATAGGGATTCTACACAGAGAATATTACCTGAAATCAGGTAGCATTCAAATACTGTCTTGAGTATTGTAGAATCATAGAATTGTTAAGATTGGAAACAGAATCCAAGATCATGGAGCCCAACCTTTGACCAAACACCACCATGTCAACTAAACTACAGCACTAAGTGACACGTCCAGGCATTTCTTGAAACACTTCCCTGGCCAGACTGTTCCAATGCTTAACTACTCTTTCAGTAAAGAAATTCTTCCTGATATCCAACCTGAACCTCCCCTGGTGCATCTTGAGGCCCTGGACACTGGTCCTGTAGCTTGTTACTTGGGAGAAGATGTCCACCTCCACCATGCTACAACCTCCTTTCAGGTAGTTGTAGAGAACAATAAGGTTTCCCATGAGCCTTCTTTTCTCTAGGCTAAACAAACCTGTTTCCCTCAATTGTTCCTCATACGACTTACTTTCTAGACCCTTCACCAGCTCCATTGCCCTTCTCTGGACACACTCCAGCAACTCAATGTCCTTCTCGTAGTGAGGGGCCCAGAACTGGATACACTACTCAGAGGTGCAGCCTCACCAGTGCTGAGTACAAGGGGACAATCAGTGCCCAGGTCGTGCTGGCCACACTATTTTTGGTACAGGCCAGGATGCCATTGACCTTCTTGGCCACCTGGGCACACTGCTGGCTCATGTTCAGGCACTGTCAATCAGCACCTCTAGGGCCTTTTCCACTGTGTAGCTTTCCAGCCATTCCATCCTATCCTAAGGATTGCTGGAAAACTTATACTTCCATTTGTGAAAAGGGAAAGAGATGAAATGTATGAACATAAAATTATTTTTTTTTTAAGTAAGACACATTCTAGAGTAAAAGGAAAAAAAAAGTATTATGCTATTCATCCCTTTATGGTTGCAACAAGCATAATGGTATTAAGCCAAAGGTAAATTTGCTCAATTTTTTTTATCTACAGTATCTATTTAGCATTAGACTTTGATGATATTTGCATGTTTTCTTTTTAATTATGCAGGCTAACGCAAAAATCCTAGAATAGCATGCTACATAATTCAGCATCATTATAAAGTAACATGTATTGCAGTTTTGGATGTGACAATTAAAATAAGTAGAATGAAAGTTTTGCAGGCATGGTTTTCTGAGACAGCTGTCATGTACTTGGCCTTATACAAAAATCAGTTGTAATGAACAATGAACAAGGTAGAGATGTGTTTATGTTAACACAGACAAGCAGCTATTACAAAGATTGGAAGTAAAGGTTTAGCATACAATAAGCACGACTCTCTAAGTTCAATTATGGAGAATGTCTTTAAAGTACAACATGCTTTGGGTTTACTAACTTGTACTTTTGCTATATTGACTGCATCTGTCCTCTTTCTCCTCCTGTTTTCCTATCCGACACTCCCTAGGACACTGTGCTGGTGCTGTGGAATCACAACATGGCACAGCGACAGATGGTGGTGTTGCTTTAGTTTAATTTCAACATATAAATATGGAGTTCCTAAGGAAGAATGCCTTGACATTTAAAATATAGCACTTTTCATATACTAAGGATAACAGCAGTTAACTCTTCGATCTTCTGTACAAACTATTTGCTTAAGGACAGAGATGGTCTCTGCAGAAAGCAGATGGCTATGCAAATAAAACATTCAATATTGCTAAATAGGTTTGAGGGTGGTTGTTGGTTTTGCTTTGTTTAGTTTTGTTGGTTTGTTGTTTGTTTTTTTCAAAGTTTCAGTGGCCTTTCTCCTTGCTATTCATAAATCTTATCCTGTTTGTTACAGGCAGCAGCTGCTTCTATGACTTTTAAACACTGGCATCCAGTGGTTATACAAGGTCCCTTAATACAGTTAATCTAGCTCTAGGAAGTGGTGCTGGTTTCCATGAACTCATACAGGCATATTTTTGTTTACCACAACTAAACATTACTTCTCACAGGACAAAAGATTTCTCTCAAACCATAAGACTGTCAATTACAGCAATTACAACAACTGGAATTGAAACAACCTGCCTCCAGTACATTCCTAAATAAGGATCTAAATGTCAGCTGTTATTTCTATAATTTCTATCTACTTAGTTTGGGAGTGTTGGTAGGATATTGCATTTAAATTGTAACTTTATCCACCCTGTAAAAGATTCTTGCTTGAGGTAATTTGGCTCACCTCAGTTGAAGATAATATTTCTCTGGTGATTTACTGGAGGTTCTATTCCAAAGTGACATTAATTTAAACTGTAGAGAAAATTACTATATTATCCCAGAGGAAACCAGGAGACAGACCTCAGCTCTGGAATTTATTACAAAATAAAATTTAAAGCAGTTTAACAGAAGCATAAACTCTTTATCATTTCCTTCCAGCAATATTAAAAAAAAAATTCTCTTTGTTAGTTGTTTTCTACATAAAAGATTCCAGTACAGAGATATAGGATGCTAAGGACTGAGATGTTGATCCGTAATGGTGTATGCACTTAAATCCACCTTGCCTAGGTGTGGCAGATCTTAATTTGAAACAGACACCCACTACAGACAAGCCATTCTGCTCTTGAGACTCATTTAAATCACAAATTCATACCTGTTTAATTTCTTATTTGTTTTATATGAACTTTAATCACACACTACAGTTATCATATATATTTAAAATCTTGATAGAAATTTTCAATATTACACTTTCTTATACCCATTTTTTTGCTTCTCCATACAAAATGTCTATTTAATTTAGTTAGTCCTTCAATACTTTTTTACTTTTTTGTAATGTCCAAATGGAAAAATACCCACATACATATGCATATGTAATAAGCCATATATTCCTATACAGTCAAGTGGATTTTCCTTTTTTTTTAATAGTTGTTACATGCAAGTAGCATCTTTTAAATGCCTTCACTCATCACCCCACAGATACTATGAATTTGCTAAAAAAGAAGCATATCAAGGTATTTTTAAAAGTACCTTAAGCAAAGAGCAGCCAGAAAAAAACTGAATTAGAAGGGATCATAACTGCAAATAATTCAAAATCTAGAATTATTTCTATTCACATTTGCCTCCAGTCCTTAAACTTTATTTCCAAATATCAAAACACTTTCATGACGCATGTGTAGTATGACACATTAATGTCTTATGATAATTGCATATAATCTTGGAGTTTTGGGACTTCTGGTACCACTTGTCAGATCCAGAGGAGGACTAGAACTTCAACAGGACTGTGACTGCCACTCTTGACAAGACTGTGCTCATTATTTTGACAGAACTGTGACCAGCGTCCGGATCAACAGGTTTTCCTTTCCTTTTACTTTGCACCCAGGAGTGCCATGTGGTGCTCAGCACAGGGGTTAAGGAACACCATTCCATTCTTGTCCCAGGGTGCTGTGTTACACATCTGTCTGGGGGTTAAAACAGTTTTCTCTCTGTATCATTGTATTTATTGTAATCTTTTCAGTAAATTCTAACTGTGACTTGTAATCTCTTGAGTTGGGTTCATATCTCCTGCCAGTTTACTTTTAAACCAGCACAATATGTTAGTAAGCAAATAGATCGGAGACTACAATAGTTTTTCAATTTCCGTGAGAACTTAAGTCTTGGAAATTTGACTGAGAGAGTTTAATTTCTTAGTAGCCAATACCCACTGTTCTAAGGCAAGAGAAGAGCTTGAATCTGGACACATATTCTGGTATCCACTTGAGGTAAAAGATGTCTAGCTCACTTTCCTTTCTCCTCTTTACTATTATTTATTCATAGATAAATATTTATTCATTCAAGAACAGACTTGGCCAAGAGAGTGAACATGAAAACTGAACTTGAAATTTTTCCATTCTGTGCCACTTATTATACCATCTGCTTTTTCTGTTCTTCCTTTCCCATTTCCCGTTCCCCCAAAAGGGTCTATCCTAGATCTGATAACTTCTCCTTGAAATCAGTCTGTTTCTAGAAAAAGTGACCATTATAGCAAAGTAGTCATCTGGGGTAAGAAAGGCATCATCTGTAGTGTTAACTTAACTGTAATGAATTATTGCCAGGTGACTCACTAAATGAAAAGTGAGGTATTATGCTGAAAAACTGTTTGACCAGTTTTGCTCAGAGTTAAGGTAGGAATAATCTTCTTTTAATTATCTGTACATGTATCATGCTAAATACACACACTGTATTAAACAGCTGGATCCAAAAATGTATCTGTTTGTGACTTCAAAGCTAGTCAACTTTTTATAAAGTGTCTTTTCTGAGCAGAACTTGAATCTATTATTAAAACAATCTTTTACACTCAAAGAGAGCAGTTCCTCTGAGGATGTCATTCCTACATAAGCAAACACCCCTTCACAGTTCGAAGTCAGGTTTTAGTGGCTTGTGAGCTGACAGAGAACTGCTTCCTTTACAAAACTCCATAAGGGCACTTGTCACCCTGGGTCACTGCAATTCACAAACTGATTGCTTGCACAGACTCAGTGTAATGCACATTATGGACTCAAAGAAACTGTCAGCACTTGGGAAGGAACCTGTGGAAGGACAAAGCACCGAGCCTTGGCATCAGTTCCAGGAATGCTGGATCATCTGCCTTCTCCAACACCACTCAGCATGTGCTCCTTTACATAGCGAGGTATTCCATAACTTTGGGAAAGGGGCAGGATAGTATTTATCCATAACTGGATTTCTCTCTCTCTTTTTTTTTTTTTTTTTTTTAACGTAAAGATCACCTTCCATGATAAACAAGTGCCTTGCCAAAGACAGTTCCTTGCAGGGAAAGTGATTTCATCATTTTCCAATTTTCTCATAGACGCATCCTATTAAATTGATTTGTTTCAATATTTTCTGTGATAAAACCTATTTTTATTTGGCAGTTTTTTTATGTCAAAGTTGATCATCAGATTCTTACACCCTCTGAAATATTCACAGCACTGTTGTGTACTAAGCCTTCCATCTTTGTAACAAAGTAAGTCCTTAAAGCACATTTTATCACTGCTAAGTTTTCTTGTACTTCAGTCCTTTCTTTCTGGTTCATAATTGCACTATGCCATAGACCTCTGTGTGAAGAGATAAGAAACATGAATAAATATCAAACGCTAGGAAAGCTAATGAACATTCCCAAATCTCTTGAAAAACACCTCAAACCAAACAAAAACAAAACCAAAAGAAAACAAAACCCTCAAACCTGCCAGATTTTATTTACTTTCAGCTGTTTCTTGATTTATTTTCATAGAGTTTTTTTTTTTTCCCCTGTAGCAGAAGAGGAATTATATATTTTCTGAATTGTAAGATGGTTTAGTTCTGATGCTTTTAAATAGAAACAGTCTTTCAGTTTGAATCTTACATTCTTTTCCTCTTTAGGATCTGATGACTAATGTAACTAAAACAGATACATCTGTTTATTATTGTTGAACTTCAAAGAAACCAGTATATTATTTGGCAACATCAATTAGAAAATATCATCAGAAGGATTGAGAATGTTCAGAAGTGACTAACCTTGATGCCTACCCAGAAAGTAAGAACCTAAAAGCTTCCAAATCCCAGCTTTTCCATACTGTTCAAATTTTACAAGGCAACAAGCAGTTAAAAGGAAAATAATAAATCTTTTGGCTCTTCTGCATTCCTGTTTTGTAAGCTCTAATTATTTTAGCACTAGTGTTAAATCTCTAATAATACATATATACCCTAATGAATCAGCTAAGCTCTTAGGAACTGCCTTTTATGTGAGCAGAATGCTGTAAATCTCTGACATGTACCATATGTATAATAAAAATAAACCATAAAAAGCTTCTGTTTAGTGCTACTAACAGCAGCAACCCTAAAAGGGGTGCAGCTGAAATGGGGTCATGGTCTCCACTCAATAATCATCAGAAGCTGCTCACTGTGTAAGGAGGCACACGAGCAGCAATTAGGGAAGGGAGCAGCAGGCAGTGCTCCACAGTTGTACAGAGTATTGTGCTTACCCGAGGCATAATGCCTCCCAGAGCACCTGCTGGAGGAATGTGAATCCACCCTGTCCTTAGCATGGCCCAGTACCTTAAAGGCTTAGTTAAGCCCTTATTGATTTCTGGAGGTACAAAATTGAAAAGGGAGTTAAAAAAAAAACAGTTCCAAACTTTTCTTTTGGTGTTGACTTGTTTAAAAATGAAGGTTTTTAAAAAAACCCTAGGGAGAGGAAGGCTTCAAAGTCAGACAAGATACTTTCCCAAAAAGCGTGATGAACAAAAACACAGTTTCTTTGACTAGCTTTCTCTATGTGCAAGAGAAAAACTGCAGAGCTGTTAAATGACAAAGTTTGGTCTACTTGAGTCTTAGATGATAAGCAATAAACTATTGGAATGCCAATCTCTAGGGGAAAGAAATAAAAAAAAAAAAAAAACAAAAGGAAAAAAGAAAGAGAAGAAAAAAGAAGACTTTTCTGTGAACCAAAGATGATACAAACAATTTTTACAAGTGAAGATTTTAAGGGACTTGAAGCAAACAGGTGGAGCTTTCTCTTTATAGAAAAAGAGTTGGCAGAAGTTGATAAGCAAAATATGAGCTTACAGTGATGAAAGAATGTCTCACTTAAAAACAGAGTTCTGGTTTTAAACAAATCTCTGGTAGTTAATCCTTGCTTTTTGGTCCACTTGGACAAAGATAGATTGTATCTTCATTGCATATGATGAATAATTTAACATAATCTGTTTCTACCTATTAAACTGTGAAAGATAACTGGTTCTATGACTTGAGTCATTTAACTGATGTTGAAGTTACCCTTCCCTAACTCTTATGAATAAATTTACTATATTTAGAAGTTCAGGTTGGGTTCTTCATAACCTGAAACCAAACGCTCAATGCATTGAATCAAAATCTTTGAAAAAATAACCCAAAATTCTCATTTGAAACTCTCCCTTCTCATTTTAAAAATTATAAACCCACTTTGACACAAAAAATATTGTGACATAGGAAATACAGTTTACAAAACCACAAAAGATGATGTACTTAACACCACAGGTATCACTGCTGAAGAAAACATAGCTATTGAATAGATATTTCTACAGGTGGCAAAGTATTCTCTGAACTTCAATCTTCCATTAAGCAAAACAGATTTTTAACATGTATCATTCACAGCAAGAAATTCTTGCCTACTACTACCTTATAATATAAAAGCTACTCCACAGGCCACATTGCTCACACAGGATCAATCCACATAATTATCATTCTTTTATTCTGGGTTTGTCTGTGTGCAGATAGCTAAGAAATAAAATTTGAACAAATCTAAGTTAAGTTGTGTACACACAATAAGGGACAACAAAATGATTTAGAAGTAAATATTGCTGATACAATTTGCATATGACACAAACATAGGTGGTATGATAGATGAGAGATGCAACATGATGGAAAGTATTTGGTAAAAAAAAAAGCCTTTCCAAAGAAAAATATTTTAATTTAATGAAACACAAACTGATAACGACAGGGAAGAAAAGTAGCAGCGTAGGCTTAAGGAAGGGGCCTCCCAACAGGAAATCAAAACCTCTAGAGATTACTGGGGATCTGAGAAGAAATTAATTTGCCAACCTAATGACAATTAGTGGTGGAGAAGGGTAACATCTTGGCAGGGTAAATGGAAATCACAAATAACAGTGTGAGAGTGGCCATGGGGATGATTTAACATTTCAGTGCAAATATGCTGACAAAAATTGAAGACTAGAAATCCTCTAGCCATGGTCACAAAAGCAGGGCAGAGCTTTTGCATTGCTGTGGATTGTGCATCATCCTCAAGCACAAAGTAAGTTTTGCCTTAATCAAATAAACAGCCTAAGTGTTACTTATTTCTAGTGGCAGCAACCAACTATTTATGTGCACTAACCAATTGAATTTCCATGATGTAAAATCTCCAGTTTTCTGCTAATGACCATTCTGCTGTAGCATGAACTCAAGTGTCCTCCTCCAAAGCCATCTTAGATTTATGATTAAACTGCATATTTAATCATAGAACAAGGGTGTCTTAATTATGTCCTCAGTCTCTCAAGACTAGAGTGAGAATGATGAAATAAGTGAAGTTTCCTCAAAACTAGAGAATCATAGCATTCTGCATCCAGCTATTGATTCAGGCATTCTAATCATAAACTTTCTTATCTGTCATTAAAAAAAAGCAAATTAAAGAAAGAAAACAGAACAATCTTGCTGTCCATTCTTTGTTGAGGCCAGCCTGATAAGTGATAACATTAGACTTAATGTGACCTAGAATAACTTTTGCCTTAAGTACCTTTGCAGAGGAAATGCGTGTGCCAGCCTGCCCAGGCTCTCTGCTAAATCTGTTTTTGCTACTACCTCGCCACTGGGCTGATGTGACTCCCAGGGTCAACTCTGTACACCTGAGCAAGTGGAGGATGGAAAGCTGAGCTCAGCCTGAAACTGGATCCTTTCACAATGAAAAAAGTCTTTTCACAGAGGAGGAAATATGTATGCAGAACGTATTATTCTCAACTGCATGTGTGATATATTCACATATTTGTTTGGAAGTTGAAGCTTTTTTTGGCAAGTATTGGGAAAATAAGTTATTTAATCTTAATAAAAGATTGACACAAACTTTTTTGTTTTGTTTAAGGGTTTCTGTTAAGGGGCACCAGTTTTTTGCAACCCCTTATCTCTTCCTGAGAGATTGGAGATTTTGAAGAAAGAGAATACCTGTACAGAGTTGCTGTGACTTCTGATCATTTTAATTCTCAGTTTTTCACAAATCAAAAACTCAGAACCCATCAAAACATTCCATTTTCAGAACTATTTCCCCGTTATGCATTCAGATGTCAAAATTCTCTAAACTGAAGTGTTGTTTTCTCAATTTAATAATAATTTTCAGGAGCACTCCATTTCATGGAGATGAGACAATGTTTACCTCTCAGTAACATTTCATCAGCTAAGCAACAAGAGACTTCAATTTTCCTCATCCTTCCAGACTTAGATGCACTTGATATTTATTATTCACACTATGCTATTTGCGAACCTAAGGACTAAGTAGAATTCTTTGTGTACTGCATGAAGACAGTTTTAAATGTGTGTTTTATGAGTCATTCAGTGCTTTCCCTGTGTTTCATAATTACTTCTGTTGCCTCCAAATCTCTCTCGGCAAAGTAAATAATACTGATTTTTGAAATCTATCTTCATAAACAGAGTATCTTCTGTTCATTTAATATTAAAATAGCCATAAGATTTGCCATATGGAGCAGAAGACAGATGGACAAACACTAATAAAGGAGCAAAAAATATGATAAACTGTTACTTAAGGTGGGAAAAGTTCTTCATGCTAATTTAAGTGATGACATGATCTAGTGGCCATCTCTATTTGGGGGGAATGAACTTTCACTAAAGAACACTGTTCTGGAAGATAAAAGTATCTTCAGATGTCAGAGACAGGAGAAGTTTAAGATCATTCAGTCATCTCAAATCTAAAATGTATATTTTACACTTTCTGAATTGTGCCAAGTCAACTGTGCATTTATCACTCCTTCCATCATTATGGTATTTTTAGAAAGATTCTTTAATACATCTCAGAAGCTAATCACTATCTATTTTTACTTCTCAGCACACAAATATCAAATTGCCAAACATATGTCTTGAACTTAGCCTTTTTTTAGGAGACACAGCCATAACATTTATTACTTTTAAATAATTTTATCAGTGAAAGAGTTAAATAGAAACAGCACATGTTGGAATAGCATTGAAAAATAAATTTTCCTTGGGTTTCAACTACCATCCCTGTCTCTCACTACATAAATATCTTTCCAATACTGAAGTTAGACTAATCACTTTATTTTAGCTGTTTCACTGTGCAAGTTGGTTACTGTCAGTAACCAACTTTAATTTAAATATATAGATCCTCTTTGTAATCTCATTTAGGAGTCTGTGAAAAGATTTCAGTGTATTGCTCTAAAACAGCAAGATGGGTCTGGGAGAATAACAAATATGATCATCATAACACAGTTTTTCTAATTAAAATGAAATTATTTAATCTGTTTCACATATTTTCATGTATTTCCTTTTATAAATTTTGTTTAACTGAACTCAAAGGTAAAAGATAACTAAAATAAATAAATTGCTTCTCTAGTTCTTATTGCATGAAAGTCTGATGCATTCAATTCTGGGACCCCCAACATAAGGACACCTGGTGGAGCAAGTCCAGAGGAGGTCCACAAAATGATCAGAGGGCTGGAGCACATCTCCTGTGAAGACAGACTGAGAGAGTTGGGGTTGTTCAGCCTGGAAAAGACTTCAGGGATACTTTCCAGTACCTAAATGGGGCCTAAAAGAGAGAAAGAGAGAGACTTTTTACAAGGGCAGTTAGTGATAGGACAAGAGGGAACAGCTTCAAACTGAAAGAGGGCAGACTCAGACTAGGTATGAGAAGTGTATTTTTTATGGTGGGGGTGGTTAGGCGATGGAAAGGTTGCACAAAGAAGTTGTGGAAGTATTCAAGGCCAGACTGTGTGGGGCTCAGAGCAACCAGGTTCAGTGGAAGGTGTCCTTGCCCATGGCAGGGGGCGGTTGGACTAGATGGTCTTTAAGGTCCTTGTGGAAGGAACGAGTACATCAAGCTACAGGTTAACTAGATACTCATCAGCAAGTGAAAATCCCTTACTGTTTTTTTATTTCAGTAAGTCCAACTTGAATGTAAAAAATGTCTGCAGAATGACTATTTGAAGCAAATATTTCCACAAAACAGCTGCTCCCCAGTGAAAATGACAGGTTTTGAGCAAAGTAAAGAATTTACTTTTACGTGAGATTCATTACTGTGTTGCAGCATAATATGACAATAAAGAAGCAACACAATATTGCTTGGAAGTTTCCCTGTGGATTAATAGTTTAATTTCAGGAAAGGATTTTGAAACAAAGATAGTGAACCCTTCATCACAGGCCTGTCAGCAGCAGTACCTATAGAATACAGAAATAGCAGGTTTCACACTGAAATGGGAGTAATCCTGCTCATCTCAAAACAGGGGATAGTTCTCTTTCAGCAGTTCCTATGTGGCAGTTTGTAGGATATGTGTGTTAGAAGAGTAAAACTGCACTAAAACATGATATCTGACATAGATTTGGTAAATTTTAAATCTCTATTTAGTAGTTTTCATATGGCACCATTTCATATTTGTTAAAAGCAGTGCTTCTAAATCTGCAAGACAGAGTAGCCAAGAAATTCAGGGTATTATGTGTGGCCTACAGAACTGACTGTTTTACAACTCCTGCAGTACCATTATGGAAACAAATGTGTAGTCGTGGTATAAAAATAAGCCTCTATGATTCAGAGATTCAATTTATTTTTAATTAGTGTCAGTATATAAGTAGAGCTGTTCTATTGGGTTATAGAGCTGCCCAGTGTCCTTTCTGTAGTTGAAAACAGTGAGGCTACTGAAAGAGAAAAAAATCTTGTTTCTCTACGTTTTATGTTACAAATCATTGTCCAACCAAGTGCTCCACTTTATTTCTTTCCTACTTTTTCCTTTACTTGCTGCTCCTTCATTGAGGCACAAGCAATTCTCAGGGGTTAAGCTAGAGCAGATGAACATGGTTTTCCCATGCAGGTTTTTCAGAGATTAGCCTTAGGCATGTTGTAAATAATTAGTGAATAGATGATCTGATGCTATAACAAACATTTTGATTAATGTATCTTGTTTTCAGAGTATCACTCATAAAGTTTAATGAGAATAAGAAATTCAATACGTGGTAAAATAGCAGAAATGTTTCCTTAGAAAAAGTTTACAGTGAATGCTGTGGAATTTCACAGATTGAACTTCTAGAAATATTGATCAGATCTTTATAATGCCATCCCTACAGTGCACAACAAAATAATTCACAATCACCAAACAGTGTTTTCTCCTTTTGAACCAAATATAATAACCCAATGTGGTTGTATTGCAATGACCTCAAAAGCTTTACCACTCACAATCTCCTTTTCAGCAAACCACCTGAATTAATTGTTGAGAGCTTCTCAGTACTTCATGAAATAGAAGGATGAGTTCAGAGGATTTCTTGGAGAAAGAGGGAAGGGAGGGGGAGGTTAAATCAGACATGCTAGGTACTGCCACCTGCAATCCTGAGTGATGAGCAAAGACCATACCCAGAGTAAACATTACAAATCTTCAAAAACTTCCATTAATGCTTTTCTCAGCATTATCATTGTTTTCAAAATACCACTAGTCTTTTAAGTGAAAAACAAGTCACACCAACCAAACAGAAAACAACTCCATGTCTCTGGCATCTGGGACAGAGAAAGACACATCAGGACAGATGAAAGGCCTCATTCTTCCCTCGTCATGTCTCTGGAAGCCACCTGGAACAAATCACTAGGGAAGGAAATATGATCTGACAAGCCTTTAATGCCACTTTCACAAAATGTTCTTTGGACCTCCAGCCACTTGTGTTTAGGGCCTATGAAGGTAAATGTGGCAGAATATGCTGTGTGAATTTAACTGCTGTGTGAAGGCAGAAGGAGGTTTGGTTAAGGCAATGAAGGTCCCGTGTACGGGAATGGAGCTGGTAAGGCCACACTGTTCCAGGAGTTGCCTGAACCAAAACTGCTGCAATGCACTGAAGACTGAAAGGTACATGTCAAATTTGTTGCTCACTCTTGGAATGTTTAACCTGTTTTGGCAAAGGATGTGGATAGATAGAGTTAAAAAGGCAGGACTTTAATCCAGTTGCAGGCACATGTCCTGCATAATCCAAAGCAGCTGTTTGCCTTGTCTTCTGTTGTCTGCAGAGCAAAAGGTGTTTTATACCCTTGTGCAATGTGCAACCTCACTTCTCTACTTTGATATTATGACTGAGCATTCCAAACAGCCACAACAATTGCCTTTAATACACCTTTCGGATTTAAAAGAGCGTTTGGGGATGATTTTCTCATCCACACCACAATTCATATGCATTTACAGCATGTCACGTAACTGCGCAAGGCTCTTCTCTTCCTCCAAATATACTACTGTGAATGGATTCACAATAGTTTGCATCTGACATCAGTTTTTTATGTGTACGTACCTTTTGAGTAGCATAACTCTGAAAAATATTTCTTTTGAGTAGCATAACTCTGAAAAATATTAAATGTCTTAAGAACTATACTACAGTTACCTCCAGTGGATGCTCATGGAAGAAGAGGCACAGAATATAAAAATATTTAGAGAATGATAGTTCAAAGTTATAACCATACTTTGTGGAGCAATGTTAAAAATGGAAACAAAAAGCTTCCATTCTGGGTTCTATTGACTAGTAACATGTACCTTGTTATTTCAAAGTAGATCTTTCCTTTTACTCAGTACAGATAGGAAAGAGCTTAATCTCTGTGCTTACTGTAAATCAAGGCACAGATATTTTTTAATTAGTATTTGTTTTAGTGGGACACATTTTTTGATAAGATCTACTCTTGGGAGTAGCTAAATTCTGATATTATATTTATTTTTAACTGAATGGTTATAAAAGCTTTAAAAAACTCTCTTGGAAATAAATTGCTTATGACAAACACATGCATTAAATACTTTTCACTTTTAACAATACATTAATTATTAAAGAACTCTGGAATTTCTATGGCAACAGAATACTTAATAAGTTCATATAGTTGCAAGTATTAATATCAGCTGCTGTTACTGTCTCACATAATAACCAGTAAGAACTGGTCACCTAAACCACAATTTCCAGAATACTTCTTAAGGCAGACATTTCTTGAAAGAAGGTGGAACAAAACACGACTTCTTAACCTTCACTTTACTGACTTCTACTCTCTGAAAATTGAGAGCCCATGGCAACCACATACTCAGAACATGTCTCTTTTATTGGATGCTTCATTTCAACTGCTATTATCACAGAACAAGAAGCAAGAGTAAGAAGTCAGAAGAAAGACAGAAGTTTTTTGAAACCACTCCACGTTGCAAATTGTTTTATTTAATTTAAAACTTAACAATTAAAACATTTTAACAATGTTAGCAATACAAGTATCATCATATAAATTGAGAGAGGAAGGATTGCTATATTTTTAAGATCTGCTACAAAAAAACCTTTTAGAAAGTGATCAAAAATCAGGTATTAGGAAGTAAGGCATCAGGAATTAAAATTAACCATGCTCTTGAAGAAACTAGCTTTTAAAATAAGCTTAGCAAGTAGGATTAAAATACAGACCCCTGGATTTCCATGAAACTACTTCTTTTTGTTATATACTTTTGTTACTCTATCACCTTTAAGTTAGGCAATATTCTTAACTAGAGTCATAAAATACTTTGTTGTTCTCATTTTCCTGGGCTTTGGAACACTTCGACGTTGTTTATTAGAGTAACCTCAGTACAAGATCAAACTTGTTTGGCATAGTATGACTGTCTCTTAGTGGCACTGCATGCATCCCCATGCTGTCCTCTATAACTATTATTGAGCTCAAAGTAACACTTATTTTTTTTGTTCTGTATGAGATACTGAAAAATAAGGAAGGAAAAAAAAAACACTTCAGGATGAAAATCTGATACTGTGTCTTTCAATACACTGGACCAAGCTCAAATCACAAAATCTCTATCATTAAAATTCTTAAAAATGTTTAAGAGTTGGTGGTTGTAAGGAAGGCACATATTCACATTGAATCTTTTTGTTTTCATGAAAAGGAAGAAAAGAACTTACTCCAGGCACACTGAGGAATCACAGAAGCACTTTAAAAGTCTTTAAATAATAAAGAGGAGGGATGTCGCTTTGATGTTTGTCCAAAGAGTATTGAAGACAATAAAAAGACCCACCCTTTCATTTGCTGCATTTAATCTGGAGGATAAACATATTCTTTGAGGGAAAAAAAGGGCAAAAATTCTGTTTTCATCTAGATAGTCTGAGTGCCAATATCATCCAGGCACCACTTTAACTGAAATTTCTGAGACTGCAGTTTAAATGGCAGTGACCCTTCAAAGAGGTACTACTAGTTTAAGAGGCAGTAAAAACACCCTGATGTTCTAAGAAGAAAAGAGTTTGCTGCCGTGATAAGAAAATCCAACCAAACAAAACCATTCCTCCTGTAAATCTTGCACAGAATTCCCAATAAAAAAAACTCAGAGACATAAGTTCAAAGACAGACCAGCCATTAAAAATAATAAAATAAACAAATTCCTCCAAAATTGAATGCACGGAAGAAAACTTTTCTTGGTAGTACTGGGAAGTAATGTGCCAAGACCCTCTTCACAAGACTTGCATCCAAGATTCTTCATTTTGACCATATCAGACTTTGGGTTTAAATTCCAGCAAATCCCTACTGTCATCAGAATTACATAAGCACAAAAGATAAACAGAGTAGGGTATAGAGTGGAGTGGAGGATGTTCTTCTAATGAACAGGTAACCCCTGCCTGATGAACTAATCCATTTTGTAGGTAAAACAAACAAACAAGTCAACAAACAAAAAACTGCACGTCAACAAACAAAAAAATTTTAAAAATTTGATCTGTAGCACCAGTTGTAAAAGTGTAACATCACCCCCCACATCACTTGTAAGGATCTGCAGTATTCTTAAAGTCCCTTACTAGTATATAATAATTTGTTTAGGAGGTCATTATAGTTTCATAATAAAATGTGGCTAAAAATTTTCCCTCGGCTTTATCTCAAATAATGAGCTACAGCATATGTTCTTTTGCATTTTTAAGTGGGGGGGGGGGGGGGAGGAGGGAGCCTATCTTCCTGAAGCAGATAAAATAGAATTAATCTCTTTTTACAATTAATATTATTTATCTCTGAAAGTTCACCATGTCCCATCCTGCCACATCAGCATATTTTGTTCAATTGCCAGCTGTGTTCTCAGTGCTGGGAAGAAATAGGTTCACATGAAAGTGGAGCCAGTCCAAAGTCCTGACTGCAGATAATGCCCATAATTAGACATTCCCAGGGGGCTGATGTGCAAAGAGGCACCAGTTTAACACTGTTACAATTATTTCCAAAGAGTTCTCAGCATCTCTACTGAAGGAATCAATCAAAAATGGCTTCAGAAGAAAATGTAATTGCTTTCAAGGATTAAAATTCTAATCAGGAGTATTCAATTAGCAGTTAATGTTGAGATCCACAGTTTAGATTTTTATGCAAATTTACCATTCTTATATTAAGTCTTGAAGATAAAGGCAGTTCATAGCAAATACATTTCTGTCTCTCAGCTCATCAAGTCAATGATCATTTACTTTGAAAAATCTTTTACAGTTGCTGCATTTGGAAATATGTAAATCAGTTCACTTTTGTCCCTTCTACTGTAATTAATTTTTGCATTAGTTTGTGAGGCAGCTCATAGCATTTTCCTTCACGTGAATCTGGTGGTTTCAAAGAGATTTGACCAATATAAGTAATATATATCAACTGTGCAGCCAGAACAGAGATTTGCAAGATCTTGATCACATTTACTCTTCAAGAGTAACAGTTCTGGAATGGTAGATCTAGAACTGAAAACTGCAGTTACTAAGAATCAGATCTTAAGAATTATTGATAAAAATACCCTTTTTTTAGGCTCTTCCCTTGAACCACTATGTGTTCTGAGAGTAGGAACCAGTATAACCTGTATATAAGTAGATGTAGAGATATTCTATTGACAATTCCAGAATTATGACACTTTCCTTGATCAAAATCCAGCTTTAGTTGTTTGAAGTATGATTGCAGATAAATTTCATTGTAATGTATTTTTAAATTAGGAAATATTACTTTTACATTTACTTGTTTGAGATTTGACAATGTATCAAAAATCTGTTAATTAAAAACTCCCCATAAGGCATGGAAATGTATGAGACTGTTTCCCAGCTTATATAAAGCTCTTTGATTTCCTGATATATATCTTACAATATGCTGTTTTGTCCTTGCGGTGTAGTCAGTACATACCAAAAACTCAGGAAAATAGTTAAATAATTTAATTTCTCCTCAAAAACTGCAGGCAGTGACTGTTATAAATGACACAATCTACTCTTATGTAGTATCTAAGACAAATAGATTTTTTCTATTGCCTGCACAAGTAAGAAGAATTATATTGGAATTGAAAAGCTTTAGAAAGGAACATTCTTAGATATCTAAATTATTTTTTTAGTGTTATTTATGTCTTAATGTCCTCATTTTTACTTGGAAAGCTAACATGAATATATGACCAAAGACATGAATGTATACAAGTTAGTATAAGCTGATTTTTGACCTTACAAATCTCATTGTCTGCGAGGCCATAACAGATATCTTGAGTAGGAAGGGATGCACAAGGATCATCTCCTGGTCCTGCACAGGACAACCCCAAGAATCACACCATGCTCCTGAGAGTATCATATAAATGCTTCTTGAACTCTGTCAGGCTCGGTGCTGTGACCACTTCTCTGGGGAGCCTGTTCCAGTGCCCAACCACCCTCTGGGTGAAGAACTTTTCTCTAATATCCATCTAAACCTCCCCTGACACAACTTCAGTCCATTCCCTCAGGTTCTCTCACTGGTCATCAGAAAGTAGAGCTCAGTGCCTATACCTCACTAGAAAATTGCAGACAGCTATGAGGTCTCCCCTCAGTCTTCTCTTCTCCAGGCTAAACTGGCCGAGTGACCTCAGCCACTCTTCATACGGCTTCCTCTTTACCATCATTGTAACCCTTCTTTGGATGCTCTCCAATAGCTTTATATCTTGCACTGTGGAGCCCAAAACTGCACACAGCACTCAAGGTGAGGCTGCACCATTGCAGAGCAGGCCACGACAATCACCTCCCTCGACCGGCTGGCGATGCTTTGTCTGATGCCCCCCAGCACACAGCTGGCCCTCCTGGCTGCCAGGGCACTGCTGACTCATATTCAAGTAGACATCCACCAGGACCCCCAGGCACCTTTCTGTGGCACTATTCTCCAGCTACTCATTCCCCACACTGTATGTACCTTTGTCAGAATCCATTTGTCTTAGTTAAACTTCATACAGTTTATCATTGCTCACCACTCTAATTTGTTGAGGTCTCTCTGCAGGGCCTCTCCACCTTTGAGGGATTTAACAGTTACTCCCAATTTAGTATCATTGGCAAACTTAGTATCCCTTTGAGTCCTGCATCCAAGTAATTTATGGAGATGTTGAAGAGCACAGGACCTAAGATGGAATTCTGCAGAACCCCACTAATGACCAGACACCAGTCTGATTTTACCCTGTTCACTATAATCCTTTGCACCTGACCTGTGAGCCAGTTGCTCACCCAGTGAATGATGTGTTTATCCAACTGTGTCCTGGATGTTATGTTCAGAAGGATACTCTGAAAGACAGTACTTTCTCCTCATGAAGTTATGGTGCCTGTGACCAATGACTGTTTTTTCATTCAGGTGTTTTTCAATACCTCTCGGAATAACTTTCTCCATAATTTCACCAGCCACCAAAGTAAGACTGACAGGTCTATCGTTTCAGGGTCATTCTTCTTGCTCTTCTTGAAAATTGGGATGTTAGTCAGCTTGTAGTCAACTGAGACCTCTCCAGATTCCCAAGACTGCTCAAAAAATCATTGAGAGAGGCCTTGTAAGGACAGCAGCCAACTCCTTGTGCATTCTTGGATGAATGCCATCAGTCCTCATAGACTTACAGGGTTCCAGCTGGAGTGCCATATCGCACACTAGTTTAGGGTCAGCTGGGAGTTTATTATTCTCACAGCCATGGTCCTCCAGCTCAGGGCAATGAAGGACATCATCAGCTTTGAAGATAGGCAAAGAAAGCATTAAACATCTCTGTCTTGTCTTTTTGAAGTGACCATCCTTATCATGTAACAGGCTGATGTTATTTCTGCACTGCCTTTTTATTTAAAAAACCTCTTTTTATTGCTCCTCACAGTAAAACTTAATTACCAGCTTCAACTCCCATTGAGTTTTGATCACATGAATTTAATCCCTACAGTGGCAAGCAGCATCTCTATATTCTTCCTACATCAACTGACTTTGCTTCCACTGGGCATGCACCTTTTTTTTTTTGCCTGAGCTTCAAAAAAAGATCCCCACTCAGCCAAGCTGGCCTTCTGCCTCATCTGCTTCACTTCCCATACTTGGGAATTGCCTGCTCCTTTGCTCTTAGGACCCGGTGCTTAAAAAGTGATCAGCATTGATGCACCTCAGCATTGATAGACCCCAGTACCTTCAAAAGCATTTTCCCAGTGGACCTTAACCCTAGCCTTCTGAGCAGACTGAAGTCTGCTCTCCTCATGTCCAGGGGTGAAATTTTGCTCACACTTTCCTTGTCAACAGAGATTTAAATTTGATTGTTTCATGGTCATTGTGGCCACAGATCACCACTTCACTCCCAAGACCTCTTTAAACAAACAACAAATCAAGAACGGCATCTTTCCTAGATGGCTCCTTTAGTACCTATACCATGAAGTTATCATCCAAGTATTTTAGGATTCTCCTAGACCAGTTTGTGTCAGCTGTCTTGTGTTCCCAGTTTTTACCCAGCAAGTTACAGTAAGGAAAAGGGCAATTGAAACAAGTCAAAACAAACAAGAAAATGAGACATTTTCCTAACGATTACTTGAATCAAATATCTAATTAAATATACATCAAAAAATTTATGAATTGATCAGCCTTTTGGTCACTGCCTTTTTGCTGAGGAGGTAAGTGCTTATAAGCACTGATTAGGGCTGACCAGGTGTAATGCTGATCAACTCCCTGGTTATTTTTGCTTCATGTAAATTAGACCCAATAAAACAACCATCTAGACCTGTCACTGCTTTAACTTTCCTTTTTTCCCTCAATATGGACATTGATGACGTTATAGACAACATATTTTTGTACCACTATTTTGGAAAGGCAGGGTCACATATAGCCTCTCTGATCTCTTAATTAAGGATCTCATCAAGATCACATGAAGGTATCTTGATGCATATATATCAATGAACAAGAAATCTGAATCTTCAACACTAGAAAATGAATAGAAATAATATTTAATCTAACTTTCATACTACTTTTGACATAGCAAATTATTGACACAGGGTCTGTAGTATGCTGAAAGCACAAAACTGAGAGAATACAGGTTATGACCATACAATGAGAAATGATACATTGAGATTTGTAAAAGGAGGATTTTATCTAATTTTTAGGGTGCACTTCTTAACATTCTATTTAATAGGCTCTAAACAAAAATATGGCTGCTCAGTTTCTTTAATCAATTAAAATATCTATGGACAAAATCCATGAAAGACTGATCTGGAGGAAATATTCTTAGCCACTATGTAACCACATACCTTTTTATGATCATTAATTTCCATAAAGGCAATGTTTAAGGAATGTTAGGAAAAACTATATGACCTCCAGTCCTGATGGAGCCATATTTGGAAATATATTTGTAGAAACAATTACAAGAATCAAGCAACACATTTAACTTGCAAAAATTATTTTCACTGTATAGCATTAAAGTCTACAGTGAATTTTGCTTAATATTAGCAAGTAACTCAGTAAAAGTTATGAAATGTCTTATACTTAGGATATATGCATATATATAGTATACTTATATGCATACACCCTATGTGAATATTGTGTTATGCTGTAATAAGAAAATGGGATTTTACATTTTCTATGAATATTTTCTGCCTATTGTTTTAGAATTCAATAATATTGAAATATAGATAATGATATGTTTCAGATATAATTTCAGAGGAGTTGGAGCTGTTTAATTGAACCTATACATGTGTAAAAAATTGTATATTTAAAGTTGGGAGTAATATATTTGAATTCTCACTAACGTTCGTTAGTGTTAAGGTATAGTGCCCCCATTTTTACTTTATAGGGGAAAAAATTATTTCTTTTATATTTCGTCTTAGAGGTACTCTTAATTGATAAGACACCACTGGTCCAAATGATCACTTAGTGGAAAATAAATTTTACAGTAAAGGAACATTCTGCTGTTCATTCTAATTTGTTTCTTTATAGAGAAAAGAGGAAAAAAAGTTAAAATCAACAACCACTTGAGAAATAGGACAAACAGGGGAATTCAGGGAAAAAGGGTTTAAAATCTGTAATGACTGTGTCCTAAAGCAGTGTAGAAGAGTCACTTATTGCAGGTGAACTGTAGTAACACATGATACACAGACAGGTTTAACCAAAGTACTAGCACTTAAACCCTCTCATCATAATACAATCATGAGAATAAAGAAGATGGTCTTCACTACAGATTGACAACAATATAAGTATGTCTTTATGATCCTTTAAGGATGAAAGGCATACGGGTAGGAGAATAGAGGCTTTGTTTGGGCACTACTAGGTTCTTTCTCTGATCCCCTCGTATTGCCAAGAGGCTTCTGCTAAATTTACACCCTGGTGTTTCCATTCCCCATCTCCCATCATTCACTGCTGATTATTCAACAGTCCCATACAGTACTGAGTCTTTCTGGGGGTCAGTGGGAAATAGGGTGATATACTCAGTGCTGTTTCCTGGACCATGTTTCTTCGAGGTTATTTCAGAGATGATTCCCATCATCCAACTCAATTCTTTCTTGGGTGTCATATTGTCACAGGACTTGCCCAGAATGGTGTTTTAAACAGTGGTATGAATTGCAAGGTTTGTTTGCAGCCACCATTTGCCTCCACCATGGTAAACATATAGTGATTGACTCAGTGGATTGTAGCAATTGTCCAACACGATTTATCTGCCAGACCTTCTCCTAGTAATCACATTTACCATCCAGAAAGACTTTTCTTGCTTCATTATGGTGCATGTTTCACATTCATAGGTAATCCATACAATGGTTTCAATGGTCACTTCCACCTGTCGATCAGGAGCCCATTTATATGGTGCACATATAAGCGTCCACATAGAGATGTCCTGTCCCACTGATCCAAGCAGCATAATGGTGAGATTGGGGATTCTGATCAATACTTTACAGTTTCTCACTGTTGCTTCTTCCTTCTCACACTTTTCCTCTCCTTGAGTGTGAGTTCCCCACGGCCTACAATCCTTCTGGCAAAGTCTGCTCCATTGTGGGTCTCCCCTATACTGCTGTGAAGATCTTCTCTGCCATCTTCCTCCTCCTTCTCTGTCCTTGCAGTTCTCTGCGTTGTTTCTCACTCTTTTTTTTTTTTTCTCTTACTCCTTTTCTGAGCTTTTTTTGCTGAGCCTGATGTCATATGGTGTGGAATATCTCTGTGGTCAATTTGGGTCAGCTACACTGACTATGTTAGCCCCAAGTCTCTTGCACCAGCCTACTCATCTGGAAGGAGGACAATGTGGCAGAGTGGGAAAGAGAGAAAATCTTGACACTGTGCAAGCATTATTTGGCAATAGCCATAACACTGGTGTGTTACGAACACTGTTTTACCACAGACACAAACACAGCACTATACAAAATGTTACGAAGGAAGTTAACTCCAATGTAGCCAGACTCCATGCAGTCTCCATCCCTTGTTCCATGCCATTTTATTTATGCTCAGGTGTCACATTAAATGATATAGTTATGTATGCTCTGGTGTCTCATTAACACATTGTTTTATTTCTATATTATACTCAAATCTTCCAAAATATTTACCTAAAACACACTCCATTTCAACTTCCAGTCCTTCTATCTCATACCTTTCCTTTTCCTTTTCATTCTGTTTAGGTTTCATTGCCAAAATTCCTTCTTACCAATACCTAAACCAGCAGGTAGGTCTAGACATCTTCGTGAACCACCATCCACTGATCCTGGACATGTACACAAATACCATTACCCATTCTGTGCCACCCTCCCAAATGTCCACAAGAACAGTCAATGGCTTTGGACCCATTAAAAAGTTAACATACTCCCCTGAATAGACTGGAGTCAGGCAGGCGCTGGTGTCTGCCAAGCAGCAACTTATCCAACAGCATGTGGTCATTATCAGCCAAGTAGATGAAGAACTCAGTACTTTGACAACATGAGAGATGCTATTACTGCACAGCCTTGACACTTGAAAGTGAAAGCAAGCAGTGTTTAGAAGTGATTTAGAAACTAAGCACTCAACAGCTCCAGAGAAAATGTGAAGAAATTTGGCAGTTAAAAATTACTACCACATTTAGTATATATAATTTTTTTTTTTTTGTGTCAACATTTTAAGCCATCAAATTTTCCAGGCCATTATCTGAAGTCTTAAATGACTTAAGAAGAGAACTTAATTGCTGGCTATTCTAGTTACTGATATTGGTCATGGTTCAGTAATCTAATAGATAGCTCATATTCTGCGTAACAAGTTCATATAGCTTGATTTGCAGAAGTAAGCCAGTTCAGCTACAGAGAGAAGGACTTAGACTTCCTAAATGATTGTTTAAATGGGGTCTGAATGGAGAACAGAACCAGAAATTATATACTGATCACTGACCTGCCCTCTCTTTCCCTGTCTATCTGCTGTGCAGGCTTTTCTAGTCCTCAACATATGGCATCCCTGGAGAGGGAGAGTATTTGCTCTTAGTTATATATATAATTGTATAAAGAAAAACTGTATTGTTTAATTTACTGTTATGAATATGTATCATACCTATCCTGAAAAATTCTAATTCACAAATCCTTGCTGTAAAATATGAATATTTCAATTAATTTTTGTAGGTCGTCTCTGGTTGTTTTTTGAACAGTGCATCCCATATATGCAATTTTTATAGCTTCACATCAACACAGTTCCTTCTAATCTATGGAAGGAATTCAGGCAAAGATTTGAGTTGTTTAAGAATATGCTGAGCAGTGTCTTCTACTTAAGACTTTGTAGACCTAGGATAACATGTATTTTAATTTACTGAAGTGCATTAATAAAGGTTGAAAGCAGCATTACCATGCAGATACTGATTTCAATGTTTAAGCTGACATATATCTGATTCTATATTGCCAACACAAGAAAGGTTCCATTGCACAACTGATAAACCAAACTTAATAGTGAAGCCATAATTTAGCATGTTTATGGATGATATGCATATAACAAAGCTATTTAACAAAGTATAAATACATTCTGATACACAGATCATGTTGGGTTTTTATCTGATATTTGAATAAAGGAATAAGCCACTTAATAAATCAGTAAGTTTATTTTGAAAAAACACAAACAAACAAAATAACTGTGACACTTCCAATACACTTATTTCCCTGCAATGGTCACCTTAGTTCTGCACAACAGATATTCATCCCTCTCCCTGCTAAAGCATGCAAATCAAAGGTTAACCCTGCTTAGGGCACCAGTACAGAATCCATACAGCATGGGGTTAGACTAGATATGAACTCCAGTGGGTGTTAGCTCAGTACCTCTGTCTCTCCTCAAGACTTCAATACTACTGTCCAGTTCCATTTTCAAGTAAATTAGTAGATCCTAATTCAGTAAATGATCAGTGAAAAATGCTGCTCAAGGCAGCATTAACACTTGAGATCAAAAGTACGGAGCACTCCTGGTTGTAGCAATGCTTTCTAGAAACGTCAGAAAAACGTACAAAACCTATGTTTCACAGGGAGGCCATAATAAGTGGCAAAGTTCTGATTAAGTGTTTCTAACTCTTTGTTTAATAAAAATAACCCTCATCCTAATCTCATGATTTTGCATAATTTACATAAGCAATTCTTTGAATGGACATCACTACAGTTTTCATTCAATTAGAAACTGCTAGAAATATTTTTGTATAGTTCCCTAAATACAAAAATGTTCCTGTTATGGTAATATGAAAGAAACTTATATGCAGCAACACTGAAGGTTTTGTCCTCATGCTTCCCACTAGACCATTTTCTTGGGAGGTAAAAAACCAAGGTACAAACTAAAAAAAAAACTAAGAAAAAATTAAGAGATGAATCAGCTGACAAATTCTTAGGAACACAAATGTCTCATATCAATTGGTACCAAACAACTTTAAAGGCTAAGGGATGAAGTTGCTCTCACAATGCAATAATTTAAGATGAAACAGTATGACACTATTATTCATCTCATTTTAAGTAGCAGCTGAAAGGATCATTACTTGTCTGCTTGATAGCGAAGGAGGGAGGGAGAATATATTCATATGAACTTAGAAAGCTTTTTTTTGGTTATGAAAACCACTTTATACTAGGGGTTAGATTGAATCATATGTCTAAAATTACCCTTATCTCTTATCTTATTTGAAGAAAAAGACTTGGGGTTTGAATAGTTTTGATAGTTAAACACATTATTTGAAGAAGTAAAAAGAAAGGAATGAAAATTGCCAGGTGGGAAAGAAAAGAAAAAGGAAAAGATAAAGAAAAATAAATAGAAAGATAAATAAGAAAAGAAAAAGAAAAGGCATAGTGGGGGATATTGGTCTCAGCTTCTATTGCTGTTCAGTGGACTGCTTCATGTTTCTTGTCATTATCAGATGCAAAGTGGTTGCCTTTTGCTTGTCCTCCTCAACAGAAAACATTCTTTTAGACTGAGCTCTTGACAGCTAATTCCTTATACTCTGCAAATGATTTATAAGCCATTTAGACACATATGGCACATCTCGGCATGTTGCAATGGATTCTGCAGTTTCATAGACCAAAAAGTTTCTTGGCAAAGGAATTTCAGAACATGACATGAAAACTAAATGTAATGTTATTTTATTGATATTCAGTCTGCATAATGTAGTTAAAAAAATTACCAGTTCCAAACTATTTATACAGTGACAAGCCTCTTCAGAATTCCAACAGTATAAATTGGAAGTGATTAGAAGTATATTACACATTGAAATGCAGAGTCTTTGGGTATGTCTGTAGTTCCTATATTTTCTCTAGAATAACTCCGTGGTATGATTTATTTTCCTCAAATCTTTATTAATTCAAGACTTAACTGGTTTACCCACTGAATAGACTGTGTCTTCAAGAAGAAGTAAGTATAGTATTATCTGTATGTCCTGCAATTTCCCACATACCTGTTCTATGATCACTGTCTTATACAACAGGAAAAACAAACCCTGGTTTTGGAGTGGGTTTTTCTTTTTTTTTTTTTTTCACTTTTCTTGTACTACCCAGCAAAGCAAAGAAAAATGAATGAATGGAGGAGAGTAAACTAAGGAAATAAGTACAATAAGGTCAGAATAGGTAAGGTCTTCAAACTCCGGTGTACATGTGAAGTAAAGGAACATGGAGAATTGAATTTTGGTGTCCTTACCAGCACCACACTGTATGAAGTGGACTGTTTTTGGATTATCATAAAAAATATGGCATGGTATCTCCTGAGATTTTTAGTGGTTTGGTAGACATTTTTATCTTTAATGGTAAAGAGCATCTAGTTTAAGTCATAGAATCACACCATCACAGAATCATGGAATGCTTTGGGGAAGGCACCTTAAAGATCACCTAGTTCCAATGCTCCTGCTGCAAACCATCCATTATTAACAGTTCATTAGAAATGACATAGAGGGTGTAGAACACACAGTTTTGGTTATACCCACATAGTGATAAACTGGTCTCGGCCCCTGTAAGTAGGACAGCAATTAAAAAGAAGTTTGATGTTAACCAGTTTTATCATGACAGATATTTCGTATGTTTGAACTGTCGTCTATTCTTTGACTCACTTGTCAAGCACATCAATTTTTGAACATCTGCAATCTGTATTGTTGGATACAACCCCTTTATAAAATACAGAACTACTATAAGAGCTTCAAACAGAAACAGCACACATTCTTAATTATGAGACAGCTAATAAGACTAACATATTCCAAGATAAATAAGTATGGAACTTGCTCACTGCATGTGACCAAGCTATCCGCAAGGTGTCAATATGGATTCATAATAATTTCTGTGGCTATAAACAAATAATTGTCTTTTAAAAATAGAAATTTGGAAATGACAATTTACAGGTGCTGGGGGCATCTCTTCTGTTCCAAGTTTTGAAAGAAGCATATTTTCTCAATCTTTTTTTATCAGCAATTTAATAACTGTAGAACTTTCATATTTCTTCTTTTGAAGGCACTAAAGGGTATTTTAGTAATGTGTTTATCTACAGCTAACAACCATAATTAGCTTAAGTTATGGAATGCCCCAAATAAATGAAGAGCAGTTTATAGTTGTTCAGAAACACAGTTTGTTCTGCTGGTGTTTTGTTAAATATTTGCAGAAAACACGATTTGCATCATTTGCTAGTTACATAAACCTGCATAATTATGGCCTAAGGTATTATACAAAAGTTATTTAAGTAATTCCCAAAGATTGCTGCTCAGTGCACCAAGCATTAATCATCTGTTGTGTCTATTATAAATGCAGAAGCAATTAAGTAGATCTGTGGTGAGAATAGGTTATTGCCAGGTTTATACAACTGCATTTTTCAATGGTGTCATTACTGATGAAGATTGTTGCGGGTTTTTTCTTTCTTAGCGAAGAATAAAAATATTACTTTGTGCCAGAAATTTTTGAGGTGTTTTAAAATTTAGTATGTAACAACAGAAATTTGATAAATCATAAATAAACTTAAAATGCATGCCACAGGAAAAAAAATCCTCCACCCTCACCCCCAAGAAGAAGGAAAAATTAATTTTGATGTTAGAAAATTAATATAAATCGATACCCTAAAATCTGCACAGGATTTGTTCAGAAAGAATACATAAGAATCAGTTTGAATGTAAAATCTGCTGTCTTCGCCCTGTAAATTCACTGAAGGCAATAAAAATTTTGGTTGAATGAAATGTAATAAAAGACTGACTATCAGGCCAGCAAAAAGCTATTACATTAGGAAACAATGAGAGTAGAGCAGAAGCTCCATGGCAAACTGACTTGCTTGCACGCATTCTTTAACAGGCTACTGCCTCTCTAATGAAAGTTTTCCTTTGCTGAGTTTGGGTAACTGATAATAATCTACTCCTGCTCTGTGAAATATGGTTTAAGTGCCATATGAGGGTTCTGGCACTTTGAAACGTGCTCAAATTCGTTTTGCTTCTATAAGCATACTCATTTACTTGAAATATTTAAAGGGTTGGTGTTGCAAGGAGCTGAGAATCACCCACTAAATATATTGTACAGCATAATCATAACTAGGTTAATCCTAAAAGATGAAGTCAAGTAGGAGTTTTCATTAATCTATAGCTTGAACATGCTCTGATTTACAGTTCTAGCTACCTGAGGAAAAAACCAGTCTCATAAATGTAGTTGTGAGACTGTCTCCTTTAGGAGCTCAGAAACATCACACAAACAAATTCTCAAATCTACCAATTAACCCCAGATTAGTTTGTGCCTTTGAGTTTTGGATGCAATGTGTAACTACATTTGAATTATATCCTGGCCTACCCACTTCCAGATGGGCACTGTATTGTTTCATTGTAACTTTTTTAGTGACAGAAGAGCACACCACCTCTCTCTGTCTAGCTACATATGATGCTCAACAGAAAAAAATTTAGTTGGGTCTTTCTTCTTTGCTATTCTTTGGCGGAAATGCATAGGTCTGTAATTTATGATGAACATAGTTATTTAATATGCTTAATATTGTCCAAAAAGCTCACATATTTGGCGCTTATGCACAGGTAAGTATCCTTTACAATATCCTCCGAAAGTCTCTCTAAATGATCAATAGGAAATGCAAAACTGAGTATGGCATTAAAATAAGGGCTCTGTACATATAAACTTCATTAAAGTAATACTACCCATGTTGATTTCAAAGAATCAGTAAGAAAAAATTAATGTTACTAGTAATTGTGTGTAATCATAATCTGTCACATTAACTACTGTAAGAAGTTAAGAGACCCTAGGAAATGCAGTATTTGAAGACATAACACAACAGAGACAGTTATCTCACTACTGGTTCCAGGAAGCCATTTGGTTAGTTGAATATAATAAATATTCCATTAGCTGCTGATTCCTTAGTCAAGGCACAATTGTCTATTCATAGACAACTTTCTAACTTTCTTAATGCAACCTGCAGAAATCAAATCAGCACATGAAAAATACAGACAATTTTCAGTTAAACATATTGGAGGAATCTCTCTCAAAATGCTCATCAAACACGAGACTTTTGCGACATAAAACATCTACATTTGTATTACAGTTACAATTACAAAAACAATTAGTTGCACTTTCCCCTTTTGGGTTGCTTCACAGGACTTTATTAGAAGAGATATCATATAAAAGAAACAATGAAAGAAATTTCCCTTTTTAAGTAAGCCTTTGTGAGCAGTGGGAATTTGCTTGCTGTACATTTTATCCTAAACAATCAAAGGTAATAAATATAATTTTAAATATTTATTTTTCATAATGTAAGAAATTTGTACAGGCAATCTGTTGCCTGTAATCCAGATGAATGAGAGAATTTGTAAGGACCTTAATTGCCACTTGGGGTCTTCAGGCTAGAAATTAACTGAAAACTGTAAAGGTTAGAAGAGGTACTAGAGGTCTGTGTGCATGCTGTCACCAGGAGGTATTTAAGAACAAGATAAATGAGACATCTCCTTGGAAAAACTCCTTGCAGTAGGAGATGCCACCCTGAAGCAGGGGAACGGACTAGATGACCTCAAGGCCCTCCTAACTCTCTGAGTTTATGTATTGGCAGAAGTAAGTTTATTTAAAGGGGTAGATTGACTGTACTGCAGTGCTTCACCTCCATGCCTTGCTCTTCTCTTCTTTCAGGACTGCAAGCAACAAAGAGCTAAGGGTAAACAGAGGTTGTTTATATCAATTACTGTTTTCTTTCACCCAGAAAACACAAGGAGCAGATTATAGATCTATATACCTAGAGACTAAACACACAGAGTCCACAAAACAATCTCAGAGGAGTGGACTGAAATCTTGAAGAGGTGATATTACATTGCTCACGTGGCAGGAAAAGGAACACATACTTCTTGTAGTAAAACAGATTCAGTGGATAAACACCTGTAACTCCTAAGTGGAAAAGTATAATGAGATCAAGAAAGGAAAGGCTGTTCCAAAGATCCATGGCTCAGACCCTCAGGTAGTATCAGGGATCTTGAAATACAGTCAGCCCGAACTCTGTTGTAGCAATGTTCAGGTTTTGGAAAATTAGTATTCACTTCTATATTTTTAATGAAAACTTCACTAGAATAAACTAATGAAATTTCCTTTTCCTTTAGCAAGCAATTCCATATCAAGTGAAGTTAAAGATTGATATTCTGTCGCCAATGGCAACTTAGTGTTTCTATAATAGCTCATTGCTCGAACCGATGATATAGATGTTGGTCATCTTTTTGGTATAATGCTAGGTATAAGTAGTAGAGATTGGACAAGACTGAGTTTTGTCCACCTCTAAAGGGGGACTGATGCCTCAGAGCTTTTTTGATTTTTAATTTTTATAGATTTTAGAAGTAGATGTGTAGTGAATGTAGATTTTAATGTAGCTGTATTATATCCCTTACCCTGTAGCACAATGTTTACACATACCCAACCCTACTACCCCATCTCATACCAATCTCTCTAAAATTCCGTTAGCATGTTTAGTCTTCTTTTCGAGGTAGAATTGTAGAAAAACACCTTAAGGCCTGGACCAGAAAATATCACACAGACATAGCGACCTTCAAGCTCAGAACTTTGGAGGAACTCCAAGGACTGTACGTGCTGTGAAGAAGATGAAGATGACAAAGAAGGGGTCCCAAACACTCCCAGACTCAATTCCCGAAAGGGTGCGCTGGGGGGCAGAATGGGGCAGAAATGGGGGTGGACAGAACTGGAATTGGATGGACCTTATTATAAAATCATAGGACCAGTGTCTGAACGTGTGTGCCTGGAGTCTTTTTCTCCATGGTCTTTTAGGCAACAGTTTTGGCCAACAGTATTCCTTGTTATTTGTCTACTGCATAGCAATGAATTGCAGCTGATATAATTTGGAAAAAAAAAAAAAACCAAAAAAAATCTACACAACAAAAAAAAGAAAAAACAAAAAATCCCCAAACTAAACAAACTTAAAAAACTACTAAGATGAAGACAAACAGAAGATCTAGAAGATGAAGTACATCTGGTAGCCATGCAAAAATCAGAAAAGGTAAAAATAAAAATGGAGAATAAAAGAAATCTTTCAACAACAAAACCAAAAAGTGGAACATGTAGTTTAGAAAATGGTTTTTTATATAGTTTAATACAGTGTTTTTTCTTAGTAGTCCCAAAACTCTGCCTATGTGGATGTGGAAAAGAGGAGAACCCATGATGTACAGGCAAGGAAAGATTAATATCTCTTTATTGTGTCTGAGAGTTCCCAAGTGACTTATAAACCACCCATATGGTTTCTCAATGTAATGGGAAGGTGCTGAGGAAGTGTCAATTTAGGGCACTATTTCAAACTAGGTTTACAGTGCCTTTCACAGTATTACCAGATTTTAGTCCCAGCCACCAACTATATTACAATATTTTCTTACATGAACTATAACTTAGTATTCTGATAGTCTGTTAGATATGCTAATGTTTTGTTCTGATTTTTCCTTAAATAAGCACTACCTAACTGAACCCATATCATAATTCAATCTATCATAAGAATTACTCAGATTTCCCAGAAGATAATTTGTGTCCTTGAAAGTATTCACTGGCATTCACAGACTGAAAAATTCAGTTTTACTTAGACTGTTGCAACTTGTGCATTGTCAGTAAAAATAATTTGTAGTGAGGTTTCAGGGTTTTTGCCACAGTAGAACAGACCAAAGCATCTAAGCATCAGAAAATTCAGCAGGCATCCTGACCTTGCAGTTATAAAGACTGTTCTAAGTTTAAATAGATATAAATATCCAAACACAGGATTTAAATATCATACCTGCCTCTTGTTATGATCAAAGTATCAGTAAAAACCAGTACTTCACTTAAAGAGAAAAGGAAAACTTTCAAGTGCAGCAGATATCTAAACATCTTGAAGCCTCTCTCTTAACTCCTGTTTCTTTAGGTAGTGTTTGATGTCTCAAAGGAATTTGCAGGATTAAAGTTATATTATTTTAAATAAATTTATAAAATAAAATGTTGCACAGTGGACCTTGAGTCTCCCCATACTTACAGCAGCAAAATATCAGAAAAAATAATTTTTTTTAGGCAAACATAAAATTTAAGACAGTCAAGTCATGACTATCAAAAAGAATAGCTTCTCTGCATAATGAAAATTATGAAACTAATCATAAATACATTAGAAGTCAGCATCCTAGAATACTGTAATTATCATTACCCAAAGTAATTCTAATGTTTCTGTACTGCTTACTCTAGAACATAACATTTGAGCGCTCAAAACATAGAAAGTACCAGGATCAAGACACAACCATAATGCCTCCCTCTACGTTGCTGTTATGGCACTGTAATTAATTGCATGAACATAAAGTCTAAAACTTTAATAGAACATTTATCCTGTTTAGCACAGTGGACTGACAGAGGATACTAGCAAAGCACCTTTCTTTTCAATATTTCTTTTAGTGATGTTTTGTGTGTAGCCCCACTACTGCTTACATTTCTGAAACCCTGCTCAGGATATGAATATTCATTGTTAATGGTTGTCATTCTTCACACATCACAGCACTGTCATTTTTTTTTATCAATTCACTGAAACTGATCTTCAGCCCAAGCTGTGAGGTGAGATCATTCCACTGAAAGACATAAGAGTACGAAGAACTGTCATTATTTTTTTTTAAAAGGAATTTATTGGTTTTGTTTTCATAAGACATGCAAAGCTCTGATTTTCCTTCTACTGCTTCATATTTCCCCTACCCTTTCAGAGATGCAATTCATAGCTTTAGTCAACTTTCTTTCCAGTTGCCAATGTTAGTAAAAGCTGATGACAGGGTGTCCCATTCTGTATCTACAAATTCTTGCAAGTCATAGTAATCTGTGAAAAATAAAACAAAAAAAAGCCATTTAAATTATTAAAGGAATTTTGTAGTGAAACTGGGTAGATTTTCAATCACAATCATACAATTATTTCTAAAATTCATTTATAAGTAATAGTATTGCAGAATTATTTTATATTAGTGAAAATAACAAACATCAAGGAGATGTAGAGAGAGCTCAAGATGATACAGAGTATTTCTGGAGATGGAGAACCCAGGGCTCTACAGAAGGCTTGAGAATATTTCCTGGGGTGTAAAACTTAAAACAAAAACCAAGCAATAACAACAAGCAACAAAAACAAAAGCCTAAAAAACAGAAAAACAAACAGTTTTGTTATCGGCAACACAATGTCAATTTCTATGGTTTTCAAAATGAATGAACTTGTTTCTCCTCTGAAGTTTTCTGAATACAACACCATGTAAAGTGCAATAAATTTGTAAGTGACCGAAAACGGAACCACTTAAACAAAACTATGCATTGTTAACTTGGTATGAAAGGCCAGTGAATGGGAATTAACAAGAGTTTTTCTTAGAGCCTGATGATTGTCCATTTTATCAGGGTCTATAAAATTATATGCCCATTTGTTCCAAAGAGATCATAATTTACAGTGGTAAGACAAAGTTTGTGTAGAGACAGGGAGCAGAGGAAAGCTTATATGGAGAACAAAAGCCATTCTGGAGGCATGGTCTGTGCAAGTCAATGCTACCTGGCCAGAGTGATGTACTTGCAAAAACAGTTCTCAGTATCTTCATTGGAAAAGTCTGGTGATTTTCTTGAGCAATGAAACCAGCAGTACAGAGAGGAGAGGCAGCCAACTCTGTCTGACACAGTAGACAAATGGCAAAGATGTTGTTGGAATTGATGCTACTTGCACTGTAGCTGAATGCTCTAGTCTATATGAACAAAAAAACAAACTTGTGAAAATAAGGTGAGATCCTGGGTCTCAACAGTAGCACATTTCACATATTGTAGCGGAAATTTGACATTTTATTTGAATATTAGAGGAATATATTGCATGATATGAGAATCAAAAAAACCATCTCTTTCCAGCAGGAGAGGCAGAATTGTAAAGTTCTAAGAGTTTCTGATAAGCAGATTGTATTGAATCAAATACAAATGTGCTCATGCCATTTAAAATAAAACAGAAGTATCACTGAATGTGTTTCTTAAGGTTAAAATCCTCTTTTTTCCTACCTCTAATTCTGTTCCGCAGCATTCCTAGTACTTTTAATACAATTTGCTTCTTCGTTTTATTCTTATTAGTTTTTTCTTTCAGGTTGTTTTTATAATTAGTAATGACAGTATTTCTGCCCATGATAAGTTTTTTACAGAATTAAGTGTGTTGATGTGTATGCCATAGTTAATTGCATTCTCTAAATTTGGTAGTGTTGAGTGGAATAATTTCAATTAGTTTACTTTTCTTCGTGGTTATTAAATTCATTTAAAAAAAAAAAAAAGAGGTGAAAAAAAACCTAACAAAAGAGTGATAGGAATCCTGAAGCAACAGACTATTGTTTAGTAAATCTTCTGGAAGCCATTTGTGGCTATAACCATACATTAATCTTTCATCTGTATCAAGAATTAAAAAAACCCCAAAAACCAAAAAAACACAAAAACTCAAAATCGAAACAACAGCAACAACATCACCACAAAAAAACCCCAAACAAATAAACAAATAAAAATCAAAAAAATCTCCCCAAACAAAAAAAACCTGGCTCAAAGCCAACAGGATAAGAAAAACTTCAAATTCACTGTTATTTTCCACATTGTCCCTCTATAGAACATTGTTTAGTATCTATTAATAGTGCTATTATTTGACTAAGAATAAACAATTAAAAGAATTCATTTCCATTGTGCTGCAATGGCTCCAAACCCCCTCCCTGCACAGACCAAACTAAGATGACTGGTTCATGGGATAAACCACACAATACTCTGATGTCATTGACAATCTTAGTAAGCCTGGTTTCTTATCAAAGGTCTTCAGTGCAAAAAAGGTAAATGTAGATGAAATTCGCAATTTAGGCTGGCCAAGTGAGGCAGGAAAGACGTTTTAGACCGGCTGTCACTTAATTCAATGGGATTTGATACCTTGTGAGAATCTGTTCCACTTGGGAAAGTAATACTGTTAAATTCTGTGCAGAAGGCTGCAAACACTCATCATGCACAGATAAGGAAAGGTGTTTAAAGCAGCTGTAAAGATTCCTTGTCAGAGACAGGGCCGTGGTGTCACAGGGTTCTCCAGGCAGCTTCGTGGCATATTGACTCACCTGCTGCTCCTCTCTGTGACACTGATAGAAGGGACATTACTTGAACAAAGTCACTGGGACCTTTGCTCTCATCTTGCTCGCAGACCCACCTCCAGGGTTTGCAAACCACTCTCTGACAGCATTGCATGGCAACTGAGCATGCCGTGCCACAGTATTTTAATAAATTGATTGAGCTGTGATGGGTCTCTGTGCCTGAAATGTAATTAACATAGCCAATATCTAATACTGGCAGCTGAGATGGGCTAATGACCATCCTAGTGACCTTAACATTGCTCAAAACTTCAGAGGGAATTCTGTGTGAGATTAAGGAAGTGGAAAAGAAAGCAGGGTAAAAAGCCAAACGTCTGCAAAATTAAACTATCTTTTCCTATATTTTGTTAACAACTGTCACAAAGAATATGAACATGCCAATGCCATCACACAGAGTTGTCGTGTTGCCATGATGCCAAAGAAACGTAGAAAGTGATGGACTGACAGAAACACAGACACATCTAAGAAAGGCTGAAGAACTGCAAAGACTAATTTGTTATTTCATTTTTAGCTGCATTTGTTCAAATTGTAGCAGATGTTCTGGGTCTTGACACAGGAGTTGATCAAATACTGCAGGAACTGATAATTGAACAGTAGGCATGGGAGTTGAACATGTTGCTCTGTACTGAGACAGTATAGAACCAGACCACCCTACTTGCAGAGTGGGATACAGGACCAGCCAGTGACACAAATCCTTCCTTCTGTTGCTGGAGTAAGTTACATATGGTGAAACAACGCCAAAACCACAATTTCTGAAATCTGGAATGGGGAAATTCCTGACTTCTACACACTGAATCTATAAACCAAGTTCTAATTTTAGGATGATATTAAATACACCTCTCACAGGCCACCATCTTTGAGAAATGCTCCTAACACTATTATATCTTTGGTATTACTTAAACCTCTGTAGAATTAAATCCTCATTCTCTCTCTTTGACTACCATTATACTCAAATTGCACCTATGCTCCTATTTCTGGTTCTCAAGAACAGGAACCAGATTTGCACAGGTAGCCTCCCACCCTGTCTTTCACTTCTCCTTGTGAGTCCCTCAAAACACACTGGAGTTGGAATGTGATGAGATGCAACTGCACCCTGCTGCCTCTGAGGAGGATACCAGTTGCTGCTGATCTTGGCACAGCTCTGGGCACTGAGGGATGCACTGAGCTCTTGGGCCTCCAGGTTAACATCAGCAATTAGACTAATGAGAGTTATACCAGATTTAGGAAAAAGAATTGGTTCTGTTATAATACAACATGGAGTTTGTTTTTTTTTTTAAATTAAATGTTTCAAATGATACTTGGTTAATATTAATCTCATAGCTGTTTCTTCTTGTTAATTACAAGCTTATGAGAAGACCACATTTTCTTGCTACATAGAAAATAAAATATCTGGGCACCCTGCAAAAGTAATGTGAATTTTTCCTAGGATGTTAGAAAGGGAATAAAGATATCTGCAGCAGTGAAAGCCCAAACTTTCAGTTGAATCCTTATGACTGTACAGTGGTCTAATTTTGATAAGTTAGTCTATCTTTACATGTGTAGAACAGAAAGGGAGAAGTCAGGACACATTTTCTTAAGCCAGGTTTGAGAGTTACCAATGAGGGCTATTTTCAATTCACGTCAGAAGGGGGCAATAGTCACTGTAAAAAATGCTAGAAAACTAATACTTAAGTAAGAGCTTGAAACAAATTCACGTACTCATACAGTTTTCACTTCCTGTCACAAGTTTATTTTATTCATTTTAAGCACCAATTCACTATTAAAGAGTCACTAAAAGAAAGTTATTATCAGTTTTAGCAAGCCTTCCATAAAAACAATTTCTTTTTAAATAAAGTTCATCATGTGGAAAGATTTAATTTGGTTAATAATGTCAGTTGAAAGAGTATGTTTCTACAGATACTAACTTTAATAATATTTTTAAAACAGTTGTTATTTGTGTCTTTTAGTATCACTCTTAACAGAAGTATGAACTTTCCACACTTTGACCGAATGCATAAATTTCATGAGAAATATACCAGGTTGCAAAAAATGAAAGATGGTCATTTTGGAATGAATACTACTACTTTAATGAAGAAAAGAGGTAAAATATTTTGGAATACTGTCTGTGCCTTCTGATGCTAGTCTTAATGCCTATACAGAAAAGAATTTTATCCCTATTCTAGGCCCTAATGATCCATTTCTATATCTTTTCAGTACCTAATTGAGACCCTTTTCTCATTTAACAAGGACACAAAGGATGGAAGGCTTTGAACTGTTGTGAACAATTCATAACTGTCCAGCTAAGAATCCATAGTTACGTCTTTAAAGTTTTTCAACAGTAGATCACACTTTCCTTTCTTGTTTTGGAAGCAGGTTTATTTTAAAATCAATTTTCTATGGATGTCTACACTTCACTAAAGTGTCTGCTCTTCAGAAGTGCCAAACACCATGTGTCCTTGCTAATTTTCACTGACAAGTAAGGGAGTTTTTTGTGACCAGTGAGGCTGAACGTTCCATGCTGTTGGTACGTGCGATTATCTCATGATCTTTGATGTACAGACTCTGACAGAGGAAGAGACAATCCTTGAATTGCTGAATCACTGTATGGATGGATTGTTATCACACTAATCTCATTCTAGAGGAGTTCAAAGACAGAAGGAAGAGTCTGGAAGAGAAAGGGATATTTTGGCTAACTGACATTCTTTATGTGCCAATCAAAATAATGAATTTTTAAAAGGCAACTGAGTGGGATCAATACTTAAAAGTTAAAAATGGAGTAGTCCCAAATCTTATTTTCCTTGAACTGAATTAAAAATTTACATTCAAAAAAAAAATGAACATACATCAAAAGTCAACCTCAATTTGTAATTTCAAAATTTCATTAGCTCCTGTTTTCCTTTCCTAGCTTCATGCCATGATTTATCTTCCCTGTGCTTTATCTCCTTGAATCTTTTTGATGACACTAACTTTTCATGAGAAATTTGTTAAAATCAGCAAATTTCCAGGTAATTTATTTTCATTTATTCAACTTAAAACTTTGCAGGTCAGCTTTCCAAACTGAAATAAATGTGGCTTTCCTTTACTTTTTTTATGCAGAAAATACAAACAGTGCACCAGAAGAACCGACAAGTTTATATCAAAATAATATCAAAAAAGACCAAGTTGCTTAGTAGTAAATGAAAAAGAAAGAGAAAAAGGAATGTAGTTTTCTTTCCCAAGCCATGGCAAACTCATATTCAGGGATAACAATCAGAAGTGCCACACCTGTATTTAATAACATCAGTGGAATTTTTTGCCACGATTTCTCAAATAATTATTTTAATCTATGTAAACATTCTTCATCTGTAGCCTCCTGCAGCAAGTTAACGCATCAGAAAGAAATTAGTGATTTGCGGCTCTAAATCTCAAATCAATAGCATGTTAAGGCTAAAACAAATTCAGAAAAATATAGAGCTATTTTTCCTTAAATTTGGGTTCTCATCCTCACTATTTTTTGGTATAAGTATATGAAATCCAATAATCTGTGTGACTCTGTTATTGTTCAATGACCTTAAAAATCTTCCCAGCATACAGGGATTGCATGCTCGTACACTAGAAACCAGTACAGTATACAGGATCTCTACGGATCTAACTCATGATCTCAGCAACAACCTTTTGGCTTTAAAAGGCTAGTCCTGAACATGGTAGAAGGCAGAAGTTTTTTTATACATCCCATTTCACAAAGATTTTATTTGAGGATAGAAGAGCAAAAATGACATCATAAAAGGGCTATAAACGCTTAAACATATTCTTTGTTCTGGAGCCTGGAATGGTTCTCAGCAGACCTTGCTGGTCTTGTGGCCAAATGCTTCGAGTGAAGATGTAAGGAGATTAGCAAGTTATAGGCACATATGGGACAATTCTTTCCCCACAGAGTGGTTTTGCCCTCAAGCCTGTACCTAAATATTAGCTTATTTCCTGAAAGAAGACCTTTTACACCTCTTTCAGTATAACAGTTAACCTTGAATATTACTTTTAAATAAAAATTGTTATGCCTCTGGCCTGTGCAGTGATCTGTAGAAGTAAGTGTAGAGTGTCTTTGGAATGGAAAATATTTTCTCTAATATGTGATATGTCACTCTTTAACATTGTAAGTCAACTCCTCAGTTCTTGTGGTAAGCCAAAGAAAAGATATATTTTTGAATGTCTTTGTAATTTTCTTTCTTATTAATAGAAGGTAAATTTAAAGAAATCTTAGGAAAGCTAGGTAGCATTTTCAAAGCATAATATGATCAAAATTATTATGGTTTTCTTACTTTTCATCATAGGAATGAATTATCCATAAACACTAAGACATAATTATGAATTGTCAAATCATCCAGTTTTAATTTAATTTTGACATTAATAGTGAGTATTTATTTCTGATCTTTATTTGCTGACTTTTAAGTTTAATTTGTTACTTTCCACTTAAGTAAAACATTATCAAGCTTCTCTTTTACACTCCTCATGTATATGTCTTACACACCACACGTATATTCAAATAGTTTAAGTTACTATTAAGTAAATTACTATTATATAATTTATATATATTAAGTATGTATATATTAAGTATACATAGAGAGAGCATATATATTAATAAAATGTAATAAGTAACTTACCATTAAGTGTAATTTTAAATTTCCATTAATATTTATGATGCAAAAAAGTCAGTGTAAAGCAACATTAATACATTTCTTTTTGTCTAATGATATGCATTTAATAAATTCTTGATCTTTACATGTGTCATGAAAACATAGTTTTTAGGCAGGTTTCTACCTTTTTTTGTTCTATACCTACAACGTTTAACTGGCATAGTAGGCTTTAACTTGAGACCTTGCAACATCTTTGTCTAAGAAAGTACATAGTTATGAACAAAACAGCCACATAAAACCCCAGTGGATATCCCAAAAGAGCAATTCATCTATGCTTTAGAAATCACCAGCTTAAACACTGAGTCTTTCACTAGATGAAAAGTTAGCAGGTATTGATGAAGACAACTAAATTTCAATATCGGCATCAGTAAGATGCATTAAAAATTACGAGGGCTTCTTCCTGTACATAAAAGACTCAAACACTTTGGAAAGACTTAAATAAAAAGAAACACCTCAGTCAAAGTTCATTATCCGATTTCTTATTGAGAAGTCTCTATTCTGTGATAGTTCAGAATGCTGTTATTGATGTCAGATAGACTCAGATTTAAAACAAAATAAAAATGGATCATATGTGTTTGAATAATGACCATTCCCTACTATTATTTTTCCCAGTGTCTGCTTTGATTTAATAAGAATAATTTAAAAAAGGTTGTATCATACTGATACAGGCTATATACACTGAAGATTTAGGTGTAAAACCAGATGAATTGTGTATTAACTTTTATAATAAATAAGTCACTCTATTTTAGAATAAATAAATTATAAATAAATTGCATTGCTTTCAAAAGATGTCTTTAGAGTTCTCATGTATTTTGAATAAATGTATTCATGTAAAAAGTGGAGAGTTAATTAAAAAGCCAAATTTAAGAGTTGTATTAAAATAAAACCACAGAGCCTTTTTTTTTCAAATAGTTTTTTTGCATCAATTGACTATGTAAAGAATTGTTTAAAAAGGAAAGCATCATGGAAATTTTCTATCAAAATGCATAATGAAGAAAAAATGTTGAGAAGAAGAAATACATGACAATACTTATCTACTAGGATTTTTTTCTGAACTTTTTATCTATACTTTATCCCCCTGCTATTGTCCAGTTGCTAAACTAAGTGAATCAATGAACCTAATAGTCAGTCTCCTAATTACAGTGTTTTGTGTTACATTGTATGTTTCAGTTTCAGACTGACCATTTTCCTCGGCTTACCTATGATCAAAGAATATCCAGTGACTGAGCAGGCTAATGCAGGACTTTTTGAACCAGCATCTCCATTGGTACAATGGAGAAATGCTGATGTCACCCATCAACTTGCTCATTTAACTCTCACTGTAATAGGTCTCAGGTTTTGTCATTTTCACCTGGCCATGTCTTTCAACAAAATGACACAAAATGTTGAAATGGAATAATTTAGATTCAACAGTTGCACATTTGTCTCCAATTATCATGAGGTGTTGGCGTCACAGTAAGGAAGCTTAAAAAAATAAGGTCAGGAAGAAAGCTGCAAGTGCAAACTCTGTTTAGAGAAAGACCTCCGAAGGAAGCTGTAAGTTTTTCAACAGTTAATTTCCAAGAATTAACACATTAAATTGTAAAGTGTTTATTTTGTAGCCCATTGCTCTTGAGAAAGAGAAAAAATCAGGAATACAAATCAATTCTTCAACTTTTAAAGAGAAAATAACCAGGATTTGGTATCACAAAGTTTTCCAATAATGTCTCAGTTACTATATGATCCAGTAATAAACCAGTTTTATACAGAAACCCCTCTTAAGTGTTCTTAGGAGCAGTATACGCTACTGGATAGCACTAGAAAGTAGTAGTAGTAGTAGTATTTGGCATTAGTTATTAGATAGATCACAGTAGAGTGAATGTCTTGGCCACGAGAGTGCAGCTGGGCTCACTCTGCCAGACAGGCTGAGATCCATTCAGGATCCATTCAGGAGGATCTGGGACATGGAGGAAGTTTTAGATTCTTGGACTAGTCTTTATACATCTTTCTTTTGCCTGGCTGCCCAACCAGGCAACAAATGGAAAGAATCAGTGAGGTTTTCCTGCGCATTTCAGCAGAGAGACTTGGTGTCTTTGGTCTCCACTGAGGCACATTAGCCTCCAAACGTGCAGTTGCCATAACTCTTACTTCTGATCTGGGAATTAAATCTTCCCTGCTCTCCCTATCTTGCCTAAGGACTAGGAAATCAAGCCAATCACTCTGAAGACCTGAGGAGTCGCTCCACCAGACCTTTTCTTTTATTTATTTTTTTTTTTACTTCAGGATGACTTTTTGACTGACAGATGCTTCTCTTTTGATGTCTTTTCTCAAGTTCTTAGGGAGCTGAGTTGCCACTTACTCTCACAAAGCAGAGAATATTTTTGATCATTTAGATCTAAGAGGACTGTAGAAAAGAGAGTCCCAAAAGAAAGAAGAGAAGGAGTAATTTTTCCTTAGTTTACCTGTATGTATAACACTTTTACAACATTACAAACGATGTCTATATATAGTTAATTTAGTAAATTGTTTTTCTGATGCTTAAACAGACACTGAAAATGCATTATAACCCTTGCCCTTCAAAATAACAGGAAGGCACTGAACTCAAGAATTAGAATATAAATTTGATACAGTCATGATCCTTTCGATCTGAATGACTCTAAATCCAAGACATTAGAAATGAATTTATTATTTACACAACATTTGGCAGTGCTCTACTCTTTAATGTATGTAAAAAACTGTCAAACACACAACCAGATTATTACATGTTAGAAGCTTTAATTATAGAGAGTGTCAAACATTTCTGGTGCCCAGGGACTTTAATGACTTTATAAATTTAATGGAATATTTTCTGTATTCAAAATGCCTGAAATTGGTCACTAATCACAAAAATGACAGATTTATCAAAGTAATAATAAAAAAGCACAGTCTTTTCAATTTGGTCATTAGCGAACCAGTCAACTGCTAAAGGGCTTTACCATTATTTTTATTCCTTCTGAATCTTTAAGCATGTACCAGTGTAGGGATTTTCCTACATTTTCAAATGTAGAGATTATTTCTCAGATAACTTATAAATGTTACTAATATCTTTTTGAACAAAAAAAATGAAAATTGAATTAGTTTACTGATCTATTTACTATTTATCTAAAAATGTTCATGTAATTAGCACTCCTAATCATGAGGTAGAATTTTTTAATACAAATTATATTTTTTTATTGTTTGAGAGAATTCATTAAAGTCAAATACAGTAATCCATTTCTGGCCAAGACTATAACAATAAATACTAGAGCAAGACATACAGTCACGATAATGTATTTAGATATAGTATGAACCAGAAAGCATGGGAGAAATCATAATATCACAATGACATTAAGTGTCTAAATAGGATTAAACTCATGGCTGAGCAGGAGCCTAGTCAGGATGTATTTACTTCCTTTTAATATAGTTTTTAGTCCCCAAAAATATTCCTGCAGTATTAATATTATTAGCCTGAAAATATTATCTTAGGAAAATTAAGGATATTATTTACTTAACAGGAATGTTGATGTAATATTATTCAAGCCACTGCACCTCCATATATACTCACATTTTTCTTCTTCTAGAGCATCTCATGCTTTGCATACTGTGTGAACAACATCCGTATTCCAGAAGAGGTGGGTAAATACAGGCACATTTTAGCTAAAGAGAAACCAAACATGGTTAAAAGTTAGATACAAAAAATATAGGACAAGGAAATCTTATTCATCTCAATGCTGAGGAAAATTTTTGGTATTCATATCATACAGTGCATACAATGTTAAACTGAGATCAGAAATGCATTACCAGATATTTAAAAAGAGAGTAAAGAACTCTGATGGATGAACCAAGTGAAAAAAAATAGGCAAATATATAAGGTAGAATATCTAAGGTATTAAGAAATTCAGTACTGAGACAGTAAGTATTGGACCACAATAAAGATGAAGATTGGAGTTTATTTTTGTATTCAATTCTTCAGAAGGGAAAGATTTTATTACACTATGTGGGAATATATAAGCATATAAACCCATTACGCATTAACTGAAGTATAAACATACAAAAAATATAAGTAAGCAAGAAGCTAAAACAAAGGATGAAAAGATTCTCAGCTGATTTTTTCTTTCAGATATACATAGGTAGCTTCACTTAAGGGTGAGATACATACACATACCTGAGGAAATATTTTAGATTAGTACCAGGTCATCTGAAAATTGACATTCATTTAGAGGAAATAAAGATACATTATAGTACTAAGAAAGATGTACAAGTACAAAGTGCAAATGAACAACAGACATGAAGGAGTAATAAGTCCAGACTGTTACTAAATTTTAAGAAAGAAAACAAATTTATGTGAACAGAACTCAAGTCAGAGAAAAGAAAAACAGGGTAAGGCAAAATGGAAATCTCATTATGCTGTAGGAAATGCAAGACACCATATCTTTTAATGAAAGCTATACAAAAATGTTGATCTTAGATGCAGTAAATTCATTGATTTCAGAGAAGTTATAATGTATGCATCTATTTCAACAAAATGAATTTTATGTTACACAGAATATTATAGGAGAAAACATTTACTATTCTAATTAGTAATAGTTACCCTATTACAGTGTTGCCTTCAATAGCAATGAATTCAACATGAAGAAATAGATTTTTAACTTCTTTAAACACATAGGAATTTTTTTCTCTGATGTATTTGGAGATGTCAGGATGGAACCCTGTTTATATTTGTAACTTTCAATGACATATGACACTACTTCTAGCCAAAATCTTGCATTTTTTTTCTTTAATTTCCTTTCTTCAGTTTGCCTTTAAGTACAACTTAGAATAAATCAATTCCATTCCTCTACATTTTCCATTCTCCCTTCAGGAGGACCTTGAAAATTACCTGAAATATCAGTATACCTCAGTAGTGTCATTTAATGTATTAATGAAGAATGTAAATTTCTCCAAAACTTTGCTTCTATCTTGCCACATTCCAGCTAGTTAAACAGTATCTTTGGGTCAGGAATTTTTCAGTTTGCAGGAATAAATGCATGGATTTGGTGGGAAATTTTAAAATCAAGACATCTCAAATGAATCATTTCAATCTCAAGTAAAATAACAATTCTTAATAAGAAATATCAGACAAGAAAAATCAATGGTAACTGACATCAGTTTGCCCAAATGAATACTCTGTGCTCTGTATTTCAGGGACTGGAAGGCAGGTCTGGAAAATTAGGAGTCTCTGGGGAAAAAAATGTAATTTCTTAGATGAATCTGTACTTAATATTTTACTCTGCCTGTTCCGAAGACTTAGGAGACTCATTAAAAATATTTGTTCGTAATCAAGAATCATGATTCTAACCAAAGAGAATAAGAATTCTGGGCATCTGTATTTGTGGGAATGCAGGCATAAATAGTGTCTTGTAAAAAAAAACCCAACAAACCAAACCAAACCAAAAGAACACACCACATGTTTTCTCTCAAAATAAGCCATTGCTTTGGCTTGTGGAACTATCTGGTTGGAAGTTTCTTTATGCTTGCCTGTTAAGATTTAAAAACCCCAAGCATCATATAATGTAAACAAACACAAAATATCGTTCAAATTTCCGAGGACAGTACCTGACAGTCTTACTTAGCTCTCCTGTTGTTCTCTGCAATCTGGATGTATCATCTGACTCAGGAGGTCATAGTACTTTTATTATTAGAACAGCTAGATCGTGTCAAGTAATCTTCTGAAACCATACAGTTTAAGATATCCTGCAGATTTTTATTCTGAGTGCTGGGCCATTACTACCCTCGGTGGAGTGATTTTTTTCTTGAAAATAAGTACTTGTTTGTGATGCTACAGCTGTGCATCACAACAGTCAGGCGACAAGGCATAAGAGCTTCAGCACTACAGTATACCTGTTTATTTTAGTGGTAAAAAGAGATGGTTTTTATCAAGAAAGTTTAAGAAACATTCATCAAAGGGACAACATGTCCTCATAAGACTTTGGCAGTTCCTTGCAATCACTGTTGTTGATATAATTCAGATTTTTTTACTACTTTGTCTTTATAGAGACAAAATAAAGTTGGTGTACATGTGTGCTTATTGAAATAAAACTAACCCTGAGTTTCAAAACAATTTGATATCTTTTTTCCTAATTTAAAACTTCCAGTAATCCCTGCCATCTCTCTAACCCCACAAGCAACACCACAAGTATAGCATAAACCTCCCTTACAGGGCTCTATTTCTGAACGTTTCCTTTCAGCTCTATTGACCAAGTGATGTAAATACAGATAATCTGTTCCTGCTGTTTGTATAAGCAGCCCTTATTTATTGTTTCTGGAGATGCTACATACCAATTTAACCTCTACTAGTTGTTTTAAATATGATTAAATGAATAAAAAATAAAGCTTTCTGAAAAAAAAGTCTTCTAACTACATACCCCTGTGTATGCATGTGGGTTTATTTGACACCTGTGCACTGACGATTAATTTATAGAATGTCAATTTGACTCTCCCACTGCTCAGGAGATGCATCACTACTGAAAACACATAATCACCTGTAAATCTGAAGTTCATAAGCTGCAGAAACAAAGACTAACAAAAACATAATAATTATATCAATTTTGGTTTACACTCTTATCACTCAGTTACCTTTTCGACCCTGTTTTGTTCTTTACCTTAATCAGTGACTGTAATGGGTTGACCCTGGTTGGATGCCAGGTAGCCACTAAAGCCACTCTCTCACTCTCACTATGCAACTGGACAGAGAAGAGAAAAAAAACCAGCTAAGGATTCATGAGCTGAGCTAACAGCTGGGAGAGGTCACTTACTGATTACCTTCATGGGCAAAACAGACTCAAAGTGGGGATATTACTTAAATTTATTACTAACAGGATAAGAGCTAAAGAGTGAGAAATAAAACAGTCTTAAAACCACCTTCCCCCCACTCCTCCTTTCTTCCATGTTCTCCCTCCTCCCCCCCAGCGGTGCAGGGGGATGGGGAATGGGAGTTATGGTCAGTTGTTGTTTCTGCCACTGCTCAGAGGGAGGAGTCCTTCCCCTGCTCTTATGGGTTCCCTCCCACGGGCGACAATCCTCGATGGACCTCTCCAGCGTGAGTCCATCCCTCGGCAACAGTTCTTCCCAAACTGCTGTCCCATGGGTCACTCCTCCATGGGGTGCAGTCCTTCACCAATGAGCTGTACTGACGTGGGTCCCCCACAGGGCCCACAAGTCCTACCTGGGAAAAACCTGCTCCAGTGTGGGCTTCCCTCTCCACAGGCTGCAGTTCTCTGGCAGGACCCTGTTCCATCTTGGGCCTCCCATTGGGTCACAGCCTCCTTTGGATATCCACCTCCTCCATCATGGGCTTCTCCATGGGCTGCAGGTGGGTCTCTGGACCCCAACAGTCCTCCGTGGGCTGCAGGAGCACAGCAGCTCCACCATGGTCTGCACCACGGGCTGCAGGGGTGTCAGCACCTCCTTCCCCTCCTTCTGCACTGACCTTGGTGTCTACATTGTTATTCCCATGTTCTCACTCTGCTTTTCCCCGACTGGAATTCTTCCAGCGCCACAACCTTCTGTTCTTAAATATGTTATCACAGTAATGTATTACTATTTCTCCTGGTTGGCTCAGCCTTGGCCAGTGGCAGGAAGTCCGTCCTGGAGCTGGATGGCATTGGCTCCATGGGACAGGGGAAGCTTCTGGCAGCTTCTAACAGAAGCCACCCTTGTAGCCTCCCCCACTACCAAAATCCAGCCACAGAAACCCACTACACTGACAAATACACATTCTGCAGCAAATTGTCTTGGCTATTAATTTCCCACAGATTTTACCTAAGCCTCCTTTTCTCCAGGTTAAACAACCCCAACTCCCTAAACTACTTCTTCTAATACTTGCACTCCAGACCCTTCAGCAGCTTTGCTGCCCTTTTCTGGACAAGCTCCAGCAAATCAATGTCTTTCTTGTAGTGAGGAGCCCAAAACGTAACACAGGATTCAAGATGCAGCCTCACCAGTGCCAAGTACAGGGGAAAGATCCCTTCCCAAGTCCTGCTGGTCATGCTATTAATGATACAAATCAGGATGCCATTGGCCTTCTTGGCCACCTGGGCACACTGCTGGGTCTTGTTCAGATGGCTGTCTACCACCATGCCCAGATCCTTTTCCATCAGGCAGTTTTACAGTCACTCTTCTCCAATTCTGCAGCACTCATGGGGCTGTTGTGACCTAAGCACAGGACCCAGCACTTTGCCTTGTTCAACCTCATGCAATTGGCCTTGGACCAGCAATCTAGCCTGTCCAGATCTCTCTGCAAAGCCTTCCTGCCCTCCAGCAGATCAACACTCCTATCGAATATGGTGTCACCTGCAAGCTGACTGAAGGTGCACTTGATCCCCTTATCCAGATCATTGATAAAGATATTAAACAGAATTGGCCCAATACTAAGCCCTGAGGAACAGCACTGGTGACCGTTCTCCAACTGGATTTATCTCCCCTCACCATCACGCCCTGGACCCGGCCATCCAGCCATTTTTTTATCCAGCAAAGAGTACACCCATCCAATTGATGAACAGCCAGTTGCTTCAGGAGAGTGCTCTGTGAATCAGTGTCAAAGGCTTTACTGAAGTCTAAGCAGAAAATATCTATAGCCTTTTCCTCATCTACTAACTGGGTCACACTGTCATAGGAGATCAGGTTGGTCAAGCAGGCCCATGCTGGCCTGATCCTGTGTTTGTCCTGTACGTGCTGCATGATGGTACTTAAGATGATCAGGTCCATGACCTTCCCCAGCACTGAGGTCAGGCTGACAGGCCTTTACTTTCTGGGATCCTCCTTCCAGTCCTTTTTGTGGATGGGTGTCCCATTTGCTAACCTCCAGTCAACTGGGACCGCTCTGGTTAGCCAGGACTGACGATAAAGGATGGAGAGTGGCTTAGTGAGAATGGCCAGCTCCCTCAGTTCCCTTGAGTTGATTCCATCTGGCCCCATGGACTTGTGTGCCTCTCAGTGGTGTAGCAGGTCACTGGCCATTGCCCCGTAGATTGTCAGGGTTTCGTTCTGCTCCCTGTCCCTATCTTCCAGCTCAGGGACTGGGTACCCTGAGAACAATTGGTCTGTCCACCAAAAACTGATAAAAAGATGGCATTAAGTACCTCAGTCTTTTCCTCATCTTTTATCATTATGTTTCCCCCCACATCCAATAAAGAATGTTGGATAAAGATATTCCTTAGCCTTTCTTTTGCTGCCATTGCATTCATAGAGCCATATTTTATTGTCTTTTAGGGTGGCAGTAAGATTAAGTTCTAGTTGAGCTTTGGTCCTTCTAATTTTGTCCTTGCATAACCTCATGACATCCTTGTAGTACTCCTGAACTGCCTACTACTTCTTCCAAAGGTCATAAACTCTTGTTGTTTTCCTGAATTGCAGCCAAAGTTCTCTGTTCATCCAAGCCAGTGGTCTTCCCCACTGGCTCAACTTTTGGTACATGGGGATGGCCTTTTAAGAGTTCCTTCTTGAAGAATGTCCAGCTTTCCTGGACTCCTTTGCCCTTCAAGACTGCACCCTCTCAGACAGTCTCCTAAACAGGCTAAAGGCTGCCCTCTGGAATTTCAAGGTGACAGTTCTGCTGACCCCCTCTCCTTGTTTCTCTGACATAAAAATCTCTATCACGCTGTGCCCAAGACGGCCTCAAACCCATAAGTTCTTTTCTATTTGCAAAGAGGTCCAGTGGGGCTCACTGATCCGCTGTGCCAGAAAAGTCTCTTCCTCACACTCTAGAAACCTCCTAGACTCTTTTCTCTCTACTGTATTGCATTTCCAGCAGATGTCTGGTAAATCCAAGTACCCCATAAGAAAAAGGGCTAGCGAATGTGAGACTTCTCTGAGCTGCTTTTAGAACATTTTGGCTGCTTCTTCATCCTAACTGGGTCATTTATAACAGACTGCCACCATGATACCTGCTTTGTTGGCCTTCCCCTTTATTCTTACCCATAAACACTCAACTGTATCACCATCATTAAGCTCTAGAAAATCAAAACACTCCCTAACATACAGGGCAATGCCACCTCCTCACCTTCTTTGCCTATCCCTTCTGGAGAGTTTTTAGTCATCCATTTCAGCAATTGTGCAAGTCATCCAATGTTTTCATTATGGCAACCGTATCATTGTTTTCCTGCTGCACAGTGGCTTCCAGCCACTCCTTCTGGCTTTTGCCCATGCTGTGTGCATTTAGTCAAAACAGTTCCTCTCAGGATTCACTATAGTTGTTATTTTCTTCACTTGTTTGAAAACAACACATAATGAGACAGATTTCAGAGATGCCCTCAAGTTTTTCAAGGTCTGTCTTGGGAGTACAAGTAATTGTGTTACAGCTCTCAGTGGGTGAGCAACAAGTTCTTACTGAAACATTCTGGAATTGCTGCTTTACATGTTCATTAATTCCCCACTGTTTTCCAACTTCAGATGACTTTGCTTCTTTAATGTGGTAATCCTTCTTTCAGTTTTCCTTTTGAAAAATGTCTCCTCATTTGACAGGCTTTTTAGTCAGAACATATATTCAGCCACCCTCTAGGATTAAAAGAGGAAGAAAAAGCTCTAGTGGAATTCATATAAAAATACTTCACTCCTCATTCAGATCACTAAAGACTTCTACTGTCCACCTGAAGTACGTTTACCTCCCCCAAGGTAAAGAGTGGTACTCTCAGATCACAGAAGTCCTTATTATTGTTGTTAGAGCTGTGAACATCTTTCAACATTCTCTGCTTAATCCAATCTTTAAGTCTCTTCATTTGGCAGCTTTAGGACATATTAATTCAGAAGTGAGTTTTTAAATAATTCAAAAGTACTTGTCTTTCCCAGAAGTAATTTTTATTCTTGCTTGGGAAAGAAGTACAAATAGAGATGCTCTACCACTCTTTCTGGAAAGAGCAAACAAATTATTTCATAAAAGAAAAATATCACCTTCACTCTTTATTCACCCAGGTCATTCTGGATACCTAGTCTGCTCCTGAATGGATCTTACAAGCTTCTCACATTCCCTTACAAAATTTTTTACAACTCAACACAGTTTAATTGCCTTCTTCCCTTAACTCAACATAAATCAACTCAAAGTTTAGCACCCCACACAGATGTCTTTTACAGCTCTGTGATCACAAGACTTCTAATGACCATTGTTCTTAGAATGCATTTCTCCAAATGCCTTTACCTTATAGTATGGCATTAAAAAGTCAATATTCATGCAGAAAGAAAAAAAGAAAACAAAACAAAAGGAGCGTATCACTTCTATCTTCTGTTTTGCAGGACCTTCCTCATAGCACCACCACTTTGGAGATACATTATGGAGAGCATCACTGAATCATCAATTTATTTCAAAAAATAAATGTGATTTGGGATCTTTGATACTTTATACCACTTACTCTTCTATATAATTTATGGCAATGAATGATACTTTTAATACCATGTGAATAAAGCAAGGGGACTCTCTTATTTCATATGAAGTTTCCTTTTTTTAACCTGAAATGCTGTTCACTCATTGTCAGTCACCTGTCCATTCATTCTCTTTTCTCACAACTGCTTTCTCCATCTCTCTTCTCTCTCCAACTGATTTTCATCCCCCCTCAAAAAATCTGTGTTCTTCTGCTCCTAAAACTCTATATTATTCCAATCTTTCAGTTTTCATAATAATTTTCTTTCTGCAGACTGACCCTAAGGAATCCCATGAGAAAGTTCTCAAATGCAAGCTGATTTTAAGTTGCTCAAGGTTATTAGAATGCAACTCATTCTGTTGCTAAATATTATTTTAAAACTGCAAAGCTTGAAACAAATAGAATTTGATTTTTTATTTTTAGGTTGCAGATTTGTAACAAGATGGTTTGATCTTGTTTGAAAAATATCACTTGAGAAGAAAAGTCCCCTGTACCTTCCTAGAAATTGAAGTGGTATATTCCTGAAGCCACAGGAATATACCTCGATTAATAAAAAGGAAGTTTTTGCTGGAGGTGGTAGAGACAGATAATCAGTAATGCACATCATTACTTCTATCACATATTTGCAGGAATACATTGCAGCAGCTGTGAGATTGTGTAACTGATCCTAAAATATCTCTTGGCCAGATCAGTAAATCAGATGCCACTAAAACTAGTCAGAAAAATTTCTTCTTCTTCTTGGAAAGGGATGATTTACTGAAATCAGAATATTTTATGAAAATTCTCATCTGAGTTCATAAAGAAAGATTTGTAATGTTTGTTTTCTCGAGATGACAGACAAAATGTGTTTTAAGATACAGACTAGTCATTGTTTTGAATGCTACCAACCTCAAAAATAAAAGACCAAGTTTGATAGTATCCTTTTGAAACCACATATTTCACATTCCCTGAGTGTAATCTCATTATGGGACTTGAGAATCAGGCTCTTACACTTTACAGATTTCTGTCATTTCTATTAAGTAACTCTTGAGCCAAACAAAAGAGACAGATAGTGTAGCTTGGTGGACAGGTAGCAGACAGATAATGTGAGCCACTTAATTAGGGTGTGAGAGGTCAAGATTCTCTGCATCAGTAAGTATTCATTTATTAAAATAGAAAGACCTGACAGAAGACACTCAGAGAAAATTTACATCAGATGTCAAATATGAAGGACTTATCTATGATGCAGGGTTCATAAAATCAAGGCTTTTGGTAAAGTAAAAGCTTAAATGTGTAACCCTTCTTCCAGGGGACATACTTGAGCTGGTAACTGGATCCCTTAAATAACAGACCCTTTTAGCTTTGAGATTAATTTTTTTAAGTGAAAACAGCTATTGCTACAATTTAATTGCTACTTACAAATTAAAGCCAAATCCTGAGCACAGTGTTAACATAAGACACTGATTGTTGCTGACACTCTTTGTGTATCTAGTTCTCAGTTCATCTTTCTCTTCTCACCTTTTCTTTTTTTTCCCCTTGTGCTTACTAAGGCTTAGCCAGGCAAGATTTCATCTGTTATAACATTGCTGTGAATCTTTGCCCATAAGGATAGCTAAAAGAAATTTTAAAAAAACCACCAACCCAAACAAACCAAATAATCAAAAAACCACAAAAAAAACCCCAAACCAACCCAAAATATGCTGTTTCAAGTTTGCAGATCTTTGAAAAGCTAGAATACTTTTAACAGACAAGCTTCAACTGAAGTAAGCACCACGAAAAGTGCATTTCTTCTCCCCTTTGGGTAATTTTTGTCCTGTTCTGTTTTCAGGGAACTAGGACTGAAAAAGAAATGACTAGTTGAGAAATCTCCAATTAATTTCTGTTCTTTTCTTTTAGAAGGACAGCTATTATCCTATTTAATACTCTAAAGAAGACTATTAAATTGATACTTCTTTTTATAAGTCTTTATAGAACTAAATTAAAAAGAAGTAAGTTGAATAATGTCCTAATATTTTACATTGTAAATTATTTCTCTTTCACTGAGAAAGGTGAAGGGGATTCTAGATAAGGGAATTTCTACACACTTAAATCAACGCTTGTAAACTGATGTCTGCACTGAGTAACCTAAATGGAGAAAAGTATTGTCACTCCAGTCTTTTGAAAAGGAAATTTAAGACATGAACTAACAAAACTAACACAAACAAAAGAAGAGAAAAGAACAAAGTTTTCCCACTGCTATTAATCACTAGCTAGTACTTGATTATTCAGTTTACCAGTTTGCCAAATAGTTTTACTAACTTAATATAAGAGAAAGGATAAAAAATATATTTTGGTGTGCTCAAACTACCTTAACAGTTCATTGGTCACATATATTGAGTTTAGCATGAGGTTTGGCATGTGTAGGGCTTGGTCTAAAGATTTCCATGTTTGTACCCCTCAGGCAATTTTAATTTTCTACACAGATATCAGTGTATGTCTTTTTTAATGGGTGGTTCACCCTTGTTAAGATGTTCAAAAATAACAATTTAAAGCTGTGGATGAAATAGGTTTGCAGTGGTGGAGCTCAGGCAGATGAAGTACAAAACCTAGTTTCTCCTTTAAGAAGGAAAGGCGAGAATCAGTATTTTCTCCTGGGCTCTTCCCTCTTACTAAAGTAACTTTTTACTTATTTGGCTGGAAAATGGCAGACAACAGCTTCAATTCTCCCCGCAGGTGTGGAAAGCCATGGAAAGCACTGTGTAGTTTTGTTATTACATCCGAAATCAGGGTACTGGATGGCATAGCCATTAATCAGTTATACTCTGAGGCTCAAGATGGTTAAAAAGAGTAGTCATGAAGAATCACGTTTTCTCTTATTAAACTGCTGAGAAAACAACCTGAATATATTCGACCCACCATATACCTGCACATTGCCTTGATGAAATCAGGGAATACTACTCCTAGAAGTACATATGGGACCATTGATTCTGAATTGCATTGCAATGGCTCTGCAAAATTGAATTCCTACAGAGCAAGTGTTCAGGCATGGCTTAAGGGCAGTCACCAAGGCTCCATCTCTTAGCAGGAGACATATGCTAGATTTACACTTACTAGGTTGGGTATTGCTATCAGTGTAACCATAGCAACACATTGCTTAGCCTGAGCTCATCTTTGATCTGCAGCAGAGATGTGCCAGCAGCCAGAGTGCTTGCTAGTTAGTCTAAAACTAGCTTGGGTGTGCTTGTTTGATCAGAAGTGCCTGTACTGAACTCTTAGTCTGAGAATACTTGGAGGTAGAAAGCTCCATTTTGAAAATCTTTATGCACACTGGCTATCTGTTGGAAGATTGAATGTTCAGATCCATTATCATCAGAAAGAAAAATGTTTTAAAAACAGGTTCTTTCAGTTATATGAGGAGTATGATGAGTGCTTTTCTAGAATTGGACTCCTTGAACTTTTTATTATTATTACTGCTCTTACTTGATGTTGCTTTTGATGTTCTTGGATATGGAAGAACTCTGCTTACCTTTATCACAGATACACTTGCACACATATATGAATATTGTGTGCAGTTTTGGTCACTGCAATATAAAAACAATATTAATTCCAAAGGAGGGCAACAGACGGTGAAGGGCCTTGAGGGAAAGCTGTATGAGGAGCGGTTGAGGTCATTTGGTTTGTTCAGCCTGGAGCAGGGGAGACCTCACAACAGTCTACAGCTTCCTCTTGAGGGGAAGAAGAGGAGCAGGCACTGATCTCTTCTCTGTGGTGGCCGGTGACAGGACATGAGGGAATGGCCTGAATTTGTGCTGGGGATGTTTAGGTTAAATATTAGGAAAAGGTTTTTCACCCAGAGGGTGGTTGGGTACTAGAACAGGCTCCCCAGTGAAACGGTCAGAGCAGCAAGCCTGACAGAGTTCAAAAACTGCTTGGACAATACCTTCAGGCATGTGGTATGACTCTTAAGGATGGTCCTGTGTAGGGCTAAGAGTTGGATTTGATGATCCTTGTAGGTCCCTCCAACTGAGCATATTCTGTGATTCTGTGACATAAAAGTTTGCCCAAAGGAAGATATAATTTGAAAGACAAATCAGAAAACTTTAGCATTTCACTGGAGTTTCCTGGTGTTTATGTATTTGCTGTCTTGAAGGTGTTAAATATTAAAGTACCCAGAACCTCATAATTATCTAAAAAGTAATATGCAATGGATGTGGAAGAGGTTTCTATGTAAGGAAACTGTATAAGGAACACATTTTGTTATATGGTTGTTTCATCTACAAATTTAATGTCTATTCTGTTTCCTGGATAATTACTGAAAAATGAATAAAACATTATTTTGATGGAACAAATCACTCATTTTCCTTTTGTTTGCGGATCTTCAGTCTATACAATCCATTGGGGATGGAGTTCAGAATTTAATACAACTTAAATAAATTCTAAAGTAAGATTTTTGAGCCTGTTGCAAAATATTGCTTAGTTTCAATTTGTTTTCATTACAGATCTGCCTCTCTGGTATGGTCAGATCTTTTCTAGTGGATCATTTTTTGACAATGAATATGGAGCTTAAAGAGAGATATTTGTGAAAATGTGCTGGTTTATGCAACTACATTTAAAAATATAGAAAGTATTTTGTGACTGATTAAATATTCTATTTGACATTTTCAGAACAGAGCTTTTCAATTTTTTTTATTTTATTTGTAAAATATTAATATTAAGACATCTTACCTTAAAGAATATTTTTTATTTCAGCAGCATAAACCAACAGGATGCAACTAGATTGCTTCTTATATTCATCACTTTAGAAACAGCTTTTTTCCCCCATTTTTTCTTTGGGTAGAAAATGCAATATCTGGTAAAAATTATGGAAAATTAAATAATTTACAAAATTTTCTCCACGCTAAAATATCTTTATTTTTATAGAAAGAAGAATTTAAGTTTGTACATTAACATCTTGTCTTCGCAGTCTTTTGATAATGCCTACAGTAGCAATCTTATTCCCTAGTTTATTAACATGATTAACTGTGAAAAGGCAATATTAATGTTAAGTAGAAATATTCTTTTTATTTTTCCTTAGTGGTTTTTAATTCTTAGACATGTAACACTGAAACACTGACAAGTACTTTTCAGTTAGTGATTTTTTTAATATATGGATTTGGAGGGTAAACTTGGGTCAAGTTTTTCTGTACAAACCTTTACAACAGAGATTTACAAATTACGTGTAATTCCTGCAGGTGGTAATCCCAAAAGGTGTAAGTAAGAATAGTGAATTTGACAGAAATTCAATAGTTCCTATATATACTCAGATTTATGAGCTCAGTGGAAGCAAACCTAGAAACTCAAAACTCATTCTTGAACCACACTTCACTATTCAAGAAGGCCCTGCCTGTTTCTTTTTATCTTCCTGGTTAACTCATCTCCATCACTACATTTTTCAGCAAATCGCCACATTTTTCATCTGGAAAACAACCTATAAATGTTCAGTGAATGGGAAACTAAGCTCAAAAGCATTGATTCCTGCTGTGAAAGCACTGAGAAAGACTGACAATATCCAGAGAAAAGTGGCTGGCTATGGTGTTCCACAATGTTTTAAATTTAATCTCCTTTCTTTCCCAAAAGCGTTCATCTCAAAGCAGTGTAGAACTTGACTGTGACTTTTCAAATAAAGATGAGCAGATCACTGCTCCTACATGCCAACGAATATGCTGCAAAGAAAAGGGTAGGTCTCAAGTGACAATCTCAAACAAACCATGATATCTGTATACTCACCCATTAGGCATATTTCCAATTGCATTCTTGCCAATAAGCAATATTTGAAAGTCACTTGTGGGAGACTGTACTCTCCGGACACTGGATTTTCAGATGGTCCAATAAAACTCTTGAGGAGTCCTTTCTTAGTTATGTGAAAATTAATTTCATTCAGTGACAAATTTTTTAACCTGAGTGATGTCAGTAAGAAAGTGTATATGGCCCAGACTTCTGATGGTCAAAATATTTTCAAATTAATTTGGAAGGTGGCAGTATGGGTAGCAGTCTCTCTTTTGGTAGGACAGTTGGTCAAGTGTTGACTGTAGTAGGTGGTCGGGGGCTTCATAATGAAGGACAAAATAATCTACTTTCAGACAATAGATTTTTGTGGAGGTCCCTTCTCATTCCTTGAATGAAGAAATTATAAGACTTGAAGAAAAAGAAGGTGACATGAAACAGGTTTAGCAGCTGCTTTTGCAGTTGTTCTGATATTGGAGATGCTAATTAGGGAAGAGTTTCCATTTATACAGGGATATTTAATTTTTGATGGAATCCACAGAATGTTATTTTCTCTTGAATGTCAAACCCTTGTTAAGGAACTTCTTGTGAGAATTGTGATGATAACACAAAAACTGCAAAGCATCTTGCAAATCTTATTACCGTTTTAAATAAAGGTTCCTGATCTTAGTAGCCATTCTTGGAAGAGGCAGGAAAAAGATAAACTTGGTCCAACCTTTGGTAAGCAATTATTCACATGAAGAGGAAAGACACTTTTTCAGATTTAAGCCATCTGTAAACCTGCACCCTCTTCTTCATCTACCTCTGCAGAAGATGACCAGCAACTGAATGTCAGCTCCTGCCAACACCTCTGCCCGTCAGGCGCTGGATGCCCGGTGTTTGGCTGCCTGTGCTCCAGGCCAGCCCTAACAGTGCTCCAGGCCAGCCTTGAAGAAGAGAGTTGTTTGTCGAAAGAGCTGTGCAAAAACACTAAGGGTGGTTTTCCCCCTTCTTTCAAGAGCTGCTCTCGACTAAGCTACTTTGCAGTTGTGTCGATATGTGGCCACATATACCCTCAATCTGGTCCCTAAGACAGAGCTCGAGCAGTGCTGGCTGACTGGGCACTGTCACTAGACCATCTCTACTCATCTGACTGGGGCACCATGGGGCTGCACCCTCTGTGGGTCCACTGACAGCTGTGTGGCCACCCTGACTCCCTGAACCTTTCTGAGGCTTTCCTCCACACACGGTAAAGGCCAGACTAAGGCATCTGGAACATACAAAGTTATAACACAGCTGAGAAAAATGGTACAGAGCACTGTTAACAGTAGAATGTGACTAGACGAATTGTCTTTTAGGTTTTCCATCATAACAGAGAGAGAGATGTAATCTGGATTTTTGGCATATGCTCGTAAACAGGACTACACATCATGTGTGGTTCTGAGTAACCTGGTCTACTGGTAGGTATCTGTGCCTATGGGGGAAGGAAGTGGGGAGTATGGAATTACATGATCTTTATGTCCCTTCCAACCCAAAGCATCTTATGATTCTATGAAGAAAGATTGTTGTATGGGGAGTAAGCTGACCTGTTCAGCATCTTGTACAGGTACTATAGCTTGTGGTTGAGGGGTTAGGAGGCACAAATCCTGTGTATGGATGTGAATAGAAGATATCTGTGCATTCGTGAAGTCTGGAGAATCCTTCCTATCCAAATCGGAGATTATTACTGTTAAGCTTCTCTGAACTTGTCCCTAAGCTTTTTTATATACTATAAGATTTTACCAACTCAAAATCACAAGTGGTCAACCCTGAGAGGAGGTCAAAGGAAGCAGCAGCCATAGTTATACACAGGAGCTGCTGAGAGGCATAGTGGGGGTCAGTAAGACCTGCTAGCACTGGCCAGTGTTTTGCCATATTCACAGTCTTTTCCTTAAAATATTAATCAGTATTCAATATATCTTTTTTATTATATGTTTTATCTTACTCTACTAATGATATTGTTTTAATTAAAAATTTATTTTTAATTAAATATATTATATGTTTTAAAATAATTTAATATATTTATACTATTCTGAGAAATAGATACCAGTATTTGAATGTTAAAGTCTTAATTTTACTACATGGTTTATGCAGCCATGAGATAACTTCTACATAATCATGTTATGATCTGAGAGAACCTTTTCCTTGTGTATATATTGAAATAATAAAATAGCTGATACACCCTTTCTGTCATAGTTAGCATGTGTTAATACAACTGTAGAGTTATTGTGGGTGAAAGTAACTGAAAAAGTACTGCTGAGCTCAGGTTCAGGTCTTGAATTTGTTTGGAGATAAAAGGAGCATATTCTTAGGCACAGGACACTTTCCTGAATCATTTTCCAAGCTTTGACATTTTAAGTTGTACAGACAAGAGTTCACATAGTTCCTACCGAGACCATGCTGTTGAAGGTAAAAGCCTACATGCACAGGTAAAGTTAGTCCTAGCATTAGTGTAGGGAGAGGTAGGGTTAAAAAAAGGGAGAGCTTTGAAGTTCAGGAATGATTGATCTGCTTCTTCCCAAGTAATAAAAGTAGGGAAACATTTTTGAAGCATTTTTATTACACCGAACCTTTATATCATCAATAATGTAATAAAGTATGTGCTAGAAAAAACTTGAAGAATCTAACTGAAACATTTGAATACTGTTTGGACTGCCTTAGCTAGTAAAATGGTCCATCAACCTCTTAGAAGTAATTGAGAAAATATAGTTTCAAAGGTACTTGACAGAGGAACATCCAGAGAGAAATACAGGAATATGAGAGTTTCCCAAAATTATTTATTGGTCTTTTCCCAAAAGAATGTCTACAAAGCAAGGATTACACTGTAGCTTGCTGCTATCAGATGTCTTGTAGAACTTGAGGGCTGAATTATATATCTTTCTAAGAGCATTTATTCTTTTTTCTTTTACACAATTTATAATTGCACTTAAAGCAAATACAACTATAGTGACAAGATGCTATCGCCTTAAAATTTTGCAGAATCTAGTTTCTATAAAAAAGGAATTTTAATTCTCATTTACTGTGCTTTATATAAGCAATTTTTTGCTTACTTGCATGGTATTTTTACATTGCTGCTTTAGCCGGTTTGTGTGAGAGTATGATGTGTTTCTTTACAGAAGCTATAGATTCTTTTTTCTTATGAACACTTTTTTTGTCATCATAAAATTTGCTTACTATCACTCATGAGATTTTAGGTCAACATCAAACATATTAATTATGAAAAAAATCAAAACATTGAACACGCAAAATTTAGCATATTGCTAATATAGCAATCCTAGATTACTCCATCCCTTAATTACACTAGATGAAATAATTTACAGTCGCATAAAAAAAATAAAGGTAATTTTTACCTTTATCAATAAACTGCAGATTTCTTTTATTCTCTTTAGTTATCAGGTCGTATTCTTACCAGATCATATGATTTACCTGCTTGTCTTCAAAATCCGTAAGTCAGTATATTCAGTTAATATTTAGTAATTTTTTAAGCAGTTTTCTCTGAGAGAATGGAACTGTACTTTAAATGTAGTCCTGGAGACAACACAGTAAACTTAGTGGAATTAAAAGAAACAATATAATTTATCCTATGCCTCAAATTTCATGCAATCTATATGATGCTTGACAGAAGGATGAGACTATTTAGCTATTTATGCACCCTTCTGATTTATGTATCTCTTAAATGACATCTTAAGATTCCATTTCTTTTTTGTTCTTTCAGTGTTTAAGTAATTTAATCTAAATTACTGTTCTGAAGCTTTTTCTTTTACGAAAGCTTCAGAAAATACTATAATTAAAATTTTGTACTAAATAGGACTAGAATGCATGACTTTTCTGATTGTGAAGCCATGCACATTTAAACTTAGACACTTGCCAGGTAAAAAAATGGTATTGTTCTTTCCTGCACAATCTCCTACAGTTATACTTCCATTCTTTTATGATCTTAGCATTTGACTAGTAGCTAATTGCATTTGGGGACCGTGAATCACCCACTGGATAGTAAGATGAACAGTATATAAAGTATAAGGAAATATTTTAATCCAAAACTAACACCTTTATGACAAGGCAAAAAACCATATTTGAATATTGTGCAAAGTTTTGATACTCATAAATATGCTTTAAACTACTGTAGAAGAGAAAGTAAAATAAAAGAAGGAGAAAGGAAATGATCACTTTTAAGAGAAGAATGCCACTTACAATATTAAATTATAGAATCAAAGTCACTGGTACTGGTTGGAAACTGTTCTCACTCGGACAACCTGCAAGAGCTATTGACAAGCTGGGTCAAATAAATCAAGAGTAAATATACATAAATGGTACACAAATGTTGTCCCAAATTCTGTGGCATAAAAAGCTTTCTTGCTTTCCTCTGACACAGAAACTGGCAATGAGGCTTTTCTTTACCATGAGTTTAGAAACTGAGTTTTCATTGAGATATGGAGGCAAATAGATACTGAGGTTTATTAATTAAGAAGAGAGAGAGAGGACAAAACCTTTGAACACTGCCCCAGAGCACAAATTTTATTTTGGTTGTTTTAGCAGGTATTTTAGCTCAAGTAAAATCATATGTCCTGTACTAAATGTAAATATCAGTGAGTTTTACTGTCTTTTCTGCAGTATCAAATATAGATTTTCTGACCAAACCCCATTCAAAGGCAAACTAAAGTTTCAACAAAATACAAAAGGAGTCACTGTTCTATCCTTGAAGTTGTAATGCACATTGTCTTCTACACATTGGGGAACTGAGAGCTTCACTCTTCTAAGATTCGTTTTGTTCTTTACACATTATACCTCTAACAGGAAGAATTCCCGTGATTCTCTTCCCTATAAATAGGCAATGCTGGGCAGTCAGTTTTAATCCTTAGAAAATGGGGCTGAATCCCATAGCAATATGGAGTAAGCCATCACACAGGATCTTTTTTTGTTTCTAAGAGACTGCATTTCATCTTCAAATTAATAAGAATTATGTACAGAAGCTCTTGTCCAAGCCAATTTCCTCATGCAGTTTTCTTTTCTGTTTAAATCCCTAGCTAGCAGTCATGCAGAGATAAAAACTCCTGAAGCTGCTCTGCTTTTTAAATCCAGTGGCACAGGCAGCACTTCACAGACAGCTTGTACAGTACACATGCACAAAAGTGACTTGCTGATTGGATTGACAGGTTCTGTCCTGTAAATCAGCACTGAGAATTAGTGATCACACAAAAAATCATCCCTCTAGGAAAAAATTACTTTTATTTGGATTTGTGTAAACATCCAGAGACAAAACATACAGGAAAAAATCTGCATTTTTATCCTTCTCATGTTTCTCTCTTTCCTACAAAGTAAGAATATAAACTTACTGCAGTTTCTATATTTTCTTTTTTGTTTGTTTTTTTTTTGTTTGGACAATTTCCACCTAATTCACTTTAGTTCCTGCATATAGCTCTGAATGAACTTCCATAGGTCAATTCCAAAGAGGCATGTTACTTTTTCCTGCTATAGTGGGGACATGACAAAATGTCATTGACCTGGTAGGCCTATTGGATCCAGTTCTACCGGCATTCGTGTCTGAGCATCTGGTGTAAAATGGCACGACAATTTCAGTAAGATGTTCATGGACATCAAACATTGTTACAGAGCAGGAAAAATTTCACACATGTTATTGATTCACACATATATCTCTTAGGAGAATTTTTCATTGTTCAAGTTTGTGAACATAAATAATGAGCAAAATATGGAGAAGTGTAAGAATATACAGTATTATACAGCAATATATTGTTAAGTTTAGGTTAATTCCTTTGTGGTTTTGAACAATTTACTGCTTTATGTAACATCCAATATAGTCTTCTTTTTTTATAATTCCAGACGGTTAACATCACTCACCATTAATACCCATTTTAAAAATTGATTAATGTTATGCAAGTTTAATTCTGACACCATTTCTTTATTATTCTACCTATTTATGGAGTCTAAATTCTGCTGGCAGCAATGTGAAAATTGTTTGTATTAGGACTGCTAGAACCGATTGTCTATATTGTTCCTTGTATGAAAGAGCACAGGTACTCCTTACCAAAAATAATTCAGTTCACACATTATTTACCGGCATCTCCACACTACATTGAGAAAACACAGTTTTGCACAGGGTAACATTCTCAACTGAGTAAACACGGAATGAAAAATCAGAAGATCGTCTGTGCCACAAGGAGTAATGATGGTCCAAATCGAACTCACAGAATGGATAAGGTCAAGAAACCTAACTTTTTTTAAATAAGATAAAAAATCGTTATGTGATAGTATTGTGCGAGAAAAATAGGAACTGGGTCAACTGTGAAGAATCAATAAACCCCCCAAAACAGTTTTTCCTTGCTCTTAATCCTAGTTAAAGCCACTTTGAATGATGCATGTGAAGGATGGTTGTGACCGCAGGTGCTACCAGGGCATAATATAGTTGGTTCCCTGAGGTAATTCAAACAAGGGAATTGATAAAATTCTTGTCATTTCTTTCAGTTACTTTTATGTCATCAGGCATCGTAGTTTTGCCTTAAATAGATTTCAGCTAATAGTTTGGTAATCAACTACTAAAGATAGATAAATCAATATGCATACAAATAATATATGAACAATACTCTCCTGCCTGTGTCCCTAGTATACCTTAGTGACCTGAGAAGACCCTACATTATTTTCTGTGAAGTAAGCTGATAGCTCCAGCCCATGCCATAAAATGGGAGCATTTTAGATTATTAAAGCTGTTCATAATTCAGTGCAATTTAGATAGGACATTATTTCACAGATTCTGTGATGGCATCTTCTCTCTCCAGGGCTTAGACTTTAAAAACTTCCTCTTGCTTGTCTCTATTGTCTGTTTTCTGGTACTCATGTAATGTGCTTACATTTTGCTTCTTTCAAATGCTATCAAAAAACTATTGGAGATACCTGAAGAGAAGTGAATACTTCATTGCCAAGATGTTAATACAAATTATCAATGAACTTATCACTGCTGATTTTAGGTCTCTCATTTCAGATTTTTTTTTATGAGGTGAGGTTTCCTTGAAGCAAATTTCATAACTGATTTCTCTCATGTGGTTTTAAGCTCTGTGGACCAGCAAAGCTGCAGCAATTAGGGAGTAGCTATAGAGGAACCTACCTGTTGAAGAAAAAAGTGCATGGAGGAAATCTGTGAGGAAACAATCTTTCCAGGCATTGTGAATGAGAAGAAAGATGTAAATACAATTTTTTTTAGGAGATGCTGATAAGGGTTCCTGAGGCAACTGATAGATGAAGTGCTTTAAACTGGCACCTTTCCTACAGAAGCAAACAAAGGGTGAAATTAGTGAAGGAACAAAGAAGCTTTCAGATAAGACTGCTCTTGAGACCATTGACATAAATTGACTGATAAAAAAATGAAAGTTATTTGATCCCAGTAGCCAATTCCCCTCCACGACTTAAACATGGCTAAGTTCAGACTTCTGTCACTGAATCAGATCAAAGTTGTCGAGCAGCAGCAAAGCATAGCTGCTGAAATCCCAAAGAAGATAATGGTTCCTTTGGAGGCATTGAGGGGCACTTGTTAGACTCCACATGTGCAGTGATTTCGACAGGTACTCAAGGTCTAAATATAGGCAAGAAACTGAGAAAATATTCCTGAGGCTGTGATGGTTAAGTTGGCAAACAAGAACCTTTCAGAATGATCTTTGTGTGGGTTATGGTGGTTACTGGAAATACAGACCAGTGGCTCAGCAATTGCTGTGAGCAAGAGGTCTCTGTGGAGTACCAGGCATCATAGCTAAGGCCTCTGCAGGAAACCAGGAGAATCATTAGATCAATTCAAGGGAAAGGATGATGTGTGAGCACATCAGAGTGTGAAAAACATCCTGTTCTCTCTCTCTCTTATCTGCACAGAAGAGAGAACTGGTTGTTCTAAGCTTGAACTAGGTAGAAGAATAAAGGCTAAAGCTGAATCATTTGTCTTACAGGATATACAAGGTGCATGATATGTCACCACCACGGACAAGGTATCTGTAGGAGAATTTTGGGGTGTGGAGTCTTAAAAGGCCACCCAGATCTAGAAAACCATACTAGTGATAGACTTGAACCCCAGTACTATGAGGTGTAGAAGGGAAGGTTGATGAGTTTGTAATTCAGTAATAGTTGTGATTCATAACTTATAATAATACTTCATGGATTTAAAACTGTGTCTTACAGCATGCAAAATTATTAACTAGGGTATTGATTTTAGAGTTAGTTGATTTGCTTGTCACTACTGTGTTACTTAATGAATAAATGCTTTTGCTTCCTAACTTCTGCCTCAAGGATAGAATCAGACTCTGAAGTAAGAGTAGCCCCTTCCTTGGGAAACCCAGATACCTCTCAGGTCTGAATCACCTCTCAGCACTTCATTCATGAAGACAAATCATTTGAATGGGAGGAGATAAAAGACAAATCCCACAGAAGATAAAAAATTAACCATCCAGCACAAATTCAGGCACGAGGCAGATGCGTACAACTCTTGATAGTTTTGAGATCTGAAGAACAGGAGATCTGTCCAAGAAATAATCAGGACACCAAGGTTATGAAATTACCTGAGGTAATAGATGTTAGCTTTTAGAGCACTGCCAAACAAGGCTTTTCAAAGGAAAAATGCAGTGAACTGCATTCCTTCCTCCTTTGTCACTTTAGAGCTTTTTCAATTTTGTGAAGGGCTGCTCACTTGCCACGGAGAAAAGTCTAGAGAAGACTCATCTGATGACATATAATTAGGACGGACCAGGCAGCCACCTTCAGACAGTGAAGTGACAGACACTCGTAACTGTGATCTGGCCTAGCACACCTAACGATAGCTATGTGACGCCAGTTGAAATTCTGAAAGATTAAAAGGAGAAAGACTTTTGTAACAACAAAAGTTTCATTCTGGTAGATCTGAAAAAAGAATGAGGGTTGCAGGCTACTGAAGCACAAGACATGCTTCAAGATATGCTGTGAGAAAAAGAGGAAACAAAGGATCTTTTTGATGCTAATGATTCTTAGAATATATAGGGCAAGGATGCTGAGAGATCTGAGTATTGGACAGAGTATTAGTTGTGTGCAGAGGCTGTGATTCACTGAATTTTTAATGCAAATTATAAAGTCCTGGCACTCATCCAGAGACAAGTGAATAAACATGCTTGAAGAGAAACATGGTAAAGGAAACTTTTCAAAATATAGCATCCCAATGAAGAAGAACTAGCTCTGTTAATCATGATCATCCTTTTAGGGATCCTGTGGAAAGGATCCCACCTGCAATGGACTTAATATATAATCAACAAGTAATAAATTTCCAGAGTGCAGATTAAAAGGCATGAGATGAAAGTCAGCATCAGGACTTGTCTCCATAGAAGAAATTGGTAAGCTATCCCTTATCAACAGTGAATTGTTGATGGAGGGAAGGAATGCTAAAAAGATTTAAGCTGACCAGCTGCAGCACATTAAATGATTTGGGATCATATACCTGTATGCTCTGTTGGGGGTAAATTAACTGGTTTAAGAGCTCTTATATTCTTGCCAGAAAACCAGATAACCTTTGAACAGGAGTTCTCCCTACTGCTACCTTCATGCACTGGTGTTGATTTTCAAAAATCCTGGAAAACTGTCAGAATTTAAAGATATTAGAGGACTGTCAACATAATTCTAGCATCAGACTGGCAAAGAGGATGACCCAAAATTCTGTATATTGACATCAGTAATGGAAGAGTAATGAAAGTAGTGCAATATGATGGAAGTCTAAATTAAGGACTGTGACATAAAATAATTGGAAATCATAAATTTTATTTTAATGCCAGGCAACACGGTTTCAGAAAATGTATGGTTTGCAGAAAAATCCCTTTCCTACTGACAAAATTATAAATCTGATTGTTATAGACAGTCATGTTGATAAATGCATTTGATTTATTATTATATTCCACTTTGATTTACATATTTAATTGTAGGAAATAATAAAACCTATACTCGGTCTATATTCAGGTGTTCACTAAAGGGAGTAGTTCAAAAAGTGAAGAGATATTAATGTGCTGTAGTAGCTTTGTTAGGGCATAGCTATTGTGGGATCAGGTAGTTGCTAGAGATCTCTGCAGGGTGAGCTGGGACAAGCCTTGCTGGTCCCCATCATTTCCCTTTGGCTTAGGAGCTGCATTTGTATGCAGGTCCTTCCTTTGGTCCTGTACAAGCCATGCGGTAGTGATGCTTGCCATGTACCTTGTTGATTCTTACCTTCTGATGTGACTTTCCGGCTTGACCTGAGATGTGCCTCATCCCTATGGACTTACTCAGCAATCACTGGGCTGTGGCTGACTGTGGTACCATCACTGGACCCGCTCTGCTCCTCTTGCTGAGGTATACCTTGGGCCTGCTTCCTGTGATGCTGAAGGTACTTCTGTGACAGCCGTATCATCATCCTGGACTCCCAGCTTTTTGAAACACACCCAGTCCTGCTGCTCCCTGGTATGATGTACAAGTTTTTGGAGACAAGTTTCTCTACGAATTTGTTCCTGACATGGTACTGCTCTGGAGACTAAAGTTGTCTCCTTTCTCTAGAATTCTATAGGTTCTATTGTCTCCGTTGCCTATAAAAATGTATAGGTTACATTTCTTATAAACACTTCTTTCAATTCCACACCTTACCCAGGAGGAGAAAGAATGGGACTTGTTTGGGGTTCTTTTTCTGGTTAATTTTGTGTCTGTGATCAAAATCTATGGATAACCAAGGAATTGAAGATATGCTTGACACTGTTGTCTTTTATTGGAGCTATAATTAAAAGTGTTTCTTGTGGGACAAATGAAGGACAAAAAGAGAGGGACAAAGGGGAAATATAAATAGATGAGAATGATATAAATGAACAAACATGAGAGAAAAAAACCAAAACAAAACTAGCCACTGGCAGTAAGCTCTATTAATGTAACAAATACAAACTATGGGCTGTCATAGGGGAACACCTACATAGGCACAGAAAAAAAAAGCAAACAACTTTTCTTTGAACAAGAAGGCTACTCTGATGTCCCTTGACCTCCAAAATGCAACTACTGAGGTGGTCCCTGACAGTGTAATAGCAACTAAAGCTTCTGCTGGAGGCAAACTGTACTGCTTAATGTTGTTATTCTCTTTCTCATGTCTATGGAAACACCAATCAATGAGGATTACTTTGATACCATAAGCTCAGTATTATTGTACATTAATACACTAATGGTACTGTATCATCTTTTCATGTCCTCAGGCAGCACTGGGGAGTTAGAGCTACATAGAAATAAATTAGAAGTGAAATTTAGATGCAAAACTAAGTAGAAGGCAAAAACTTCCAAACAGAAGACAGAAGTAGTTAGCTACAAACAACAGGCTCAGTAGAGGAATGTAAACCAGCAAACTAACATTTAAAAGAATCTCAAAGGAAAGACATAAAGTTAAGTCTACCAGTGCTATTACTTGATGTACTTCAAGGAGATGTTAGAAGACCAAGGTGACAAGCTCAGTGGGAGACCTTGAATAGAACTCTACTTTATATTATTATTCTTTTTTTTCCCCCTCCAAACAGCACATCAGTTTTAGTGTATCAGAAAAGCAAACTGAAAAAAACCCATGATAATCACTTGTGATACCAAGACATTCATCCAGAGCCTGGGAGTAAAATTTTTCCCAGGTAATTTTATTTTTACCATGGCGTCTTTGTCAGGTTTTTATTAGTTGATAGGATAATTACCCCACTAGTGGAGAAATGGAGCTGCTAATTGCCCACAGTGTTATGTGCTCTTTGATGACTCTAACCCCAACAGCAGTATAGAGGCTTCTAGATGTAGAAACAACCACTGTATTTGGCTCTGTATAGGCACTGCCTTTGATTGTTCAGAGGGGCTACAAAACATGGGATCTAAGCAAAACAAAACATAGTGTCTTATAAACTTAGGAAAGCCTGTCAGTCAGTCCCTTCTCAAAAAATGTTACAACTCGATATAGCAGAGTACTAAACAATATGCATTTTCAAAAATGTGCACAGCATAAAGTCATGCACTTGAATAGCAGTGGATAGCAGGGCTGCACTATGCGTGGAAAACATGCAGAAACCAGTATCTTTCAAAAATCCAAGAATAATTTACTGGCTGACACATATTCTTGAGTGTATCTTCATCATTTATTCCTAAAAGAGCCACTGAGTTATTCAGTTCTGATGCCAACACTTTGCTGCCTCATTCTTTAAAAAGTCTGTCTTCCAGCAGTGTATATACTAGAATTCTGCATCTGACTGAATCAGACCACGCAATAACCCTGGTTCTCTTTCCACATGGCACGTATCAATAAGGAGACCTGAAACACTGAGAGTGGTTTGGAGCTAAGCATGAGCTGATTAGCTGGGCCACAAACACATAGTGATTGCCCAAACTGTTCTTGCTGAACCGATGAGTTATACTGCTCACCGTCTCTTCTCCACCTCACCTTGAGTTTCAAAAACCCTGCAGAAACTGTCTTTGTGACTCTTATGACACTTTCAGATGTGAATGAAATTGGCCAATAGGCCTAAGGACCAATGGAGGCAGAAAGAAAGGGAGGAAAATACACAAATAGCGCACATGTAAATTTAGTAATCCATCTTTCTAAAAATACGGTACAGACTCTGAAAATTTAGATGACGGAGAGGCAAAACAAAGTAGTTTTTAAAGTTTCTAATTGAGTATCAGCAAACTTATCTTTCATACTTTTATCTTCAATTCATTATCTGTTTGGGCAAGCTTCCGTGAGTCAGTCATACAAGAGGTGTTTCACAAAGTATTATGAGGAAAGACATTGGTAACTGGAAAGCACTAATGTAAATCACATATGTGTTGCATGATATGCTTTTATATGACTGTGTCTGCAAGTTCAGATACATAAATATCTGAGATAACTTAAAATACCTAGTTCAGGTAGCACTAGAATTATAACCATAAAATCATACAGCTACATGTAGGTGGCTGCATCCATGTAAATATCCAGTAGTTATTTGCTGAAAAAGCTTTGTGCTGTCAAAATGGCATACTTCTATTTGTATCTGAGCTGCTAACTTATGCTGTTGGATAAACACATCATCAAACACACACTGCATAGTCTTGGGCTTGAATGCTTCCCTCTACTGCAACTGCTTTCCAACTTTTAAAATTGTCAGCAGTAATTATGCCCCCCAAAGTCTCATCTGAATATACAAAATGTACAGTACTTCTTCCCATGGGGTTGCATATGACCCACAGCACAGTGGACCTAAATGCCTCCTAGCATTTAGGACCTAAATGCCTCCTGCCTCAGTGGCAGCTGAACACTTCCGATCCATATGTGCATAGCTGGAGTTCTTGCTACTGGCATCACAGCAATTCACAGGCAAAAAACTTTCAAGTCCTTTTATTTATGATTTATTTGAAAGAAAATTTGTTCTGAATGAAAAAAGAAGTGGACATTTCTTGAAGGAAAGGAAGAAAAACATACATAGTGCTTTAAAATTTCCTGTTTCTAAGCCTCAAGGGAATGAACACTCCCTTATCCGTGCTGGTGTTCCTTCTAACCTGCTGTGCTTTTGATACATTAGTAATTTCTTTTGAAACAGAGACTTTGTAATTGAGATTACAGTTTATTATAATCCTCTAATAAGCAAAGTTTTCAAAACTTCAGTAGCAACTTAAAAAATATTATTCCAGTTCCTCAACTATAGTTTTGCTCCTCTTCAGTTAACCTCAGTGCTGCTGTGCTTTGACTTTTAGGAAATAGGAAGAGATTCTGAGCTGTTTTCCCATCAAGCCCAATAAGATGAAGCTGTGAACCATCTCCACAGGTGCACTGTCTGTTAGGAGGTTTATCAAGGAATACACAGAGGATATCATCCCTGTGAAGAGACTTAACAGCCAGAAGCAGGTCAGTGAAGAAAATATTGGGGGGGGGGGGAAACAACTAACTCACTGTAATGAAATATGACTTTTTTTCCACTAAGTATCACTGTTCTGATCAGCTGAGTTTATGCAAAGGTGATGCAGCAAGCAACAGGAAGGATTGTTATAAATCAGTGCTAGCATGCTTAGAAGTCAGTGTGTTAAATCCATAATAGTCAATTTAAACACTTTTTGTCAACCTAACTGGTGTTCTAGCTCCGAAGTTAAAGTTTCAAAACCAGCAATTGTATCTTTGTCTTAAAATACTTGTTATGCAAATGCTTTTTAAGGTAAAACCAGTTAGGTGTTTGCATTCTTCTCGCCCTTGAAATAAAGTGTTATTAAGTGTTAGTGAAAGATCAAATTTGTAGTATTGTTGTAAAATAAAACTAAACATGAAAGAGAAATTTTTAATCTTTCTCAAGAAATATGCCATTATAATAACATCTAGAAACATTGATAGAGAAGTACAGTAATTTGATATAACAGAGAACGACAGGTAGAGGTCAGGTAGCATGTCAAATGCAAGTAAACTTCCCTAACGCTTGACATCACAGGTGTGAGAAAATTGATGTGTTCATTTATACCACATTAACATCTGTTGCCACAGTCCTTAGAAAAATATAAAATCAGTGTATGAAGCTGGGTGATTGTATGTGACAACTTAGAAAATATTTGTCAGCTTTAGTCATTGTCCTATACAAAGCATGAAATTTACAGAGCAGAAGTTAAATTACACCATGCTGCTGATTCTGGTCCTGGTATTTACTGCAAGAAGAAAAAAGCAAGGAGTAGGAGCAAGAGCAAACAAAGTAAAAAGGAAGACATACAAGGTATTTAAACCACACAGAAGCTGTGAATCTGAAATTTTAATGGCACCATTCACTTTTTGATGTGAATGCTGATCACCTCAGGATCACAGAGTTATCAGCGTCGTGTTCCTACTTGTATTCCTAAACTGTGGGGCTTGCAACTTACATTTTAGGATCTGCTCTGCCCTGTACTTTACTCACTTTTTTGCTATTCTTGAAACAATTTCAGATAAAATACCCATTAGATGAAAAAGTTACAGATAATATAGACTTTAGCACCAGTGTAATTGAAAGCCATTTAGAGCTGGAATAGATTCTTATTTCATTCCAGCAGCAGACATGGTGGAGCCCTCAGTTTTGGTTTCTGAACCACTGCCAGGGCACTCAGACCTTATCAGTGAGAGATGGAAGGGGGAAAAACAGAGGGGCAGGTGGAGGCAAAGAAGTACAACTGACCTTGGCTAAACTGAACACGTGGCTTGACAGATTTCTGAACACTGTTCAAAACACTTTGTTTTATCCCAGTGCAGCTACCCTCTCAGAGCCCTTTGCGCAAAATTAGTGGTCATTCAGTTAGAAACATTTCCAGACATTGACTCCGAAATGTTGGCATTGAATATGTCTAAACAAATGGGGTGGCTGTGTGAAAGGCGAGAGGATGACGGTTTTCTTCTGCTACGATACTTTGTGATGTGATAATGAGGTGCTCTTTTTGTAATAGGCCATAGTACTGCGTAGGTATGAGGATTTCACACACCAGCAAATTTCAAAGAACTGTTTTCAGTATTCCAGGAAATTAAGCGATAGAGGAAGTCTTTATACTCAGTGTGCATTCTCTGCTCCCACACTGTACACCTCTAATGCAATTTACCAGTGAATTAAGCATAAGATGTGATTTATCCCACCAACCTCATATTTCCTGTTAGTCAGTGGGGTGACTGCTTTTATGGCTTAGCTTTATAATGCCATTATAGTTGAGCACACTTCTACCTTAGCAGTATGCTTAAGGGGGTCTGTCTTTGATATGTACATGTAGCTCTTATTAACTTCAAGGACCAAATTCTTCCTCGATGCCAGCTCCCTGTTGTCAGTAGAGCTAAACCAGGATTCTTTGCCCCTTATGACTAAGCTTTTACAGTCAGCTTTTACAGAAACAAAATGTGTCAATGTGACATAAATTTACACAACTCCTACTCACAGCATGTATTGGTGGAAAAGGAGGGGTGAATTAGCACATCTCTATTTCAGGATGCCATATTTTAAAGCACAAGTTTTACCTTTTACATTAGTGCATGTAAGCTGAATGAAAAATTTTATGATATAGCCAGTACTTGAACTGGCTTGTGATCTCCATATAACTAAAAATTCATTCAGGAAAAACACAATTAAATTAACACAAAAGCGAAGGAACATTCAATACTCATGACCTACTCTCACGGTGATTGTAGGTAAAGGAGTTTTCTTGGTTTTTTGGGGTTTTTTTTTGTTTAATTTAAATTCTATAAAATCAGAGATTACCTGTATTGTACTTGATCTTTTCCTTCAAATGACACCATGTTATTTTTAGTGGGAAGGATTGGAACTGGCTCTTTTTCTGCTTCTATTTACAAATCTACCTGGAGATCTTCATAACCATTACACAAATATTACAATCTTCATAACCATTACAGGCTGCATCTAGACAGTCTGCACCTTTTCCTGATCTCTCATGCACCATGACATTTTACATTTTTAGGTAAAGATAATATATTTTGTGGAATGCTGTAATATTGTTGTGGTACTAAATATGACTTCAGCACACTGCTGACATTCAAGAAAGATGGAAAGTTTCCATATTGCCATGCTCCAGTCATTTTTTAAGCATTACTGCAGTCCTGTCTCCGTTTATGTGTGTCATGGTTTACTTTGTAAAAGCTATCAATAATATATTGGAGCTGGATGAAAAATACCTGTTAGTTATTAATTTCCCCTAGATCAGAACGTATTTGCAAATGTTTTGCAATGCCAATTTCAGGGTAATATTTTGCTACTAAAGCTAAAGGACTAAAGCTCTTGCTTACAGAGTCTGATATGACAGTGTAAAAGAGAAGGTCACTTAATGTTTATGAAATCATTATATATAATTATACAACTGCAAACAAATTGTTGGGTCCTGGGGTTTGTGGGGGAAAAAAAGTGCTACATCTTGCAAAAGGCTTTATCCAATGTAGATACAGTTGTAAAGAGATCAAGGTCTCAATCAGGCTAACACCCTAATGCCTTATTAAGAATTAAAGTGGTGAGAGTTAGATCCCTGTGGAGAAAAAAAAAATAAAAAAACCCCAGATGGTATAGGAGACAAGATAAAATCTGAAGGGATTTTTTTTTCTTTTTACATTTCATCATCCATGTTTTTTAAGTCAAAATTGTTTATGACAGTACTTCCTATTGGATTCAGAAATAATGTATTTATTTTTGCATTTTTCAGTTTTTAACTATTTTTAATTATTTTTTTTTAAGTTGTGGGAGGAACAATTTTAAGTTGGAATCCATGGAATAGATAACATGAAAATCCACAGCACTGTTTTACAGGATCACTTAACACTGAAAAGAGTTTCTTATCAAAATGTAAAAATAATGCTTTAAAAGGACCTTTTAAATGAAAGATATAAGGAAGAAAAGCTGATAGGTAGAAAGAACAAGAGATATAATAAAAGTGGCAGAAAAGAAGTGGGGAATGAAGAATTAAAATCTGAAGAGCAAAATGGAGAGAAAAGGGGGAAGAATAAAAGTTTTTAAAAAGGGAAAGAGTGTTAAAAAAGAAAAAAATGAAAGGGAGTACAATCAGAGGCTGGGATAGAATCAAGAAGAAGGTAGAAGAAGCTCATCTTGCCGCTATTTCCAAGTATTTACCAGTGAGTATCCAGGAAGAAGTAAAGGCTCTTTACATCCCACTCTTCCCAGACAGCTGGCCAGAATGGCTAAAATTGATGTAGGAGAGGTGTATTCTGCAAGGTGAAAAGAGGAATAGGTGCAAAAATGATTGAAGTGAGCTAGAAAGAGCAAAGTGTGGCATTGCAAATGCACAGTGATGCACTGCTCTTACCCAATAGTAATGAGAGTCTGTAAGTCATCCTGTTAGAGACAGACAATCATAGATTCATAGAATGTCTTGCGATCGAATGGACCTTGACGACCATCTAGTTCAAACCCCCTGCTATGAGCAGGGATACCTTTAACTAGATCAGGTTTCTCAGAGCTCTATCCAACCTGGCCTTTAACACTTCCCAAGATGGAACATTCACAACCTCTCTGATCAACCTGTTCCAGTGCCTCACCACCCTCACAGTAAAGAATTTCTTCCAAATGTCTAATTTAAAACTTTCCTCTTTCAAGCCATTCCCCCTTGTCCTGTCACTATATGCTCTTGTAAATATTCTCCATCCCTCCTGTAGGCTCCCTTGAGGTACTGGAAAGCCACAATCAGGTCAACCTGAAGACTCTTTTTCCCAGGCTGAACAATCCCAATTCTCTCAGCCTTTCCTCATAGGAGAGATGCTCCATCCTCTTGTCAACTTGGTGGCCCTTTTCTGGACTCACTCCAACAGATCTATGTTCTTCCTATGCTGGGTCTTCCCAGTGCTGGACGCAGCACTCCAGGCTGGGTCTCACCAGAGCAGAATAAAAGGGGCAGAATCACCTCCCTCGACCTGCTGGCCATGCTGTTTTTGATGCAGCCCAGGATATGGTTGGTTTTCTGGGCTCTAAGTGCACATTGCCAGCTCATGTCCAGCCTCTCATCCACTAGCACCCTACAGTTCTTCTTGGAAGAGCTGCTCTTGTTCTGTTCATTCCCCAGCCCATGCTGATACCATGTGTTGCCTTGACCCAGGTGCAGCATTTGCACTTGGTCTTGTTAAACTTCATGAGATTCCCATGGGCCCACTTCTCGAGCTTGTCCAGGTCTCTCTGGATGGCATCCCATCCTTCAGGTGTGTCAATCTCACCACTCAGCTTGGTGTCAGCTGCAAACTGTCTATGTCATTAATGAAGATATTAAATAACACTGGTCCTAATACAGACCCCTGAGGAACAACACTTGTCACTGATGTTCATTGGGACTCTGAGTCACTGACCACTACCCTCTGAATGTGCCTTTCTTACCACTTCCACATCCACCTGACAGACCGCCCACTGAATCCATCTCTCTTTAATTTAGAGAGAAGGATATTGTGGGGGACTGTGTCAAAAAATTTACAGAACTCCAGATAAATGACATCTGTAACCCTTCCCTTGTCCACTGATGTAGTGTCACTACTTTGTAGGAGGCCATGAGGGAATGACTACATCAGTGAACAAGTGTGTGTTCAGTGGACCTGGACAATGGTCACCAGAAAGACTGGAGAGAAAACTAAAGGGAATTAGTAGCGAATGTCACGAGTAAGTGGAAAACAGCCAAGACAAAAGATTAAGAACACCAATACTTTTCATTTAGAGAAATTCACATGAACCTGAGAATAGTGAAATGTCAGTCAGGAGAATACCTTATGTTTTCCTTAAAGGATAAACTTATCTGAATCTATAAAATAGAAGCCTTGAAAAGCTGTATTTTTTTCTTCCTTTTCTTCTCATTTTACTGCATATTTTATTTTATGAAATGACTGTGGGGCTTTTAAATATACATATAAACTGCACAACATAACTTCAAATGGCCTCTGAAATCAGTAAGGAATTTTACAGTATGTTGTCATTTTCTTTTATTTCTCTCATTTTCTAGCTTCATTGGATTTTAACAAGAGACTTAAACACCAGGATAGCATAACAGGGCAGTGTGCATGTCAGTCTCTAAATCTCAGGCATTCCTCCCATATGAACAATATAATCTTAAAAAAAAACCCACTTCAATTAAATTCTTGAACTAGATAAAATATTGTTTTGTATTCCTTTGGCAAAATAATACCTGGGCTTTCTATATACATTCTTCAATAAGAATCAGTCTTATGTTGCTCCAGAGAATACTAGGGGGATGGAGAACTGCCTGTAATATGGGGCAAAAATATTTGACACTGGATAAATGGAGAAATGCATGCTTTGTTTTCTGAGCAGTGAGCACATTCCACTGCTTTGCATCCTTGCAGGTGTTTCATTAGCAGCTTCAGATCCCCAGCCTGTAATCCCCAAATCCCTATATCTCTGCTTCTCCAGAGCTAGAAGACTAAAGTTTGTCTGTGAAAGACCACATGTTAATCAAGACATGTCACCACTAGGAGGAACATAGGGTCACGGTGGCATCTTCTTCAAACGTCTCCTTTATGGATAGTAATTTGGGACATTGGCCATGTAAAATCACGGTTGTATGTCTAGGGATGCTATTTATATCAGGTTGAATACTAGCCTTTCTACCTGCTGATTGGAACTGAAATGTAAAAATATAGATTGGGGTCCAGGCAACTTGGTGCAGAGTAGTGAATCCAGAGAAATCTGAGATCTTCCAGCTCAGCTTAGTGGGGGTTTCAAGTACACATGATGTGTTGATTTCTGACCTTAGTTTTCTTGCACAGTCCAATTGCCATATCAGGTTTTTTGGATCATACTTTATTTCCTCTTGCTTCCATCCCAGCATTAACTTGCTGTGACCTCAACATTAGTTTAGTTTTATTAAACATATTTTGTCTAAAATCAGAGATTTCCATGAAATTACAATTCCTGTTATAATGATATTACTTCTAGTGACATTTTACCTGAGAAGGGATTTAACTTTAAGAGGATTGCATGATAATCAGGAGAAAATATCATCTCCCCAGATTAGCTTTGTTTTATGAATGCTTAAACTGCTGGACTGTGGCTTTTGAAAAGTCAGGCACAGTCAACATTCAGATGTCTTGTTACTGTGTTTCCACTCTGAACTTCTACATGGTTTCAAACACTGTTTAAAGTTTGGGGTTTTTTTTCCTTTCATCACAGTATTTGCCTCTGGTTGATATTGAGACTGAACTCCTGCTCATGGGGAACGGTGTAAAATCCTTTCTGAAGGCACTTTTTAAAAGATCCTGAGAAAGCTGACTGCCTCATTTTTATGAAGCCTCTGCTAGAGATGGGTTCTGATGTGCTCTGAGAAATCCCAGCCTGACTAAGAAAGTTCCCATGAGCTAAAATCCCAAAGGTTGCTCAGTTCATCCACAGCCCTCAAGTGCTGTTAAGCTTTTTTTTACTGAACAGCGTTTTCCTTAAACTCACGCAGGGATACCTCTCTGATTTGGAGCCTGAATGACAAGCCAAACAGCAAGTAAAGCATGCAAACAGATACGAGTGCATCAGAAGGCAGGTGCACAAAAACAACAGAAGAAGTGGGCTGCAAATCAGATGATGTGGTGCAGTGGCCAACATGCCACCTGCTGTTAGAGGCTGGATTTGTATCTTTGCTTCTCACTGAGTTTCCAGTGGGTCAAATTGATGGGTCAAATCAATCATCTTGTCTGTGTGTGTATGTGTGTGTGTGCAAGGGGCCAGGCCTCCAGCAGGCGTGTCCACAGGGTAAGGCCCACAGCCAACATGGCCTCTGGCATCGGAAGGCACTTGGCCCAGGAGCCACATGGCGAGTGGCCACAGTATCCAAACCATATAACAAAGAAGCACAAGGACTCCATCTTGTTCTCTTGGAGGTAATTATTTCTCTCTCCTCTCTTTCTGTGTTTATTCTTTCTTCTCTTAATATCTTTTTTCTTCCTCTTGTGAGTAACTGAAAACCAATTGAATGGTATTTCACTTAAATTGTACGGAGTTGGCATTTGCAGGGTGCAAAGAAGGTTCCCTACTCCACAGCGATGCCTTCTGGCTTGTAAAACCCTTGGGTACAGAGGTAGAGCTCAGAATGCTGTCTGGAGGGAAGCAGGGAAGTCTTTTTGTTCCTAGTAGCCTGTTATTTAGCATAATGCTTTTGTGGAACCTTTTCCATGATTATATGTTACTCTCATAATCCTTTTGCCAAGACACTTATTTTCTAACTAAATTAAAAGAAGTCTCTCGGGAAAAAGTGTGTAGCTTTTTCTCTGTACACAAACTCAAGGTATCAAAGAATTAAGGCTCTGCAAAAGTTTCATGTGAGAACTATTGGGAGTCTAAATAAAAAAAATGCCCAGCCAAGTGTGAGGCTTCTGTACTGGGGTGTAACACCTGTCTTGCCTGTATCAGGTGCCAGCTTTAAGCAAACCTCTGTCAGAGGCACATAAATATTGTAGAAAGATCTTCCACATCATACTGTGCTCTGCTGGGCCTCATCAAATGTAGAGGGTAGATTGAGACTAGATATGAGGAAGAAATTCTTTACTATGAGTGTAGTATGACACTGGAACAGGATGCCCAGAGAGCCTGTGGATGCCCCATCCCTGGTAAGAGTTCAAGGCCAGGGCTCTGAGCAACTTGATGTAGTGGAAGGTATCCCTCTCCATGTCAGGGAAGTTGGAACGAGATGATCTTAAGGTCCCTTCCAACACAGGCTATTCTATTATTTGATAGACACTGTAAGTCCTTTCCTACTGTTGCAGGCCGGTACCAGTTGTCTTTGGCAGCCCTATAATGCTAAGATAATACTGTAGCTATATTGCCATATTGGAAAGATTTGCAAATGCTGTAAATTTTCATTCAGAAACAAGGAAATTCCTGAATATGACATAGATTAGCAGTACCACCTACTCTACACACTACTGAAAGTGAGAAGGTGTGGTTACCAGGAAACAAAGATACCCACCAGACAGAAAGACTGTCTAAAGTCTGTACCCATCACAACTCATGCAGCTGCCCGGCGTGCTGTTGCCACCCAGATGCCACTGCAAGTTTTGCTCTCCTCTTACACCAGTGTTAGACAACAGCCATGAGCACAGCTGTGGGAGGTGGATTCAGGTAGAGGAACTCCTCTCCTTAGTGACAGAGCTTCAGGGGGAGGTGAGTAGGTTGAGGAGTATCAGGGAGTGCAAGGAAGAGAAACACTACTGGAATTGCATCCTGCCTTCCATGGGACTGGCTCAACAGGCAAACAGAATGCATGACATGGAGAATTCCCTGTCCTCTCTCCCTGACTGAAGATATAGGGAGCAATAGTGACAAGTTCTTACCCACCACAGTAGGTGAGTAGGAACATCTCCTCTGTGACTGCCTCACCTTCCCAGGAGCTCTGCAATAATAGGTATGAGACTCATACCTGTTATAAGGATAGGTATAACAATGAACAGTAACAGGGAAGATGGTTTACCCAGCCAAGGTTAAGACCACCTTTGCCTTCTGTCAAAACTACTTCCATAAAGAAAAAAAAAGAGTGGTCATTGTCATAGAAGAACTCCTTCTGAAGGGAACAGAAGACACAACATGTAGACCAGACCCACTTCTTAGGGAAGTCTGCTTCCTTCCTGGGGCCCAAGCTTAAGCTGTGAAGAGAAAGCTTCCTGTCCTTGTTTGGCCCTTGGATTATTACCCATTATTGATTTTTTAGGTAGACAGTGATGAAGTTGCAACAAGAAGTCAATCAAGAGAGAGTTAAGGACCTTAGGACAACTCATTAAGGAATTAAAAGCACAGGTAGTGTTGTCTGTCCTTCTAGTTGCAGGGAATGATGAGAGAAGAAACCAGAAGACCCAGAAGATCATTACCTGGCTCTGAGCTTGGTGTCAGAAACTGTAAGAATTTTGGTTTCTTTGATCGTGAGTAGGTCTTAACAACACCAGGACTGCTGACAACAAACAGGGCACTCCTGCCTCAGAGGGGGAAAGGGATCTTTGCACAAGAGTTAGCAGGGCACACTCAAAGAGCTTTAAACCACATTTGAAGAGGGAGGAGGATAAAATAAAGCTTGCTAGAGATAAGAAAAACCATAGGGGTAGCATACCAATATTTGAGGCATGGCGTGCTAGCAAGGTCCTTCTGTCTGAGAGCACAGGTAAAGGATGGAGATCCATGCAGAGCAAAGAAGCAAAGTTTATTGATTCATTAGAAACCACAGAAGCACCTGGGAATGGTCATGTAGGAATTAGGGCTCAACTGAATTGCACCTACATCAATTCACACAGCCTTTGACATATTTTCCACATCCTCCTTCTGGAGTAACTGGATGCTTATGCCTTGGATGGGTGCAGTCTTCACAGGGTAAATAACTGGCTGCATGGCCAGGCCTAGAGGGTGGTGGTGAATGGAGTTACATCCAGCTGGTATCCAAGGCAGGGATTGTCCTCCTGTACTCAGCACTGGTGAAGCCGCACCTCTAATCCTGTGTTAAGTTTTGAGCCCCTTGTTACAAGAAAGACATTAAGGTGTTGGAAGTGTGTACAGAGAAGGGCAACAGAGCTGGTGAAGGGTCTGGAACACAGGTCTTATGAGGAGTGGTTGAGGGAACTGGGGTTGGAGAAAAGGAGGCTCAGGAAAGACCTTGTCACTCTCTACAACTACCTGAAAGGAGCTTGTAGCAAAATGGATGTCTGTCTCTTTCCCAAGTAACAAGAGATAGGACGAGAGTAAATGGCCTCTAAGAGGTTTTAATTGGGTATTAGGAAAAATTTCTTCATCAGAAGTTTGTCAAACATTGCAACAGGCTGTCCAATGAAGTGGTCAAGTCACCACCCTTGGAGGTATTTAAAAGACTTGTAGACGTGACACTTAGGGACATGGGTTAGTGGTGTACTTGGTAGTGCTGGGTTAATTATTGGGCTCAATAATCTTAAAGGTCTTTTTCAAAGTAACATTCTATGAATGTTTACATATTACTAGCTCTGGTTAAATTCATATACCACATATCCTGCAGGAAACAGCCAAACGGATTTGTTCCAGAAAGTATAATTGTTACCGTTGAAGACAAAACCAAAATGGGTTAAAAGGTGATCAGAGTGCAAAGCAAAATTGGTATAATTAATATTTCTTTTCTATTTTATATTTGTAAAGAAAATGATTTATAGCTTTGGAGGTGAATATGTCTTTCCAGTTGTGATATATCTCCTGAGTAGTGGGAAAGTGGAATTGCTGTGCTATAAATTGTTCTTCAGGATCTTTATTTCAGTGCACAGATGTCAAGTACACCCACATACATACACAGGGGTAAATAGTCTGAAGGACTTTTTTTTTTAAGTTTTTTTTCTCTAGTCATGGTTAAATCAACTAATGCATGTTAAATTTATCTGTAGCATCTTCAGAATCTAAAATCCTTGTGATATTTAATCAGTATTTGTTGATGTACATAACTAGATTTCCAAACTGAGGTGCAAACATATTGCCTATTTATGTGCTTTCATGGGGTATTTTATGAACTGCACATGCAACTACCCAGTAGTATGTGTGTTCATATGCCAGGAATATGCCAATATAGGTACATTATTTTGCTTATTTGCTTGAAAATTCTGAGTAATATCAAAAGAAGATTTGCTACATGTAGCTATGTTTTATTTTGCTCTGACAAATCTTGATGTCAGTTGCTATGGGACAGGTTTATGAATCACATAACATGAAAGCTGTTGTAGAGGAAAATTGCTTTTTGTTTCTTCTCTAAAAGAAACTTACCCTATGTATGGTTGTAGAGTAATACAGACTGAAGAATATATGTTCATACTGATTAGAAAACAAATTGAAAAACATATGCTGGTGACTAATGGTATTTATTTATTAAAAGTAACGTGAACTAAAGAACAATGAAAGAGTTGGTTATTTTGCATGAAGAAAAAAAAAAGACCTGATATCGATGGTGAAAAAATGAAATATCTTTACTACATATGAGATGTTCCAACAATAACTGGGGACTGCATGAGAAGGATGAAACAAGGGAAAAGGAAAACAGCATAGATATAGATAGAAAAACATTGACAGGAATTACTGAGAAAGAGTGGTTAATAGGTTTGTAAAGGTTTAGCTTTCCAGGACTAAAACAACTTCTGAGATCATCTCAGCCTGTGGGTATGCCCAGAGCAACGTGGTGACAGAGTGCAACTGTAGATAAGCGGATGCTTAAGTAAAGTAACAGCTCCTCAATTTGAAATAAAAAATAAATAAATAAAATGTTCCTTATTTTTAAAGAAAACTATGGACAAAAGCAGAATTGATGAGAAGCCTTCCAGTACTTAAATGAGATTTATAAAAAAGAGGAAGAACAACTTTCAACATGGTCAAGTAGCGATAGGACAAGGTGAAATGGTTTTGAACAAAAACAGAAGAGATTTAGATTAGATATCATGAAGAAATTTTTTACTCAGAGGGTAGTGAGGCACTGGAACAGGTTGCCCAGAGAAGCTGCGCATGTCCTATCCCTGGAAGTGTTCAAGGCCAGGTTGGATGGGGCTTTGAGCAACTTGATCTCGTAGGTGGCATCCCTAGGAATGGCAGGGGTTTGGAACTAGATCATCTTTAAGGTCCCTTCAAACACAAACCATTCTATGATTTCCATGATAAATAAGAACTAGGAGAAAACTGGCCTAAATACATTCCCTTGAGTCCTCTAAGTAAACCATTGTCCCAGAAGTAAGTATCAAAAGTCTGCAAGAAATTCAGGGAAAGAAGGTGGTGGGCCAGAGATCTGTATCTGGGTGTTCTGAAAAATTAGGTAGCATGACCTAGAAAATCTTTGTATAATAGAGAAGAAATTGTACCAAGTATGAAGTGGATGTTCTGCATTACTGTGAGCTATATGCTTTCAGTGTTTTGTGCTCCCAACATGATAGCTAATTCTCTGCTGCTGGTTTGTTGCCAGTCATAAGACTTCAGCTGTCTGGTCACCATTTTTATCACATTACAAAGAATTTAGTGTATGCAGCTGCTCTACTCAGATTACATTGTTGTGCTTTTGATCAAAAGGAAAACTTCCTGAAAACCTAAAGATTTTATATTTTAAAGTGAGGTTTTGCTATTATGATATTAGCTATTATAAAAAAAAATAAAAAGAGAGAAGGAAAATGATTGAAATGATTGATGGGTAAATACATCAGACAGCAATTTAAAGAACCCTGCCATATCATTGCACTTGCTACAGAATTTTGAATATACTATAGAAGTAATAATGGATTATATCAATGTTTTGAAAGGTAGTTCCAAAGCTAGGTTGATGTAGAGGACTGAAAGAAGAGTTAAGGACTCACCAACTGGATACAAAATCCTAATTACATATACTGATAAATATTAATCCAACAGTAGACTAGCAAAGTTTATGCTTTGCAGTGATTTTTTGAAATTCTATGATGACTATTTGCTGTCTGAGAATTTCAATCAAAAAACATAATCTTATATGAAAATTAGTGCATCATACTGCTATGTGTATAAAATACATTTGGAAAAAGTCATGACATGGATACAAAACCAGCAATTTACTTGGATTAGTTGAATGTAATTTTGAAATGTTTTTCAGAAGGATTTTATTAAAATTTATTCCTGAAATTAATTACACTATTGAAAAACAACATACTTTCCAAAAGACTTAATTTTTATATATAACAGGATCACAGTTCCAAATATGAACATTGGATATTACAGATATTTCTGTATAGTGTAACTCTTTGGCACAAACGAGAATTTGTCACTGGTGCTGTTTACTGAATCATTACAACTTTTGTTGTGAGACAGAGGTATAACTTTTTCTGTCTCATCTGTTCTGTGAAGGGTAATATAAATGGTACCACTCTGACCTTTTTAGTATTCTGTAATTTGATTCGCTTGCCATTTCTATCTTCTTCTGTTTGTGACCTCAGCAACCTGTGACTAGAATGGACACTCAGTCAAAACACAGAATACTGAAAAGGTCACAGAAGTAGAATTTACTGCATCTGCTTCTCAGGACACACTGAGCAGTAAAGTAGTGGTACCTGGTTCTGATGATTTATATCCACAAGAACTGAAAAAGTGGTAATGTGATAACACCTCTGACAGGAAAAATTCTGCCTGTACCTATGTACGTGCTGCCATGGTGATTAAAATCTAGCCAGGACACATACTGCCTTAATTTCTTTCTATTTAAAATAGCAATAAATTCAATAAAGCACATTTGCAAAGTTTACTGGCCTTTAAATTATTTTTCTTCTTCACTTCAGTTGAATAGATAAGTAAATGAGGTGGGAATAGTGCAGTCTATTAAAGGCAGTTTATAAGAACTGAAAAAATCATTGTGCAGCTAATGTAAAATGTTTGTAGTGCACAAAATATTCCTAAAAATTTTTTTCAGTCTCATGTATTCATGTTTGTAATGCCTAGTGTTTTAAAGCCTTACGTTTTGTAATTATATGCAAAATGTATTTCTCTGAAGGAATACATAGCTGGAATTTTTTATAGTATTTTTCCATGTAAACACAAATAGTTTCTTTTCCTAAATGTAATCTCCCTTCCCAAAAGTCCATGGTATTGACTAAATAAAAGTGTTTAGCTCTACAGAAATGCAAGCAGGAAAAAGTTAGGCCTGAGAAATTTGCCTAATGAATGAACTGTGACTAAGTCAATATTTGTGTCAAAGATTCTCCATTTTTGTATGGTAAACCCATAGACACTATAGCGCTGTTTTATTAGCTGGGAAAAATATGATAGTTTACTAGGTTTGAATATACAGGTTGTGTTATCATGTATTTTGGATATTTTGGGTTTAGAAATCAAACAGTAAGTGCAACTGTTGATTTGATATACATTTAAATTAGGCAGCTGTGTTGTGGTCAATAAGAATTGGATGCCCTAATGGCATCCAATCCATATGGATATTAAATCAATTGGAAAAACAATAAACAGGTAACGTAAATGGTATTATTAATTAGTAGATCATTTGAAGTGTTTCCCAGTGCAACAGAGCAGCCTCTGCCTCAAAGAGTAAGCAAGGTGTAAGTGCATACTCAGGCTGTGTCCACAGCGGCTGGCAGCAATTCTCTGCTTTCTGCAGTACATGGTCAGTCCTCTGACCATCCAGACATACTAGAGCACACCACAGTAACCTCCCAGCCCCTGCATTCCTTCAAAAGGAAGTACGTAGGACAGTTTCCACTGAGGTCTCATTGCCACACCACAAGGGATGTGACCAGGAAACCCACTGAGAGAGCAAGCAGGACTTGGGGGCGGTAATTCCTGAACAGAAGTAAGAGCTATCTTGATCCTACAACTGTATTACTTGATGGAAAACAACAGCTTTGAAAATATGCCAAAACTCAGGAAATTTTTAAGTCAGTAGAGTCTTCCCATTCACTTCATCAGTATTGAAGGGGGTATCGGGGTGATGACAGCTGCTTTCATTTACCAAGATTGCTAGCAATATCAATTGTAACTGTAAGAAAACTTACTTGACAGGACATATGTGACCCTATTGCTGTCTCCCCAAAATATCAAGCATGGCAGCCTACTAACTCAGTTTTCAACGTGTCATACACAGAGAAAGTAATAGCTGCCTCCTCTTTCTATTTTAGTTTTTTGTTAAATTGATTATTTATTAGCTTGAATTCACATATGTTATTTTTAAAGCTATGAACAAACCTCATTTAACGTACTGAACCTAATGGATGGTATGCAAATAGAAGCACTTCTAAAATGTTATTTCTGGATGGATGTATATAAAGGGAAGGGATTATAACTACATCTAACTGGTAACGTTTAATTAACTTTTTTGAAGATAATTTTTATGTGAATCACAGTCCATCTGTTTCTCTGCCAGTCAATCTCTTCCAAGGACCTTTTCAATTTAGGGTTAAATCCCAATGTAATTTAACAGAGGTGTCAAGGAAATTACAAGTTTAGTAAAAATTGACATTGTACAGAAAAAATTAGTACCCTCATTGAAAGAGGACACAATATCTGTATCTGCAAGGCTTGCTGACCATGTACCAACCAACTGGTAAGCACATAGCTTATAAAGAGACAAAGCACATCACAGGAGAATGCTTTGTAGAATCTAGAAAACATATATAATTTCTTTATGAGACAGTCTTAGCTCTTACATAGTTTGGGATATTGCAAATGAGGACATATTGCACAACATTAATTAAGAAAAACAGGTTTCCTTAATTTAATTATTCAAGGAACAGCCTTTTATTTCCCACATTGTATCTGAATTTTTTTTTTTTTTGGTAGCAGAATATAGCCATAAATAACCATCACTATTTTCTTCTCATAGTGTTCCATAGATAACAGTTGTTAGTCCTGTCAGAAGAAGGATACTGAGCTACATCAATTTGGTCAGACCAAAGTTTTCTTTGTCCTACTTTACACTTTTTTCTGAAAGAAGAGGTTAAATCTTTATGTTTCTGTTGTTGTTTCTTCATCAACTTAGCAAAAAACCTGGGGAAACAAACCAAATTTGCTTCCTGACTTGAAAAAAACCCTAAACTTATAATTGTTAGCTCTTGTTCTCAGCACCTATGCAGAGCAGGAATGGAAGAGGAATTTGACCCTTGATACTAAATATATACAATAAAATCAAATTAACAAGTTAAAATGTCTAGAAAGTGAATAGTTCTGGGACATTGGAAGTTGATTGTTTATACTGTTAAAATGTTGGAATAATCCCTTGCATGGTTCTGTCTTGGGCCAGCTAACACTCTCCGTGCAAATCCTGAGCATGTCTGGAAAATGGTGAGAAAAAGAGAATTAAATAGTATAGACAGGGGCCATTCCATGCCAGCTGTCTTCAGCACAAGGAACTGATCCCAAACATGTTTAATTTACCACTCTAGTCACAGCCCAAGTGTCCAGTACTAAAAATAAACACATTCACTGAATATTTTAATCATGCAACAACCTTTACTTACTACCTCCAATTACCTTCATGCTACACAGACTTCCATCTCAAATCCAGGCTCACTGTTTTCTAGAAGACACAGAAAGCAATATCAAACAACTTTCTGTCTTTGCAGGTGTGCTGCTGAGAATCTAATCCATCAGACCTCTTATTCAGGTAGGTATATATAGCAAGTAGGAAAGTTACTGCTTGTGGGTAGAAAGGGCTTTAATGTGCTGGTGAGAGCAGCCCTGAGGTGAAAGACGTTAGGGTGTTGGTTGATAAGAAGCCTGATCTGAGCCAGCAATGTATGCTTTCAGTCCAGAAAGCCAACTGAATCCTGGGCTGCACCAAAATGGGTGTGATCAGCAGGTTGAGGGAGGTGATTCTGCCCCTCTACTCTCATTAGACCCCACCTATACCCCTGAGCATCAGGAAGACATGGACCTATTTGAGGAGGAGAGCTGTGAAGATGACTGGGGGATGGACAACCTCCAGTATGAGAACAGGATGGGGTTGTTCTGGTTAGAGAATGAAAGGTTCTGGGGAGCTGCTATAGAAGCCCCCAGTTAAAACCCATGATTCTATGGCACACAACTTTATGTTTCAAAGGTAAAACGTGTATTACTATGCCTCTTTGCAAATAGACCATGTGTATGAGTGAGCTGGCTGATAGTTTATCTTAAGAAGTGTTAAAAATAGATAAGCTGGATTTCTTAAAGCTGGGAGTTTCCCATGTCTTTCATAGCTCTCTTTTAATTGCACATAACCATGTTTGTAAATAAGCCTAATTTCAAATGAAACTTTCGGTTGTTTCAAGTGAAATGTCTAGTAGGCAATGCAAGAAATTGCAGCCTTTCCTATAGGATTTCACTAATGTGACCTATGCCTTCTCTGTTTCTGGACTTTGGCTATTAGAATGTGTTCACCACGATCTGTTTAAAGGGTCAAACAAAAGAGTCACAGATACCCATGTGGAGTTTAATAGCCTCTACTCTATTAGACTTATTTAGTATTAGGAAGAGTTGATATTGTTAACACCTTCATATTTTTCATTTTTTTGTCAGTTCATAGTACCTTTCTCTTGGGCAAATGGTTCAGGCTCCCTCTCATACCAAAAAACTCTCCTGTGGACCAGAGGCTTTACAGTTGATTTGCAGGCTAGGTCTCCCTTTTCATGGAATGGAATGGCAGCTAACAAACTGGTCTGAGAAACAGTTCCTTTCTTTTGCATTGTTCACAGAGGTATGTTCACATTCCAGTCCTGCTACAGCATCCACTTATGGGATAGAATCATTGCTGTCCTTTGATGACAAAAAATTGTGATTTGTAAAGAATAATCAGTTTTGTTTTCTCTTCAAACTCTATTTTACTGGCTAGTTATTATGGGAAACCAAACCTTGAAAAAGAATTTGTAATCTTCAGAGTAAACTTAATGAAAAGTGCTATTCTGTGATTGGAGGGGGTAATACTGGAGCATAGGTGATCATGCTGTATAAAACAGCCTAAAAATATTGACCTTTTTTTTCTTCAAAATATTTTATTAAACTAGTTCTGTATCAGCAAATCTTTTTTGTTTTTCTAGGACTGAAGTATTTCATTTCAATATGCTGAAGCAAAGCGGTCCATATGATCCCCAGGTGAAACAGACAAATGGAATCCCATGATGTAACCTGTTAAAGTTTCCAACACAACAAGCATCATGCCTTGTGCAAAGATCTGCTAAGATTTTACCAGCAATTTTGTGCATGATTTTTAAAATCTAAAACAAAAAGAAAAGTTAATCTCCTGGAAGTAAAAGAAAGGAGCAAAATGAAACTTGAGCAGGCATAAAGCAGATCAACACCAGACAGGGAAAACAGACCGTTCCTTGGTGAAAAAGTAGATAAAACAAGTTTCTGCAAGCTGGAAGGAACCAGCTGGAGCTGTGTTCCATTAGGATACACATCAAAACGATGTGGATAAAACTTGTCATTTGTTTTAAGGCAGGTCTTGATTAAGTTCATTAAGACCACAATCAGAGTTCAAACCACCAAAGTTTTATTAATAATAGATCTGTAGTGTTTCTTTTGGATTTCTCTGTCAGTTCATACCTTGTTTTGAAGGGCAGGAACAATGTTATTCTCCCTGTTCTAACATTATTAATTGGAGGAAATTCAGGCAAAAATAGAAAACTGTTATGAAATCTATATTATACTTAGACTGCTCTTAATGTCCTTTTGTCAACAGGAACATTCCTATTTACTTCTGTGCAGCCAAACTCAGATGAAAGGTGAATTTACAATAGCTAGAGGTTAAAGACAACCTTTTCAAACTGGAATGTCTAAAGGTAGGCACCAAAGTACCTAACAGAAAGTTACAACAGTGGCCAGCATTACTTCGTTGACATTTAAGTTTGAATATTTTCCTCTGTGTGGCTTGTTCAAACTGCCACTACTGATCTGAAGCATAGCTGAAACCCCTTGATTTGTTGTCATTTTATAGGAGCTGCATTGTGTCATTACACAGTCAAATTCTGAAAGTTTTTATGTTATTCTAAAAGTCTACACTTTCATCACATCATTGAGAGCACGGCCACTGATGTGAAAGTGAACCAAGTAACTCTACTGCACCAATAATAGAAGGCAAGAATTAGGATTGATGCTTCATTTTAATTATAGTTAGGTGTAAACAAAAATACAATCTCTGAGTTAATTTACAGAAGGAATTGATTAGCAACTGACAATGGAAAGTGTTCATCCTCTACTCTATGGATACTCCTAACCAAATGTCAATTATAATTGATTGCCTAGGCAGTGTATTCCACTGGTGTTAAAACAGAATGAGCTACTTCTTTTTTGCCTAAAGCTAAGAATCCTGACATTCTGACAATCCTTTATATAACTTCCCAAAAGAAAATTTGTAAGGTTTTACATTTGACAAGTATTTTGTGTTGTTGCTTTCTTAGTAACATATGTTTTCATCAGTCTTAAAATGAACTAATTATCTGAAATGCACTGTTCATTATGAAACTGTTATAGATTTATTGTGTTACGGAATGAAGACCACTATCCCTAATGTAGTTGTGGTTACCTGGAAAAAAATTCAGTCTCTAAAACTCAAAAAAAAGGAAGGGGAAAATCCATTTTCTTTGGTAATACATTTACAATCAATTTTAGAGATAGCATTTCTATACAAAGTAATATGGAGCATTTTTTCTAATTTTTATTAATAGGGAATATGGTGTCAACATAATTATCAGGTAGATTATGGGCATTATATCCTCAAACCTTCCCTTAACATTGTTTTCATATTCTTTTCTGATTTGTCATATCAGCAAAATTAGACTTTGTACTCTAAAGAATAATTTAAATTATTGGTCTCAATGATCTTAGAGGTCTTTTCTAGCCTTAACAATTCTAGGATTCTATGAAATACCCTCAGTGCCAGAAAATTACTTTTTCACTATACAATAGAAATTAGTGAAAAATTAGCGCATATATATATATATATATATATACTTTTGAACCATTACATTTTGAGGTTCTCTTGTAGCCTGCCTGGTATTTTTGCATGACAGGACAGCAGCTAGTATATCCCAAATCACCACAATCTCTAAGAAAAACATTAATTAAATTATTTTGCAAGCCACATTTTTACATTAATTAGATTCTGAGCACATTGTGATTATTGTTTATCCATTTTCTTTCAGAAATAACTTTTGATTTCTTTGTAATAATTTTAAAAATACATTAGTGCTTTTCAGATGTTATATTTTGGCATAGCTTTATTAATTCAAATTGATTTACACCTGATTTACACTTTCTGAAAACCCAGTTCTCTTCCATTGCAGCTGTAGTCACTGATAAGTATGCATTCACTCTCCACAGATGAGGAAAGTAAGAGACCACACAAACTCAGCTTTTTTTATATTCGGTATGTTACAGGGAGGCAGAAACAGGGAGGAAGAGGATGTTTCTTATATATAATTGAAAGGAAAATCAAAGTAAAAACTGCCAATACAGTAAAGAGTTAATGAACATATGCTGTTCATAGTTGCTATAAAGGTCAGTTCATTTATTTGCACTGAGTTTAACTGGACTATAATGGAAAGTAATGGGAAAGTTTTGAAATCCCTTGTGAATAATAATTTTTTTCCCATCTGAAGTGTTGTAAATCTGTTTGGTTCCTCTCCTAATATATGATATGTTTTACAAAATAATAACCAATACTCAGTAATTGGTTTCCATTTATTAAAAATGGATGTGTATAAAATCCCATGTGAATTACATGTTAAAGGAAAATTGTCTTTCATTTTAATCATCTCAGACTTTAACTATTGTAAAATACCAGCCTGAGGTAGACATGAAAACAAGAATTGAAGTCTAAGGCTCACTGAATTCAAAGCCCCAACTTTACACCAAAATGGAACATCCATTTTCCATCTGAATTGAGGCACTACAGAAGTTCCAGGCTAAGAATTTCACTATACTAGAAACTGAAGAAATTAGCAACTTTTGTGTAAGTACTACAGATGAATGAAACTTCTTGAATCTGAACTCTATTACTCTTTGCAAATATCGGTTGTGTGCTAAGAAGGAAACCTAAATCACTCATCTATAAAGTGTGCCCACACACAAACACACTCATATATGCACAACTGTGAGCACATACATTCACAATTACATTACGTGAAGTGCTCTCACCCACCAAGTTTCTTTAATTTAGAACCACATCACCTGCCTTAATTTGTTCATAGTGTTTTTGCTGACTGATTTTGATAAAATACACAATTTCTGCAAATTCTTTTACTTACTAGCCTCTAGACCTTTAAAATTAATTTACATATGCCTTAAATATTCATTGAGTCTATTTTAGGTAATAATATATTTATCTTCTCTTATGATATAATAATAGCAAAATAATTCAGTGTGACATACTACCTAGTTTTACTCTGCCGTGGTCACATACTTAATAGTCTGAAATATAAAAAGTTCATTCTGTATTCTCTTGTGATTATTAATTTAAGTCTTCATTAAAAGAATTATTTAATCCCATTATGATAGTCTTTTATTTGTTGCTCCTTAGAAACATTGAAGTACAGATTTCTGCTAAAATTTTAGTATTCTTTTACTCAACTTTCAAAGAATCCTAGAATGGTTTTAGTTGGTACAGACCCTAAAGATCATCTGGTTCCAAGCCCTCTGCCATAGGCCTTCCACTAGACCAGGTTGCTCAGGGGTCCATCCAGCCTGGCCTTGAACACTTCCAGGGATGAGGGAATCCATAACTTCTCTGGGACATCTCTTCCAGTGACTCACTGCCCTCACAGTAAAGAATTTCTTTCTAATATCTAACCTGTATCTTCCCTTTTTCAGTTCTAGGCCATTACCACTTGTCACTCATTTATTCCCAAAAACATGGCTCCAGGTGGAATCACATAGGTGTACACATACCACACGCAGCAGTAGTTATAGATGTACAGAAGCAAGAACTGCCATTACTTGTGTCTGTAGCCAACAGAGAGACCTGGATGTACTCTCCTTACTGGAAACCTGCTGTCTGTGTACTAGGCTGCCTTTTGTCAGGCCTTATTATGCTTCAGCAGTGCACAGTCTTTTCATGTCATACAAATATGAATAATTGAAACAAATGTGATTATTCTTCCTTTCTTTCTTGCACAGTGTATATAATGACTTATTAATGATTTTTTTGTTATAAAAATACAATTTAGGCTGAACTATTTCTTGTTGAGACAACTGTTAGAGGCTGGCTCAGGGTGACTGATGTACAAAGCAGATGTATGATATTCAAGATTTTGAACATCTTGTTGAAAGATAGTGTGAAATAGGCACAATAACACTGAGGACAGGAAGAGAACCAATACAGCTAATATGTCAACTACTTCCACAGTAGTAGTTGATGCAGCCACAAATCTGATGGAGGCAAAAAAAGTGCCACACTACACTTCTCTGTCAGCATTGATACAGAGCTCACCAAGCAATATAAATAGGGGAGGCTGGGCCTCTCATAAATGTACTTCTGAGATTAATGTTTTTCCAACCAGACATTTCAGATTGCTCACAATTTGCAGATTTTTGGTATTTTTATTATTCTTTAAATGAAAAGAACCACAACAACAGTTTTGGGGAGAAAAGAAAAGTTGACATTAATAAAAATTCAGTGCATGGAAAAAGCACTGAAGAATAAATAGCTTGAAGAAAACATGGGTAACATTTGAAAGAAGGTGACTGCTTCATAGCGATGTGATTCTGTAGCTAGGACACAGGAGCAGATCTCCAGTTCTGCCTCCGACCTTTAGGCAATTCATATGCCTCTATTTTGTCTGTCACTGGATACCAATCTTCTCTTTGAAAAAGACATTGGTTTTACGGAGCATACTTGCACTGTGCTGACCACAGTCGAGCTATGAGTTCAGCCCAGGCCTCTGACTGCTGCATGAATAATAATAATAGGATCACATTAATAATTTGGAATATAGCTTCATCATTTGAGAATTTTGGAGGTCCTTTTAGAAGACATAACACAGATTTACACTGACTAATACCTACAATACTCTTTATAAATTGCAAACTTGATTAAGAAATTATTGTGCACAGTTCTGTCCTCTGATGTTAGTACAAGCAATTGGAAATTTTTCTTCAGGCATTAAAATCAATGAATCAACAAATAGTAATGTGACAGGCTTTATTCCTTATGTTTCAAATTAAATTCAAATTGCTTTAGATTTTTTTTAATATCATAAATGCAATCTTAATATGATATTGCTTGCAATATGGCCAAGCTAATGCCTGAGGAGAAATGTCTTTCTTTAAAAGCTCATTTTCCTTAGAGAGCTCAATTTTTCATGTTTAACATTAAATTTACTTGAGCTTTTGTACCATTTTTTCCTGTTCTTAAAGCAATCAACATTAATCTGTATAACCAGTTGTGAGATCCTGGATCCGAATCTCACTGAATTATGAATGTGGGTCAGAACCAACTCACTGTGAGTGTCTGTGTGCGTGTGGGGAAGGGCTGGGCTGGACCTTCAGGAACATGGCAGGGCCTGCACATCAGGCCTGTGCTGAGGGCACAGGGCAGAGCTGAAGGCAAGGCTGTCAGAGGCTGAAATGTTTAATGATTTATGCATTCTAGGAGACTTTTGCAGGCTTTTGACTTGCATTTCGGATGGACAGTTGGGCCCATCCCTCCCTCCAGTAAAGAGCCAAGTTTGCAGGCTTTTGACTTGCATTATACCTCTGATGAGCAATCTGGCCCCTCCCTCCCTCCAGTGCTGAAGGTGTGAAGCCCTGAAAAGGCAAGAGCCCAGCTTGCAGGCTTTTGACTGTTGCATTATACCTCTGATGGGCAATTGAAAGTGTCAAGCCCTGAAAAGGCAGGACCTTTGATGGCCCATAACAGCCCATCCCACCCTCTGCCAATCTAAAAAAAAGGTGGGAACCAGGCCAGACACAGAAACTCTGTGCAGGGCCTGGGGGAGTGGTTGGAGGCTCGAGGCATGGCCCGTGACACTAACCATGGATATAACTCATAACTTCTTGGAGTGTGGGGGCTTCCCTCCTTCACCCCCAGCAGATCAAGGCCACCACTTCAACTGACAGTCATGGAAGCTGCAACTACCAAGTTTCATTGCTGGACCCCGTGGGCAGTCACTATATACAGCTGTCCACTCAGCTTTTCTTTCCCTTACTCTCCCTTAGCCTTATCCTGGCTTTCCTTTCTCTCGCTTAGCCTTATCTTGTCTTTCCTTTCTCTCCCTTATGCATTTCCCCCCCAGGGGTTATCTCTATGATATATAATATAGATGACAACACCCAAAATGCTAACATACCTGTTGAAACGAAATTCTTAAAATAAACCCTACCTATATATGTTTTCAGACACCGATTATTCAGTGTCGTTTCTCTCTAATCCACCCCAAGGGAACTATTGATAAGAACCTGGGTTACTCCTCTCCCCTTTTTCTGGGGTGGGTCGTAACAAAGGCCTGCAGCCCATGCAGAGCACAGGGCAGAGCTGCAGGCCCTGCAGCCGGGCTGTCAGTCAAGGCAGAGCTGCCTGGTAGCCCGACCACACCATGACCCCTGGAGCCTGTGATTGCTACAGCGCAACTCACTCTGGCCTGGAAGGCATGGACAGGATATCCTGTCTGGGAGCGAAAACGGAACTCTATAAATACATGAGACTCCATGCGGTTTCCCTCTTGTCTCTTCTTCTCTCTCTCTTCTCCCTCTCCAGCTGGCAGCATGTGAATCCTAGAATCTTGTTGGTAACCACTTTTTTCCCTCTCTCTCCTTCTCTCTTTCTTCTCTCTTTCTTTACCCCTGTAGTGGTTTGAACCAGGTTTCCCCCCTGAAGCTAAGAAAGTGGTAACCCCCAGGGGTGGTAACACTAGAGATTTGAACCAATCTGCACTCCTGTGAAATATAAACATACCACAGCCAGACCGGAAGAGACGAGTTGTAGTTGGGTGGTAAGAAGTGGTAACCATGTTCTGACACCACGAGGAAAGGGGCTCTGAGCCCCTTGGGGCTCTACCCACCCGACCCCGGCTGGGGGACTGCAGAGACTTGGAACAGTGTTAGACTGGGCTAAGTGTCTGTAGTTATGCTGGGAGATGTTTTCTCCACCATGGGCAGCGGCAGGAGCAGTGACAGACCAACACTGGCTGGAGAAATGGTGGCACAGGGCCAGAAGAGATAAGACGGAGCAACAGAGGCATGCAGCACCGCAGAGAGGACTCTTGGAAGGAGAGCTGAGAAAAGAGAGTCAGCAGCAGAGCTACAGAGTTTTGGGGGTAAGAACTGAACCAGACCCCCCAAACTCCTTTGAGACCTCTGGGAAAGAAGGGACATGGACTCCTATTTTGGAGAGGAGTTTTGGACATGCAGCACCGGAGAGAGAGAGGAGCTAAGAACCTCAGTTGTCCTGAGAGCTGAGCCAGGACGGAATGCAGAGAGGGTGACCTTGGGGGCCCTCCCTTGCTGCAAGCTACAAAGAAGCTCGCAACCATCCTGAGGCAGGGCACAGAAGCTCTGCAAGAGGCTTAAGTCTCCTGAAGATACCAGACTGCCACAAAGACCTCCTGTGTTTCGTGGTATGACCGTGGTGGAATGACCTTTGTCTGCGGTGAACGTAGCCCACGGAAGACCCCTCGTTTGGAAACAACGGGGCCGAGGGGGATACCCCCCTCGTGAGTGCTGGCAGAAATCCAACTATCAGCTGCTGCATGTGAAGAAGACAGATTGCTGCTGTAGAAGATACTCCTACTTAGAGACTGGAAGGGATCTGTCCTTCTTCCCTCCTAGACTTTTATTTGGAGGGGAGAAAAGATCTGATCCATTGTAAATACTTATGTCATGGTAGAGATAGTTGTGATCGTGTGTATAATGTATTATAATATTTATTTGTACAGTCATTGTAATATATTCCCTTTCCCCATTTTCAGTCTGGAGTGTTTTGTCTGGAAAAAACCCATCTCACATTGAATTGAGATGTGACAGGGGGCTAGGACTAGGGAATTAGATTTTGGGGATCTCAAACCATGACAACTCCTTTTAATCTGGTTTTTTTCTCTTATTCCTTCTCTTGTGGGTAACTTAAAACCAATGAACTGTGTTTTACTAAAGCTGGTATATGGATTGTTTTTAGTGGGTGTTTCCTGTGGAATAGGTCTTTGTGCTGAATGTTTTTAGTGAAATGCTTTTTTTGTGGTTGTATTTTACTCCTGTAAAAACCTTTTGCCAGAACATCTTATTTTTCTCGCTAAATTAAAAAGAATTTCTCTTAGAGAAGAGTGTGTGACTCTTTCTCTGGACACTAATTAGAGCTTATAATGAATCAAAAGGTTTTTAAAAGTCTTAAATAAAAATGTAAACCACTCTGGGCAGTTTATAGCTTAATCCAGAGCGCAACACCAGTTCCCTGAATAACTGCAATATCTAAGTTTTAATAGGGAATTCTTTAGTATATTGAGAATGCTTAACCAATTCTAGTTGGAAAGTGAAATGGTTAAGTAATGCCACTGACCAGTGATGTAGATAAATCAATGATTTATTGTAATTTCACCCAGACTTCTGTACCTCTATTATGAGTCTTTGTAGAAAAATGCACATCTTCAGCTTCAACCTACTTTCCCTTGAAGTTTATTAAGAACATTCTGGAGAATATTTATTTCCTCCTTTCTTATTTTTTAAACTTCTTATCTAAAAGAATCAGAGTTTCCCCATAACTTCTATCTGGCATAAAACTCAAACACTGTTTTTCTAGGTACATCTACGTTTATATTGTCATTCATCATGGCAGAGATATGTGAAAATAGCTCCATATTTCATTTTGTTGTATCTGTGCAGTAGTAATGGGAACATCTTTGACTCAATTCCCTAGTTTAATGGAATTGTGGCTACCCTCTATCTCAAGGTTTCAAAACTCACTTCATGCTCACAATAACTCTCAGACTTGATGATGCCAGCCACTTTTTATTGCTCTATTCAGAATAAAATATAACTATAAATGCTAGACTTTTAATGCTGTGCATATCACCTGTAGTCTGGTAATTTGGGCACTGGAGCTCTTTGTCATCTTTATACATTTGAGATGCTCCTGTGTTGAAACATCAAGGGAAATCTGTATTTTTAAGGCAAGTAATTTACTTAGAAGTATATGAATTGCATATTGGGATTTAATAGTAATTTAGAAAGTATCAGAGTAATAAGATTAGAATAGGACTGCATGTGAAAAAACAGACTAGAAAAGAAATTATCCAGGGTTAAAAATAGAAGGTTTTTTTATGAGGCAAGAAGACAAAAAAGCTGCTAAATTTGCTACAATTAGAAAACTGGTAAATGTTCTTAAAAATGCCATCTGAAGACTCTGGGAACATGCAATAATTTTTAAACGTTGTTAAGCTGGTTTTGGTCCTGTGCTTTGAAAGGACACCGCCAACTTTAAAAGTATGACTTATTTGATTTTTTTCATGTTGCATCAATATTTCCTGGAATAATGTTGCTTATCTATCCATCTGCAATCTGTACTGAGTCCCTTTAATGAAGAGGCTTTATCCTTCTGTGGGGAGATCAACAGATACCTCTAGGGTAACACTTTCAGAATTTATCATTGATTAACTGTGCAACCAGCAGGGAAGCTTGTAAAACAGAAAGGTAGTGTAAAATTTCTTAAGCTGAAAGAATCCACTTGCTGTAAAGGTCTTGTTTCCAGGTCATCTGAAATACTCGACAAATTACAAGTTGTCAGTATCACCTGGTACTTGATCATCCCATGTACTTTTCCGAAGGCTTTAAGTGGACATCTCTTATGTAGAGAGGTTCCTGAATTACCTGAAACCTAATCAGAAATCCATCTGGTACAAACTCACAATAAGTTGCTAGGTGTGATTCACAAAAATCCCATTATGTGTTTTCCGAAGGACATTATTAGTACCTTTCTTGCATGCTTTCAGAGGTGAGACATAGCTTGCTTTTATGCCAAAGCATTGGGCCAACCCCCATTATGCTAATAGTGATGCTGCTTAGATGACCCAGGAAAATGCACACTTTCACCATCTGAGTATGTTCTATCACCTGGCTGCGCACTGAGGAAGGGAAATGGGAAAAGACCCCCTCACAAACACCAGACCTTTATAATGGAGACTGACAATGTCTTACTGCATCAGTTGGAATCAAACATATCACCATCATCTGATCATCAAAAGTCTTGTCAGACTCAATTGCAATCTAATCAGTAATTATCTAATACTTTACTGGGAAAAAGAATCTAAAAACATTAACACCTACAATAACCACAAGCATGTTTAGCACTCAGATCAGAATGGTTTTGTGAATACTTTTTCATGTAAAACCCTAGCCTCTTGGAAACCTAACATTCCCTCGAAGCAAAAAGTTTTAATGGACCTGTTGGACAAGATTAAAAAAAAAAAAAAAGAACACAAACACTGAGAGTGAGCCGTCAGGTTTCAGTCCAGCATGGAGAATGGCTCAGCTGCTCAAATCTTTTTTCTTCTAGTCTCATATGATTTGCTAAGCAAAGAGCAGGAAGAGATATGAACACTTCCATTAAAGAACTGCAACACTGGGCATATTTTTTTTTTCACTGCTTTACTGACTTTAGGCAGTCCTTCTAATCACAAACCCTGTAAGAGTCATGAATAAATGATCTCTTCTTTCTCCTGCTTGGAAAAAAGAGCTTATGGAAGTCTCAGTGGGTTTTGTATTTAATGATACATTTGGAGAAGCATCATTTGCCTTCTGGTTTGTAAGTCATGCTTTGAAGCTTCTTGTGGCAACAGGTTTCAAAAGGAAAAGCTGAGATTTTTAATAATTTTCATTCTGAAGGAGCTGGAGAGGTGACCAACCTGCAAGCAGTTTGTAATTAGAAGGCATAAACTGCTGAGAATTTTCAGTACTCTACCTCATAATACCATGTGGTTAATTTTGTATTCCCACTGTACCAGGTCACCCAACAAATCTCGTGTTCCTGATTACTTTCCTATTATCTTAGCCAGAGTATGTTAGCGGGGATTTTTCATTTGTTTCTTTTTACTGGGTCTGCAGAGGATCTTGAACATTTAGATAATTACCTTTGATGTATAAATCCTTTCTTTGACCTATATGGCTGCATTACTGATTCTTTTTAAGTTTCTCTGTTATTGTTTGTTCATAATTACATTAATGTGTTAGTGCTATTTTCATTTTAATGTCATTAATTGTCACATGCTTCTCAAAATTAAAATCCGGAACCCACTGTTGTGCTACAGTCACTGCTGTCTTAGTAACAAGAGAAAAATAAGATTTTTTTCTCCTTTAAATTTTTATTGCCTTATGATGTAAAAGACTGATTAGAGAACAGATTGATAAGAAAGCTTAACAATTCTTCTAAAACTATCCTGAGTGCTCATGTATGACTTTCTGAGACAGGTAAAAATCAGATGACAGCATGATTTGCACTGTCTTAAAAATTGCCAATTCCACTGCTGGAGGGGTATAGTGCTAAAACTATCACCTATGATAGTTGGTTACTGAGGGTCCTCTTCTGCTTTCATGAAAACTTACTTGATTTTCTGAGGATGTGGATAAGCTGGTATAAAACTAAGAGCTGCATGTCATTTAGAGATTCAACAACTTTATGTTAAACTTCAACAGCTTTAGTCTGTACAGATGCATTAACATCATGGAAAGCTAGACTACTGCTTCCCAAGGTGGGAGAGCATCAGAAGAGGACAGGGTCACAGCTTACAAACAAACCAACCACTTCTGACAGAATTCAGAGCTGCATATGGAAAGCCTGGGGACCTTTCTGCATTTGCATATCTGTGCAAAGCCATCCCACAATATTTCTTGGGCAGAAAGTGTTACAGATAGATTATAATGAGTTGAACTGGTATTCCCTCCCCTCAACTAATAATAACTAATAATATTTTTAAAATATTTGATTGGAGGCTATTTTTACTCAGTTGCTTCTATTCCTTGTGAAATCAGGATTGCTGTTTTCTCTCGTGTTCCTCTCCCTGCCTTCAAAATGTCATATTTCACATGAGCCAGTCATCAGGGAAGCAAGTCTACCATGCATGCATGCATATTTTTTGATAGCAACAATTCTGGCAAAAGTTATATGTTGAGATGTGCTGCAGTTGTATAGCCAGTTGTGAGACATTTTCACAGCTAGCAAATACATTGATAACTAATTCAGCTTTAAAGGATTTGGATCAGTTCTTCAACTCATGAAAATCAATGCATTTCTATCACAGTGGAAGGAACTATGCCTATTTACCTCCTTGCAGGCCTTAGGTCTCTATAATAAATTTGACATTTACATTTTAAGCATCATAAATCCACAAAAGTGTCCTTAACTCTGCTAGAATGTTTCAGTATCATGTAGGGGTCACAGGGCTCATGCCCTAAATCAGAAAAACAATTAACCACTAGACTGTTTGAGGTCACCCATGAGCAGGAAAATAATTAGGTCTAGATTCTCATGGATAAAAAAATTAGCTGCCAAAATACACAGATGGAATTTTCAAATAATGCTTAATAAGTTGAGATGCCTAACTCATATTGATTCTTTTGAAAATCTGACCTTTAGAGCTTAATTTTAAGCTTTCCCATTATGGTTTAAGAGGGTGTGAAAACTTAAGTATGTACTTCAATGCATTTCTTGTAGGAAGACTCTTCCATAGATAAAAACTGAAATACAGGCCAAGAGATGGCAAAGGCAACAATCATCCTGAATCAAGAGGGATTTTGCTGGTGCGTTTTGTGCAGCAGCAGACTGAACAATGTTCCAGCTAAGACCAGTTCAGGGGGAACAGCTTTTGAATGAATTATTTCAAACACATAGACATGTGGTTTGTGAAACAAGATGGATTGCTAGTCCCTTGATAAAGCTCTGTGCTTCTGTTTAACTCAGTTCCTTTCTTTGTTACGCTTATCTTCTTGTGCTCCTATACCCTGTGACCCCCTGCAATGGAGCTCCTAGATATCCATGATGACATACAGGAAAAAGGAATTAGAAAGACAGAGTATAAGTTCTCAGAAACTCAGGATAAATTAACTTGGCTATGTGGAGAGAAGGACCTTCGCTGTTTAAGGGACTCTTATCTTGGATTTTTGTGGCCTAGAATAAATTGACATTGCTGCATTGCTCTTCAAATTGACCAGTATGGGGCAAAAGATGGATTTTTGCTGGTATAAAAGTTTTGACCTTAAATGTCCACCATGCTCCTCCTAGGTCATCCTGGAGATCAGGTGTTCTATTCTTTCTTGTAATGTGTATTTTTCAGTTCTCATTTTAGAAATCCCACCCAGAAATAATAGTAATTACTATGCAAGCACAAAAGAAAAGTTTTATAGATAGTAGGAATATAAGTGAGATGCACTGTTTAGCATGTACTCCCTCTTATGCAAACAGTTACATCTTTAAATTTCTAGTCTCTTTTGCAAAGAAACTAGTCTCTTTTTAATTCTAAATGGTTGTTTTTAACATATGCAAGTTTGAACTCTGACTTTACCTATTCAATCTGCTTTGACTAGTTCTCCTTGCAGCCAGCTGAATCTATCTGCATATAGGTATATGAAAACAGCCATTTAGGGCTTTTGTCACATATATCTTACAATATGACCAACAAAGGGATGTTAACTTGGGAGTTTTCTTATGCAACAGGGACGCCATGGGAAAAAAAGTCAGTTACAGCCTATGGAAAACCTCCTTTTCTAGGATACCTGTAGAGGAAAGTGCATGGCCGAAAAAGTGAACAAAGCAGCTGGGAGTTAGGGCTGGCTTTTAAAACTAGTTTCTCAGATGAAGTACTGAGAAGAATGATGTCCTAAGCTCCAGACCTCTCCAAGTAGCAGTCTGACTTCCATGGCAATGACATAGAGCAAGTCTGAAGGCTGAGAAGGAATGGCCATCTGAAAGGACTGAGGGAAACATCAAAAAGAACTCAGAGACAGTTAGGAACGTTGTACATAACTGGTTTTGCATAAATGTTTTGCTGTCTTTGAGAATTTGGACAATATACTATTAATCTCTCAGTCTGGTATTTATAGGAAATTATGTAAGATTGTGGAATGTCTCCATAATTTTCAGTAAAGGAAAAGAAAAAGAAATTAAATTAAAATAATTTGGTTAGTGGAATTTTCTGTAGGTATATTTTTCATTTTTATGGGGTTTTGTTTTTTTTCTTTTTGGGGGTTTGTTTCAACGTTTTTTTTAGAAATGGAAAGCATATGAGGTTTCAGTTCTATTTATCTACCTAGATCCAGTTCAAGGATTCGTTGCATTCACATAAAGACCTCATAGCCTCATAGTAATAAATTATAATTTTATAATAAACTGAAGGTAGCTAAAGAATAAAAAGTGTTTTGCAATTTATTAGCTTAACGTCAGTTTTATGCAATAAGTAAATTTTCTCTCATTTCTATCTCCAGAGGGATGGAAAGTCTATACTTGTACAGAGTGTCTATTATATTTAACAAAGAAAGAAAGAAAAAAAAAAGTCACTTTATTCCCAGGAGTTGGCAGTTTACCTGGAACATCTGTAAAGCAACACGCTATTAAGTTTCCAAAAAGATGCACGAGAGACTTAGCTTCTAAATCCTGCCAAAATGGGGCTAATCTTCATTCAAGTTGATCCTTTAAACTACAAACAAGATGGAATCCATACAGTGCACAGTGTGGTTTTGTATTTGATTAGTTTTCTACGTTTGTGGGAAGCATGGAACTTCATATTTTTTGCAAGCCTGCCGAGAAAGTGATTAAGACAATACAGATTTTGCAAATGCAATACTGAAGATGCTAAAACATCTTAGAAGTACATTTGCATCATGTTATTCACATTTCTGATCAGTCTGTAAAGAGCGAGGAAGTATTTACTTCTGAAAGAAATATGAAAACAACAACAAAATGCCATTTTATCTATTTCTGATTTGTAAAACTTGGATAGAAGTATTTTGACATGACTTTAAGAGATTTTGAGTGCTATGAATTTTCTATCTGGTACAGTATACATCATGCTTTTTTTATGGATTGAAAGATCTGTATTTTACTAGGCTAACTCATTCCTAACTCTAGTTTGTTTGAGTTAGTTTGCCTAACTCTTGCACATATTTAAAATGTTCCCCCAGCATTGTAGATTACTTTGTGAAAGACCCTTTCACCTGTTGCATATTATTACCTGTACTGTCATTGTGAATTGTGGGGAGAAACTCTGTTACCAAAAAATCCTTTCAAAAGCATGTAGAGTGAAAGAGAAAGGAATTAGAAAATAAAGTAGGCTCTGATACCTTTACTGCTTATAGTGAAACACATATACATGGCAGTTTTGATGGAATTCTAATGTAGATTTATTATCGGAATCTGCACCTCACTGTAAAATGCAGTCAAAAGAACAAATAAAGACCAATGTGTAGGAAATAAAGACGTCAGATACTAAAATGTCTCTTTTTAAAAGTCTGCCTTTTTCACAAGCCTTTTCATGAACTTTTTATAAAGTTTCTAGAGTAGACCAAAATAATTAGGGTAAAATGACCTTGAGGTTTATGCTGTGTTCAGAACGGTGACTTGTCCAATCACTGTAGGAAAGGGTGGCAGATTGTGATTGATGTTTTCAGAAAAACTACAAAGTGAAGTGTATGAATGGCACCTTAGGTTTCTAACCATGTATGACAAATGCAGGCACTGTGAGAAGCTCTTTATCCCCAGATGCTGTGAAAGCACATAACAAATTTCATATGGATGAGCCTATGAGTAGACTATCTAAAGAGCTAATCTAAAATCTCATTTTCAGAATTGATTCTGGTGTTTCAGAAGAGAACATATCCCTGAATATAGATCTTATATCAGGAGGATTAGGACGTCAGTGATTAATATGAATTTCATTTTTAGACACGTCGTGGGATTTCTGTGGCATATATAAAACACTGAACTTGTTGAACAGCATGTCCCTTTTCAATTACAGTTTTAATGAAGAAATGACTTTTACAAGGAAAAACTCTCATGGGTTTAATATTATAAAAAGCTGCTTCTTCCCCTATTCCCCTCCCTCCCCTTTGAATCAGGTACATTTGGTTGTTCTTGATGAAACAATAACATTTTCTTTATCCTGCCAGGCTGCGCCATATTTTATGATGAGGCAAACCTGCTCTTGTCTCTTTTACTTTTATTTACACCCCTGTAGCTCCACTAGCATCTTGGGAAAGAAAGCAGTTTGAGTGAAGTCTGGTGACAGGCTTTAGAAAAAACCCCAACATTTGTAGATGGTTACCTAGCTCCCATCCAGGGTCAAAGTGGTTTGAGTATCCCATCAACCTTTTAACTGACATTTAACTTTAAAGGGATTTGTGTATATGACAGTCACAGAATTCACAGAATCACAGAACAAGTAAGATTGGAAGGGACCACTGGAGGTCATCTAGTTCAATCTCCCTGTGCAAGCAGGATCCCATAGAGCACATACTCAGAATTGCATCCAGGTAGCTTTTGAATATCTCCAGTAAGGGAGACCTCACAACCTCCCTGGGCAATCTGTTTCAGTGCCCAGTCACCCACACAGAAGTTCTTCCTCATGTTCAGACAGACTTTCCTGTATTCCAGTTTCTGCCCATTGCCTCTTGTCCTATTGCTGGGCACCACCAAGAAGAGCCTGGCTCCATCCTCTTCTCCCTGTCTTATCTTCTTCAGGCTAAAGATTCCTCAGATTTTCCTCATAAGTGAAGTGCTCCAGTCCCTGGGTGTCTTCGTAGACCTGCACTAGAGCTCTGATCTAGGAGCTCCACATCTCTCTTGTAGTGAGGAACCCAGAACTGGACACAATACTCCAGGTGAAGCCTCATCAGTAGAAGAACAGGATCACCTCCCTCAACCCACTGGAAATGCTCTTCCTAATGCATGCCAGGATAACATGGGCCTTTGTGGCCAAGTTGGGGTAAGTGAAAGGTTTCTACAGCTCTTGAATGGCAAGAAGAAAAATGCAGAGCACAAGTACACTTGCCACCAACCCCTTCAATTTTCTTCCAGAGATATGATACTTCAGCCCTATCAATTTAAAAAATGTTTTCTGTTGTCAGACATTTGACTGAGACTTTCCAGAGCGTACTAACTTGTTAATTCTTTTCATGTAGGCTACAGGTTCTCCCCAAAGGAAAGGGAGTGGAACTCATAGTCAAGTTTATGAACACTGCCAAATAACTTTAAAAAAAAAAATCCTCACCCTTGCAGCAATCTCAGTTTCAGTCACTTCTTTTTTTAGTTGTATTTTATAAGACCATTAGACCTATATTTGATTTACACTTATGAGACTTGAAGTCTGATTTCTAAATTAATCTGGAAATTGTTTGACTCAGAAAGTCATTAGTGAACATATAAAGCATTTTCCCTCACTTCTTACCTTTATGCTTATAGTGTGTAAACTGATGCGAAACACAAAGCATAAATTCCCATTCTGTTGTTTTCCATTCATAGTAATTCCATTCAAAAATGCTCTTCATATTTTCTTGAGTCTCACCCCTCCTTTTCTCAGCCCACCTGCATTTGAAACCTCCATTTTTTCAATTAAGACATAAGTGAAGATGGAGAACGTTTTCAGCTATGGGAAATGTTATCATAAGGTCATCACTTTTCTTTCTGATTAATTGTTCACTGAATTCTGTAAATACAGCAAAATAAATGTTTGAGATCAATTGATTAAATGTGTTAAGCTTTGTTTCACTGTCTGAAATTTTGAACACTTATCTTCCTTCAAAGTCAGAATGAGTAGGTTATCCCTCTTTGTAAAATACTAATGGTAAGGACATAGTACACAGTTTTGAAAGTGATAAAGGCCAGGTTCCTGTGGTTAAAGAGGTATTGAAACTTACAGTCATCATTTCATAAATGGTGTTGAATGTCAATCACCAGAGAGCTTTGATTCACATCTCTTTTTAATACAATTTGCACTGTTTACAATGTAAGAAACCTGTGAAACTGCAGGACTTCTTTTACACATAATGCACTGAAATTGCCTTTGAAAATATATGCACAAGGTGCACATAAATGGTCTTTTATTTTACAGTTGTGGTTCAGTTGGAAATGCAGAACAGATACCATATAAATTCTTAGAAAATAATCAAAGCAACTCCCTGGTCTTCTTTTTAAATATCAGTAGCAATTTTATTTTTATGTGATAATTAAATAAATAAGATACAAAAAATTATGCTTGGTTCAAAATAAACACTTCTATATAAAGATTTCTCTATACAGAGATTTTTTTCTGTCTTCCCTAGAATAGGGGAGCTATTTGGATATATAATTTTGATTTGGAAAAAGAATATTTTTTTCTTCCAAAACAGATGTGGAACTATGTTTCCATTTAACCCTATGGGTTTCTTTTTCTCTGGATTTTCTGCTCTGATCTCTATCTATGGGTGCTCCCAGTATGTTTTTGGGACCACAAAATCCCAGTGCAGGACTGCAGTGACTTCTGTAGGCTGAAGGTGCTTGACCGTTAAATCCCTACTGGTGCTGTCTTGTTCAGGCTCTGTTACTCATTTTTATTGAGCTCAGAATGGATTATGAACTCACAATAAATTATGGAGTTAAAATAGCAAATGGCTCTTTAGCATAACTTCAGTACCACATATCATATGGTATTACTGAAACTTAACATAGTTTGGTCAGCTTATTCATGAGATGAAAATACTTTTATAAATAGCATTTTATGTGGTCACTATATCTCAGATGAGTATTCAAATAGTGCCAAAACTTTTTATTTTCTTCTTTCTCCTTAAATATTATCCAAAGCTTTGAGTACTTCTGGGCTTGACATGTGGAGAAGCATCACTGTGTGCATTTCAGGTGTTTTTTTCAGCAGTCCCTGTGGTTCTGAAAGTATTTTCCATGCTGCTTTAATGGATGACACTTCTCTGTAAGCTTTCCTTGAAAATAATCTGTAGAAAATAATTGCTCCATCTTCGGTCTCATACAGCTTCTGACAATGTGTAAATGTTCAGAAAGCAATTAATAGTCAAGTTTGGCAGGAAGGAAGGGAATAGAGCTTACTGTTGACTACATAAACAGAGAAAGTCAACTGTTTGAGTTTGCTGAAGCTTATGGAAGCATCTAGTCTCAGAACAGACATGCTTAGAGTTGTACTAAATGTTAACACTGATATTCCTTGTTATTCTTTCTTGTCAGAACATTAAATCAGCCTTGCAAATTATCAGAAAAATTTATTGACCTAGCCTGAAGACTCAAGATGGATACTTTTGATTCTGAAAATATATTTCCTATGAATATTTAATATAATATCATTTTGATATCTTTCTATTTATAGATTTTTTGGAAAAATCATTTAATTCTAAGACCTTCATCCAAGGGCTTAATGTTGAAAGAAAAATTAAAATAAATAGAATATTTAGAATATACTTGCTAAAATAAGCTTATTTTAATATGATAGCTTTAAATCAGGTCTTATGACATATGTGATTTGCTTCTTCAAATTTTGCCACTTAGGTTGTCAACATCATACAGCCTATCTATTTTAATTTCTGACCTGAATGCAGACAAAGTATTTCTTCTTTACAACCTTAGTAATTATACATATAAGCAAATACACCCTTTTTTGAAGGAATCATTAGCAGTTTTGTCTTTGAAAAAGATGCTTACTGAAAAATTTTAAAGGGCCATCCTCTATCAACATTGATAAAAACATAAACTACAATGCTAAAATATAAATTTTCATCTGGATTATAAGATTAATGTGTTGAATGGAAGTTCCTGTCATATCAAAAATAGTGTAATAAGAGAGGTGCTTAGAAAAAAAATGAGATGAAAAGAGTTTCTGTAAAGTTCAGCTAGAGTAGTGTTGTTGAAGATTTCAGAAAGGACAAATGTTAGACAGAAGGAAATCCTGGAGTCACACTCTATTTCTCAAGATTAAGGACAGAAGTTCTTTCAACTATGTAATAAGATTTGGATCACATATTTGCTGTGTTTGTGAAGCAGCGTATATACCCCCTCCATTTGGTCAGACATCATTTTCCAAACACAACGCTACCATCTATGGGGGGATTATTTTGTAACTTTTTTACTTGTTCCCTGTGCAGCTGCTTGACTCTCTTCCCTCAGATACAACAGGACACAATTCCAATTATTTTTATAATTTTGGTTTTGAGCTCTAACAGTTCTCAGAACTGTTTGGATTTTCCTATTGTCTTTTATTTTTTTTTTCATTGTTTCTTGGGTTTTTGTTGCCTTTTTTTTTTTCCTGACGTAAATAACTTCAACCTGTTTCTTTTTTTTCCTGAAAGAGATAGATATTGACAGTTTGTTGGTCAAACATGTCTTCCTACTCCCAGGCGTTACTTGTGTTCATTTTTCTGTTCTCTCTCTTTCCTACTCTATAATCCCAGGGATAAGAATCACTTAGGGTAACGGGTTTTTCTTCATCTCAATTCTCTGCTCTTTTTGGAATCTTTCTTTTCCCTGGAAGAGATCCCCTAGCATTTTCTTAACTATTTCAGTGCAGTGTCATTCCTGATGAGTCTGGAGACCTGACGCATTTTGATTAATTTGTGCTTTCTTCATCCTTCTAATACACTCAAAAGATATTCTTCTCTTCCTTTCCTCTTTCCTTCTCAATTTATTAATTGCTGGCAGTTTTGCCTGATGTGTTTGGTTTTGGGGCAGAAGCCATTCTTCTATCTATGTATCTTAAACATTGTTTCTGGCTGCTCTGCCAGTGCTTATCGTGGTTTTGACTACCATATTTTCCACTGCACCTGTTTCCTACTTAGTCAAAAAATGCTCCATTTGTTTCCAGAATAGTAGCCCATTCATCTTCTGCTGCAGTGCTTTCCACTGGTCTCATGAAAAATTCCTCTGTGCTAATCATGCTGTTATCAATCCTTTCTTCATACTGTGCAGTTTTCCGGCATGTGAAAACCCTTGCTCAGTTGGACTCTTGATAGATCTTCTTGCCACCTTTATTTTTCTCCGCCCCCCCAAATGTCAGAGAGCCACTTATCTTTTGAGAACAACCACAGCATACGAACTTTATGTGGTGTCATATAGGTTCACCCTCCAAGCCCCACTTTCCTGGCTGTTTTGGTTCCTTTGTGATATCAGTTGCATCCACAGTATAAGACAATTGCTTGTCTTCCTTAATCCTTTAGTCAGAAGACTGATGGTCTTTTTTGCTCAATAAATTGAAGATCATCTATTATTTTTTAATTCTGTATCTTTCCAACATCCTGTGAGAGGTAGTCCAAGATCCTAATAATTATAGGGACTCTTTGTTTGGCATCCTTAATATTTCAAGATTTTAAAATTGATTTTATAACTTTAAAGCCTAAACAAACTTTTCTGTCCAACAATAAACTTTCTACTTACTGTAAGAGGAATTTTTTTCTGCTTACAGTCCCATCGCATTCATTTTCTAACTACATATTTCTATTTCATCAATACACGGTAATAATTTCTTTCATACTTGTTTGTAATTCTTTTATATTTTCCCTTTCTGCTGGAATTGAATGAAAATTATTAAAACCACCATGCTCTTCAGAATAACATATTCTTGGTAAACAAAACATGAACAGCTTCCTTCTTTTTTTTTTTTGTTATCTGTACCCCCTTTTGCAGGTGGAAAATAAATTGGATTTTTATTGAATATTTAAGTATAATCAATCAGATTTGAATCTCTCTAACCTTCTGCTCAACAGGAAAGGTATCTGACAGAAATCTTCTTCCAATATCATTAATATTGGAAGAAGTGTCAAATATCAATCTGTTTATCATTAGTTCTCATCTGAGCTACTTCGCTGCAGGCCATAAATAGCAAAATTTCCTCTTCAATTCCACTAGTAGAAGTACTTTCATATGCCTGGCTTTATCTTGGCACACAGGGAACAGCTTGTCAACAATGTCCTCTCACAGGCATATAATCATAGAATGATTTCAGTTGAAAGGGAGGTTTAAAGATCATCTAGTTCAAACCCCACTGCCATGGGACATCTTCCACTAGACTGCATTGCTTAAAGTCCCACCCAGTTTCAGGGATAGAGCATGTTGGTGGTGGTCCCAAGGAATCCTACCTTAGAAATCACAATGTTAACTCTTTTAACAGGACTTTTTATACTCAGTCTTTACCTTCCTTGGCCTTTACAGGTGTGTTAACATTGGTTTTGTCTATTCAATGACAGGCCCTTGCTGATACCTTTTTTCTTTTTGGATCACTCCCATGCTCCAAATTTGGGACATAAACCCCTCTCTCATGGCTATTGCCTCCTCACTCTTTTTCTTCTTTTCAGGTAGGGCAAGTTAATTAATTCAAGCCTTGTCAGCCATATATCTGTTAGTTCTTCCAGTCTGCTTAAACACTTCCTTTCCTGTCAATAAAAAGGAATTTATTTCATCCAGTATTTTTTACCAATAAACTGACTCTAATCTTGCAAGTTGCAGCACGTCAGTAAATCATGTAATCCTTAACAAACCCGGCTGATTTCAGTGGGGTTTACATCTCACAAACATAAGCATCAGTTTTCAGGGAGCTTGGTGAAGATGAAATGCTGTATCCACTTAGTGAAGATGACATTGTCCCCACATCATGATGAGCTAAGAAGTGGGATTTTGTTTCTAACGCAAACCTGAAAATTTTGGAAGTCCAATTATTTTTTTTCACTTAGTTTGACTGACAAAATGTGCTACAAGAAGAGATTCTTATGTGTACTACTTGCATATCTGGGTAGAGTTGTTTAATCAGGCAGAATCTATGGAGAAAGAAGAGCAGGAAGATGGCTTTGATTTCAGTCCTCACATTCTCAGTGTCTGACCTGACAGCTGTCAAACTCTTTCATCAAGGAGGAACACTTAAAATTTGATATTTAAGCAGAAGCTTCCCATGATGAAACAATATCTCTGCTAGGACATACTTGTTCTGTCATTCAGTCCATACATGCTATTTTAAAGTATCCAAAGTTCAGACAAATCCATCAGCCTTAACTCCTACTAACAAAAGCATAATAAGGACAGTGAAGGTACAGAGATTTAGCACAGATTCCCCGTGCCTGTACTAAATTTTGCTTGTAAATGTTGTATTAACTTTTAAAAATGCATGGGGAAAAATTGTCAGTGACACTAACAGGCATCACGTGATTCATTTCACACACACAGCTTTGAACAACCATGTCCTGTGCTATACACTTTCTTGTGCCAGTGTCATCAATACATTTCAGTATCTTCCTGTAGTCCTGCAAATTCTGTGACTCACATTTTTCGTGAGTTACTTGTTCTTTTTACATATTGTCCTAGTTAGGACAGCTGAGATCAGTTCATCATGGTGGGTGTAACCCAAAACTGTATTCTATAGCCTTCCATGTCATTTCCCAGAAACTAGACTATTGTTGTCAATAGACTATTCGCACCCTCTGCCCATAGAGCATGGTGGGTGTAACCCAAAACTGTATTCTATAGCCTTCCATGTCATTTCCCAGAAACTAGACTATTGTTGTCAATAGACTATTCGCACCTTCTGCCCATAGAGCCTGACTCCTCAGGCTATAAACTAGGTGTTAAGAGGCCTGTGAGATAGGAGGATGTTTCTGTCCTCACACCCTTTGTGAAACTCCCCGCCCTGAGGGGAGCACTGAACATTCCTGCCTGAACTGGAGGATATATAATCTTGGAGTTTTGGAACATTTTTCAACCCACTCGTGGGATCCAGAGGACGGCTGCATCTCATCGCTCTCAACCAGACTTAGACCACCACTGGACTGCGATCACCAGTTCTGGCCAGACTGCAGCAGCTCTCCCACCAGCAGGTTCTTCCCCTCTCCCTTTACTTTGGACTCAAACAGGGCCCAAGGAACACCACTTTGTTCAGGCCCCAGGGTACTGGGTTATACATTTGGGTTTTTGTGGGTTGAGACCAATTGTTTGTTTGTATTATTGTACTTACTGTATTATTTTAATAAATTGTTATTCTGACTTATAATCTCTCCTTTGAGTTGAGTTCATTCCCCCTGCTGGTTAACTTTTAAACCAGCACACATATGTCCTTAATTTTTTTCTTTATAAATTAAGGGGTTTAATACAGTTTGACTTGCCCGAAAGTAGCTCATTCTCTTTTTCTTTTTGTTTTTTTTTTCTTTCTTTCTCTTAAAAACAAATTAACTTTTGGAGCACCAAACTCTTTATTCGCATTTGTTCACAGAAACTTGCAGTTTCAGTAAGGGACAGAAAGTTAGAAGTGCGCAATTTTCTAAACTCTGTATCTGGTACTTTTGGTCAACAACTCCTTTTGCTGTTCTCGAGGTCAATAAACCCAAGGATCTCTGTCGCATAACAAGGTTCAATATTGCCATACAGGAGTTTTGTTGTTTGGGTTTTTTTTTAACCCCTTAGATTATCAGGTTTTATAATTTCAGATGACAGTTTTATCATAGGTCATCTCAATTTGATTAGAGGTTTTCTTGCATATTTCTTATAACAAAAAAAAAAAAGAGTGCCAAATAACACGTGATTGTGTTCCATTGGTCAGACATATACCTTTTCACTGAAATTCATAAAAAACTCATGTCTTGTAACTGCTATGAATGTGCAATGTGTTAAAGGAAAATTTAATTTTAAAATCAATAGGATTTTTAGAATCAAATTTTTCCCTATTTAGCCAAATCAAATACTAAGAATAAAATAAACCTATCTTTTAAAAGATATCACAAAAGATAATTTTTTAAAAATAAATTGGTTAGGGGTGGTTAGGGGTTTTTTTTTGATTGAGTCACAATTTGGAATTCTTCAAAGGGCATCAGATGCAGATCTTCCTCTACTTCCACAAAGTTATGTTTAAATCCCAACATACAGGTAATATTAGATCATTTAAGGTTTTATCAACTGATTTGGGCTGGCAATCTCAGTAGGAGACTATGAAAGACTGAAGTGGCATCAAGAGGCATAGGTAAGAGAAAATGTCCTGTCATATGAGAAATAGGAGACTTCTAACACCTCTGAAGCTTTTAGCTGCTATACAGAAAGTGGTATCATACAGCAACACCTCAGTGTTAAAATACTGAATTTACATGCATAAGTCAGCTGGAATTTCAGTGACTGCATTTTGACAGTACCTGTATATTTTAAAAATTTCAGCCATCATTTGTCTGATATGCATGAACAATTCTTATAACACAGACTGTCACTGTAGCATTGAGAGGTCTAGAACTATTAATAAGATTTTAATCTTTCATTAACTGAGATGTTCAATGACATTTTTCTTTACTGTGAAGAAACTGGGCAATTTATAGAGCTGTATCATCCTTTGAAGTAAAACTAAGAGGGTACCAAGCACAACAAGTTCACATCCATACTTCTGCTTAGTCTGTGAAAAGTCTAAATATTTACCTTACCTTACTGCAGGGGAGAATGGGAAGAGTTTAGTAATCAATATTGATAATCAAGTAAGAAATCAGAAAAGATATGCATACCTTAGATGACACATTTTGTAAATTTGAAGAGATTTTTTTTTTCCCCTAGTTCTACTGGCTGCAGGCTGATAACCTCTTTCCTGCCCCCACCACAACAGCATCAACAACAACAACAAAATCCTGAGCTCTCAGCACCTCCAAAAACATGGTGGTGAGAAAGTATACTCCTGGAAAGCCAGCCTGGCATTTTAAGGTGTGGATATTAAGCCTTTCTGGAACTGCAGAGGGCAAGAGATTTTTTTCAAAAAAGTTACTAACATTAAGTCACTTATAAGTCTCCCGTCAAGGATTAGGTAACCCTGGTAAGTAGGGTAAATTACTTCCAACAAAAGTGCCAGCTCATGTGCATCAAAGAGACCAAAAAGATATTTTTCTCTCTCTTTATTCAGGGGATGTAAATTGTGCTTTAGAAGCAAAGATTTCTCTGCATGGTGCAATGGAAAAGAATCCAGAACTTTTAAACCCAGGGAGCCTTTGAAAGCTATTTTAAAAATTGTTTTTTCCTGCAGGGTTCTACTGAGCTTAATGAACCTCGTGGGCTTGGCAGGCAGTCCTGCTGGCTCCTGCAGCCTGTGGGAAGTGAGGTTACTTTGGAGCTCATCCATCTCCACATCACATCTCAAAGCAGCAGCTTTACCAGATGTGCTAATGGAGCAGCTCTGCCAGCCTAGTTGATAAACACTTATATTTTTAAATTCTTTGCCTGCTAAATTATCCCTGTACACTTAAAGCTACACACACACACATATGCTAACAAGCAAGTAACCTACAAGCCTAGCAAGCATAATAGTGGGAAGATGAAGGCCGCTCAAGTCATTTGCACATTCCTTGCAAATCCCAGTTCAATGAAGGCATTTCATTAAATCTGTATCAAAAATATCTCCTTCACAGAAAGAGTTTGTGTAACTATTTCCAACATCATTACTACCTGTTGTTTGATTTCACAGGCTAATATGTATCAAGTTGAATGGCTAAGAAGCAGGCTTATCATTGATGCATTGAATTGGAATATAGAAATGCAAAAAGAAACTTAAAAAAAAAAAGCCATTAAAAGTCACTAATAACTTTACTCTTTAAACACTGTAAGATTTTAAAGTCTCACCAAAACTAAGCAAGTCAGTAGGAATTAATATTAAATTGAGTTATTACCATGAATAATTTTTACTCTTACAAGAAAAGAGGCCATTGATTGCAAAGTTCGCATCACAGGAAGGCAAGAAGTTGCCATCATCTTCCCCAGAACTGAATGTAGGAATTATATTATAATTTACTTGTACAAATCATTGTGTTATAGCTGCAAACCCATTTGATCTCCATCTGTAAGCTCATCAAATCTGCTTGTCCACTCAAGTTCCCTTGCTGCTAACTTGCCCTTTAATTAAACTTCACTAGGGTTTGGGGGACGAACTGTGTATGAGCTTCATATGTCTCCAGTGGAATCAATAGCAATATTTTCACTGATTTCATCGGAGAACAATCTGGCCTTATGATACACTAAAAAATCTAATTAGAAAATTTATAAAAACAGCTGTACGCTATGAAGAGTCACTTAGCGTAGTGAGGCTGCAGTAATATCCCACTAGGAACTTATACTTCAGCCTTTTGGAGGCCTTCTTTCCCTCTGCCTTTTCCCCCTGATTGCGGGAGTGTTTTAAAGCAGGTTTGGTCTTGATATCATAGGCTGTAAATTTGGAAAAACACAGCTATCCAGGGGCCAATACTGATGTCTAAACTTGTGGCATCTGTTGATTAACATAACCATCCCTGACTTTTCTTAATATCACTTTATTGCCTAATGTTTTTCTACGTTAATGCCTGACAAACACAGAGAAGAAACCTAATATATGTGTTTTCAATGGTTAGGCTTCAGAAGCATACAAATGTACATGATGAATTTCAGTAAAGTATTTTCAATCTCACTTCTGTAAGAACCTAATATGCCTCTGCAGATTACAGACTAAAATTACTGGATAGTAGTGCAGCCTAAGCCAATGCCTGAGAACACCAAGTGCTTTTAAGGTCTTCCGTAAACCTTTTCTGTAACTCCTGTTTTGGGTTCTGGCCTTTACATCCTTTAGTTTAGCATGGTTTCACTAGAGTATGAACGAAAGAGATTGCAGAGCTTGGAGACCTTTCAATAATGGGGAAGAGGTGAACTGAAAAATTAGATTTCTTCAAGCTTCGTGGTCCAAGTGCTCAACCTAAGCCTAAGTAGCCATATTTATCTCCTCACCCAGACTCTTTTCTATCTGTTGCTACAGATGGTCGAAACACTTTGGCAGACACTGATTTTTCTCTGATTCAAACCCCAACAAGTTGCAGGTTCTATAACTTCAGAGGAGTGAAAATTAATCATTTTGATCTTGCAGGTAAAGAGCTTTGAAGATCACATGACTTGAGCAGCTGTGATAAGACAATTCATCAGGATGGAAATGTCTGGCCTTCTATTTTAAACATAATAATGAACAAAATAGTTCACTGAAGCATCCAGACTTCGTGGGGGAGGAGGGAGGGAAGGATTTGGGGGCTTTTTTTGGTTTATTTTTAATGATTGCCTAATATTTTAAGTGTGATGAAAAATCAGGTCTGTGAGGAAAATACAGATTTTGCTGCCATCGTTATTAACTAACTTTTGGGTTTAAGTATATGTGGAGATACGATCTTCATGGAGAGGAGCTATTGATGGCAAAAGTATTTACTAGAATATTCTGACAGAGGCATATTTTCAGAGATAAATAGACTGCATAATCCTATCCTATCCCTCCTCAAAACATAGAACCATAAAAATATTATTGTTGGAATAGACTTCTAAGATCACTGAGTCTAACCATTAAACTTGCACCACTATATGCAGCACATCCACATGTGTTTTTTTTAATACATCCAGGGACGGTTATTCCACCACTTGCCTGGACAGTAATTTCTAATGCCTGATGACCCTTTCAGAGAAGGAATTTTCCCTAATATCTAATCTAGGCTTTCCATGGTAGAGGGGGAGGTTGTGACAGACTAGGTTGCAAAAAAAATTTCAGATGCCTGATCTGAGCAGGTCTGAGGAATTACATTCAGAGAAAGACTGTCAGCTTGTTCTCAGTCAGTATGCTTCAAACAACACTTTAACTTCTGTTTTCTCATAAACTTTTTCCCATCGTTACCAGTTTATAAAAATGCACTAGTTTAGACCAAAACTCCTCAGTTTACTTTTGCTGACATCTTCTAGATAATTTTAATTGAAGTTATCTGAGGAAGAAGTCGTATCTTCAGACATATCAGGGAAGTATACAAGATATTACAGAAAAGAGAAAAAATACTGGCTTCTACTTGAGAAGCGTGACAAATCTGTAGCTGCTTTCTATAAAAAACATCTCCATAGGAATATGGGAGACACCAAGAATCTTGGACCCTCTGTGAGGGTGGAGTAAAGTATATTCACAGGTTGATTACAGTTTAATTTCTGATATCTCAGTACCAGTTAAGAAGACATAAATAAATTATTTCTGGCAAAATCTCTTTCAAATCATTGGCTGATAGAAGCCAAAGATGCTTTCAAAGCAAAGGGCAGATGAAATAAAAAATTGGCTCCACAAACAATAGGAACCTTATTAGCAATAGGAAATGCTATTTGGAGATGCTGATGCTCTGGATTCATTTCACTGACAGTTGAATCAAAATGCAAATTCTGGCAGACAGGTCTAAGAGGCAGAACAAGCAAATGATTTTTGCAATACAGCTTTAAAACTGGGAGATTAAATCTTCCATTTGTACTTTTTAATGAAAGGTAAATATCTAACAATATGAGAGGGGGATAAAGTTCCAGTGAAGAAGTTTGCGTGAGTTGGCAAATGAAACTTCGCTATTTTTTGCAAAAAGTTTAAATGTACATTGCCAGACTATGGCAAGCTGGTTTTGGCCAGCCTTTGTTTTGTAGCAGTGGATTAGAAGTAAAAGAAAAATAATTAAAACCTCTGGCAAATTTTATTCCACTACCCCATATCTTGTCACCTAACCCTGTATTTTGGGTGATATGAGTTGATACATACTAACATAATTCAGCAAAACATGATATGAAAATTTGTGGCATGGTGGAAATTTGGAAAAAAAAAGAACAAATTACTTCAGAAGAACTGCTCTGCCTGGGAGATAATGGACTACTTCCTTTTTCTTCCTTCTAAATCACTTACTACGTTGCTAGCTTTTCAAATCACTGCAGAATTACAGCATATTGATAACAGGAGGATAATCACAAAAACTCAGTGGAATATTGTCCTCAACACAGAAGAGCAAAGGCTGTGAAAGGGAAGCACATAGCTCTGTGTCAGTCTCACAGCGCAGCTCTGCACAAATACAATAACATACTTGAATGTTCCTAACATTACTGTTATGGATCAAAAGAAAAGTGTAACCGTCACAAAGAGCCTCTGAGACAAATGCACTGGTCCCAGGAAAATGGCAGCGTCTTGTAACTGATTTGCTACAGGTGTTTGATGAGGTTGGGGCTCAAAGCATGAAAGCTTATAAAAGAGTGTAAGATAAGATCTCAATCAATGTCAAGGAAAAAAAAAAGCATTTTGGTAGGAGTGAAATACATATCACAGATTAAAAAAATATGACATTTAGAAATGTAATTTTCCTGCTTTCTCTTTTAGATCACCTCAGTACTTTAGAAGATATAATCTAAAGACCAGTAAGATAAAGCAGATTCTGACTCTCTTTAGAGGAGTTTGAATAAGGCCTTAGCCAAACATTAAAAGACTTAGCTTTTGACAAAAACAAGCGAAATAGGGAATCTTTCAACTGATTTCAGAGGGTGTTGAATTGCATGCATAGTAAATGGTCTTTTTACAGAATCTTTCACTGCAACAAACTGAAGAGGAAAGAGGTTAATTAGATCAAAAGTTGCTTTTGAGGTTTTTGTTGGTTATGTTTGTTTGTATTTTTTAAACCAGACTTCAATCTGTTTCTGTGACTTAAACATATTTTTTTATTTACTCTGTTTCATTTATATGTAAAATAGAACAGCTTTTCTGCTGTCTTTTGGCAATCTGGGTATTTTCCACTCAAACAACCTTGTATTTATTCTGTAAGAAACTATTCACTCATGTGAAAAAAATTCTAGCTCTTCCAATTTTCATTTAATTTGCTTTAGTACCTTGGAGTGACTCAGAGATTCAATTTTCCAAATACATCATTTTTAGCTTTACTGCTTGAGTTGTAAGTAGCACAGGAGGCAAAGAGCAACAGCAGAATAACAAGGTACACAAATAAAAATACTGTTTTGTTACCACAATTAAGATCTGATAAAGTAAAAGTTTGTAATGTAATGTTCCTCAGTGAATCAAGATACAGATGTGCTATAAAGGTAAGTTGTTAGTGATATTTTTTGTTATCACACTGTGAAGCTTTAAAGACCATTCTAATCTCCAAAACCACACCTGCCAATGCATCCTATTTCCCCCTATTCCATTCTTCTTATTCATTGAGAAAGGGGAAATTATTGTCATACAGATTGAGAAGCATTTGTACTGCAATTCTATGCAGTTAACACCTACAGATAACTTGGTTTTTGTTCTCTGGAGATATTACAGCACTGGACAGACAATTAGAATTAATTTTGAAGTAATCTTTAGTGATCTACCCACATTTGAACATCAAACCTACCAACCCTGTTGCATTTCACAATGACTGAAAATGCTTTGCTCACCCACTTATAGTCTCTGACTCGCATGTGACTCTCTTCCTAGTCTATTCTTTAAAAAATACCAGAATTCATAGTGAATTAGGCCTTCAAAAAGTCCCCATTCCTGTTTCATTGTGGGTAATTTTTTTCTTGGCTAGCGGAAACTATCAAAGACCAGTAGAAGATGCATATAGTCCACAGGTTATTTATAAGACAGAGAATGACTCATAATACCCATTTTATGGATATTTTTAGGAAAAGAACAATTATTCTTTAAATGTTTGCCTTTTTTTTTCTCAGCCTTCCCCTTTCCATCTTAGCTGTACAAGTACTTAAGCAATTCACTTAAGATAGCTAAATGTAAGTGAGATGAATGCCTCCCTAAAGGTCAGTGAAGAAATACCATTGAGGACCACTGAAATGTAAGACTGAATTGTGTCCTAATTTGATTTTAATAGACCTTCGCAAACTGGAAAATATAACACTGGGGCTACTGTGGTGGTTTGGTCTAGGCCTTCTTTGGTGACCAGTTTGTAACCAAGGAAGGGTCCAGATTTACCCAGTATTCCCTACGATTTTTACGTAAGCCAGACTATAAGAAGAAAGGAGGAGAGGCCTTCATTCTCTTTTCCTTCGGGCGGTTTGGAGGTGCAGGTTCCCTGCTGTTGAGTCTGCCGTGTTGGGGAGCGAGGCCTGGTTAGGCCTTGCCGACCTTGGGAGACGGGGGTTGCCGGCGATCGTTCCAGAGCGACTCTCGGTTGTCCCAAGAAGAGTAGTGAGATATTTCTTTGCTAACTCTTTTAGTTGTTAGATATTGGGCTACTAATCGGGATATATATATATATATATTATTTTGGTTTTGTTCCTTTTCCCTTCCCCCTTCCCTTTCCCTTGTGAAATTGTATATATTTCAATTATTATATGTATAACTGTAAAAAGTGTAAATATATTTATATATATCACTTTAGCTGTCTCTCTCTCGTTTTGGGTTTTTCTTAGTTGTTTTTCTCCCTCTTCTCCCTGAGGTTTGGGGGTGGAGGGACTTCTTGTGGTAAGGTTTGAAGACTTGGCAGGGAGCCAGCTTCAAACCATATCAATCTCATGAGTTGTATCTCTGCAAACTTTTTTAAAATTCAACTAACAGATATTACTTTGAAAATTGTTTTTGAATAAAAGATATAGATTTTTTTTTCTGTCATAATTTTCAACTCTTTTTCTGAGCCCTTAAAGTTCAGACCATTTTTTATTTTCCCCAAAAGAAGAATGTGTATTAGAAGAGAAATAATATCAATTCTCATACTATATTTTCTGAAGAGTCAACTGTATGGAAAGTCAGAATGCCAGATTTTTAAAGCTATATAGCTACTAGAGACCAATAAAAAACAGAGTGGAAAAAAAGAGTATTGAAAAAGAAGGAGTATTGGGAAAGAGGCAAAGCAATCTGGATTGATGGGTCAAGGCCAACAACATGAGGTTCAACAAGGTAAAGTGCCGGGACCTGTATTTGGGTCACAATGACCCCACACAGCACTATAGGACAGGGGAAGAGTGGCTGGAAAGCAGCCCAGCAGTAAAGGACCTGAGGGTGCTGGTCAACAGATGGCTGAACATGAGCCAGCAGTGTGCCCAGGTGGCCAAGAAGACCAATGGTATCCTGGCTTGTATCAGAAATAGTGCAGCCAGCAGGACCAGGGCAGTGATTGTTACTCTGTACTCAGCACAGATGAGGCTGCACCTCAAATCCTGTGATAAGTTTTGGACCCCTCACTACAAGAAAGGCATTGAAGTGCTGGAGTATGTCCAGAGAAGGGAAATGGAGATGGTGAAAGGTCTAGAAGGTAAGTCATATGAGAAGCAGTTGAGGGAGCTGGAGTTGTTTAGCTCGGAGAAAAGAAAGCTCAGGGGAGACCTCATCACTCTCTACAACTACCTGAAAGGATGTTGTAGCCAGGTGGGGGCTGGTCTCTTCTCCCAGACAATCAGTGACAGGACAAGAGGAAATGGCCTCAAGCTGCACCAGGGGTTGTTCATGTTGGACATCAAGTAGAATTTCTTCACTGAAATGGTGGTCAAGTATTGGAATGGTCTGCTCAGGTAGGTGGTGGAATCACAGTCCCTGGTGGTATTCAAGAAACGACTGGACATGGCGCTTAGTGCCATGGTCTAGTTGCCAAGGTGGTGATCCATCAAAGGTTGGACTCGATGATCTTGGAGGCCTCTTCCAGCCTCTGTGATTCTGTGAAAGGGAGACTTCATTCCGTGTCTGCAGATGTAGCCATGAAGTCCCACCTACAGAGCACCGGGAACTGAGAATATGAACTTGGCCATGACATGAGTGGTGTGCACAAAGTAAAAAAACCCAAAAAATAAATATATAAACTGCAGTTACTGAATGGATACATACTGAATGGATAGGAGAATAACAGATATTCCAGGATTTATCTCGCTTTGGCTCTAAGATGGATATATACCCTACTCAAATCAAATTATCTACATCTATGAGTCTATTCCCTTCCTGCAACCTTCACCTTATACTTTTGTTAGTCTTCTATGATACCATCATGCCCTTATTTTCTTCTTTTCCTGAATTGTTGTTCTTCTGCAATTGCTGAAGGTCTCTGGGGCTTCTTTTCTTTTCTCTTTGAATGTTGGTGATGGTCCATGGGAAAAAAGGTCTTTCCCGTCTTCCTACTCTAGAGGTGTGGCCTAATGAGCTAATTAGATGTTCATTACAAATCGCTGTCACGCCTGGTCTGTTCATTTAGTGATCCTTACTTTTGAGGGGCTTTCTGTTTCTTTTTACAAACTATTTCTTAATGTATATCTCTCAAAAAAAAAATCTTTCAGTTTTTTTTCAGATTGTTTCTTCGAGGTTATTTGGTCAAAGCAGAGAAAGGAAACGTTGAGACTGTCATTTGCAGTACTGTGCTGTCCAGTGGCAACCAGCAAAGCTTCAGATTTGCTCTTTTCAGCACAATTTCTTTGATGCCTGAGGAGATCTGCAGCCAAGGAAGGAAGTGTAGCAGGTAACATTTTGTACCTTACTACACTTCTCTCTGACAAACAAAACAGCAAGGGCTTCAGAAAATATTCCTTGGTGTCCTGGATAAACCATTGATGATATTAGCTCTTTCTATCCATCTTTATTAGTCTTTTTTCCCAAAGCACACACAGAAAAGTTCCATTATGTTTCTGTTAGCCAGGGAAATTTATGTTAGTAGAACAAGACAGGTGGTATGAATGGGAAATCAGATTTGAGGCTACAGTCTTTCGCTTCTGACATTTTTCAAGGATAAATAGTCCCTTTGGCTAAGTTTTTACGGCTTCATGTATGACATTTAGTCATTAAATTTGACTTGAGATCGGGTGCTATTTCTACCAGGGAAAAAAAGAGAGAAATATGTCAGGGAAGCATACATGAAAGCAGCTCTTTCTTCTAAGGGCTGTTTTTGGTTCATTGGCTTGGTTTTGTCAATGCTGAAGACTGAAACCCACAGTATCACAACAGACTATAGAGATTACTATAATTTTTAAAATAAGCATTGCACTATACACTGTTGGAAGCTTTTTTTCTGTCTAACTAAATTTTCTAGATAAAACATTCTATGAACAAAGATCAACAGAAGACTGAAAAGAGTATAAAAATAAAGCTGTAACATAAAAAGACATCTGTTCTTGAAAAGAAATGTATTTTCTCACAGTAAGAAGCACAAATTTGATAAAAAGGTCTGATAAATGAATTTTGATGAACTAGGGACTAAATAATCAAGGTAAAAAGTAAAAGTGAGATCATTCAAAAGATTGCTAAGGAAGAACTGGACCAGATTTTGCAGCTTCCCTTGGATCATTAGGGCCAAAAATCCAAAATGTTGTGCTGTGCTTATTGTACTGATTTAAGCCTGGCTGGCTTAAAATCAGATCCTCTCACTCACCCTAAGAGTAACTTAGCTGGCCAAGTCCTTTTAAAATGTTCACCTGTGCAGTAAAGTAAGTATGTTTTCCCCTTCCCAATGACTAAGCAAGCCTATAGATAGTTCTTAGGCTCAGTGGGCACATGAATGAAATCTTGGTGTGTTGAACAGGATTTTAGTTTTACCTCAAAGGATAACACCGTTCAATGTTCACATACCAAAAAAAAAAAAGTTTTGGCATTTCCTCAATGTTTAGATGTTGGGAAATTTTACTTGTCAACTTGTACATGTGAAAAACCGAGAGGCAGTCTCATCTTTCAGAACTGAGACAGCAAAAATTGATTCTTTTTACAGTAGCCCTGTGGTAGATATACTCTGTGAGACTGTGAAAGATTCATATTCAGCTCCCTCATTCTCCTAAAGAAATTTGAATCCCTGTGGAAAAAAACCAAAAAAGCAACATTTACTTGACTGTTTTAGCCATCAGATTAGATAGAAGGTACACTGGGATGGGTGGATGAATGATGCTTGTGGCATGTTTTCATTCTTGCATGGAGTAATGGTACACATCATCTTGCATGCATGGCTAATATATTCTCATTGGGAGCAAAATGATGAGTGGGATTCAGTCATTGGAGATTTATACTTGTTCCTGAGGTGTTTGTTTATTCTTACCTGCATTTGGTGCACTCCAGGCTTGTGACTTACTTTGGGAATAAGAATGGGTAATTATAGGTAAAAAAAAAAGAGTAAATAAAAGTAATTTCTTCTGTCTCATCCGTCTAACCTCTTTTTCTCTGTTAGGTTATCAAAACCCCCAAACTGTACTTATATACATACACAAGACCTGCAATGTGTGCAATAGCACATTGATATTTGTAATCATCCTTTGATATTATTGGGCATATAATTCATGGGTAGGCTTTGCGAACGAATATTTGGGAAGGCTCTATCCACATTTGTTACAGGCACACTGGGCATATAATGAAAACAACTAATTAGATGTTACAATTTGTATTATATATGGACTGAATGTTGCAGTTTTTATTTAAGGCCTAAAGGCCTTAAAGCTATACATAGTTTAAGAGAATGGCAAGTTTGTGTATAGACATCGAATCTATTCAATTTCTGAGAATTGCTGTGATAAATTTAATACATCACTGTCAATTTTATTTTTATTATATATGTATATATTATTCAGGGACACTTGGTAACCAAGTCCTTAGACTAGAGGCATGGGAAAAAGTATCAGACAGAAACAGTACCAATGCACAGATGACTGTGTCACTTGGCCTTGACCTTTAAACCTAATAGGCCACCTGAGGCAAGGTGACACACATCCTGTCATATCATGTCTTGATTGCAAGAAGTGTTATCACAAAGAAGCATGGATTTTTAGCATGAGCCAATGATTATACTAAGAATAGTCACTTCCATGGGCATAGCCAGTGCTTTAGAAATGAGGGGTTAGATGTGGCTATTTACTAAGTCAGAGAGAAAGGATTGCCTTTTGTTTGGTGAGGTTTTCTATAAAGAGACTTTACAGTAATGAAATGCATATAGAGTGTATATAAATTGAATCCCTCATCAAGACTCAGGTGTCAGCCACTGTAAATTTAGATTTATGTTCCTTTTAACTGAGTGTTAGCATAAGCAATTCATTTCACCAGATTCAGAAATCTTCTGGCAGCAGTACATACATACCTTACATTTTAATTTTCTTTTCATCATACAACTAAGAATAAAACTGTGTTATAAGTAAAGGAAATAGATGCAGAATTCTTTTGATCTTTAGGAGAAATAATTTTGATTACTAATGTATGAACAACATTATTTTTGTCAATCTCTAAATAACATGGAAATAGATTTATGTTAAACATTATTGGAAATATACATGAAAAAATCCATTATTTTGTAGGCATGGACCTTTTGCCCTCAGTGTTTGATTTTGACTGTGACATTTGGAAAAAGAGCTAGTAGTCATTGAAAAATGTGTTTAATTTAAATGATTCCTAATGTGAAATTGATTTTTTTATAGAAAATTGAACCAAGATACAAACAGTATACTCTAAACATAACTCTTATAAGATATAACAAGCTAAAACTTTTTTGTTGGTATTTTTTAGCAGAAGTTTGATGGGGTTCTGTTTGGGGTTTTTTGTTGTTTTGCTTGGTTGGCTTGTTTTTCTACTAAAATGGTGCTCATAACATCTACTCCATTATATTTTATATTGATAAATTAGGAATGCTATTTTCTGGTATCAAAGCTATGTAACTGATCTCTTCATCTATCCATACTCCAGAATTGCCAATAGCATTTTATGAATGAACTGCTCCTGGAACAGCTTTCTGCTTTTAATGCTGCAGTGGGGCTCTCCCCTGCCGCAGATGCTGCTTCTTTTTGAAGAATACTTGGATATCTGTGAAAATCTAGAGCTGCAATTCTCATATATATTTCCAGACAAGCTCTGAACATATTTACATAGCCTAAACTGAAACAGGAATATGCTCTTCTGTGGTAGGTTGACTCTGCCTGGACACCAGGTGCCCACCAAAGCTGCTCTATCACTCCCCTTCTCAGGTGGGAAGGGGAGAGAGAATTTAAAAAAAGGCTTGTGGGTCAAGATAAGGACAGGGAGAAATAACTCACCAATTACTGCCAAAGGCAAAAAAGACCTGACTTGGCGAAATTAGTTTAATTTATTACTAATCAAAACAGAGTAGGATAATGAGAAATAAAACCAAGTCTTCCGATATCTTCCTCCCACCCCTTCCTTCTTTCTGGGCTCAACTTCGCTCCTGATTTTCTCTACCTCCTTCTACAGAATCACAGAATATGCTGAGTTGGAAGGGATCCACTAGGATCCTCGAGTCCAACTCAGGCCTGCAAAAGATCATCCCCACGAGTCACACCATGTGTCTAAGAGTATAATCCAAACATTTCTTGAACTCCATCAGGCTTGCTGCTGTGACTGCTGCCCTGGGTAGCCTGTTCCAGTGCCCAAACACCTTCTGGGTTGCCCCATCCCAGTTACAGAATCCAACACTTTCCCCTGTTGAGCTTTATATGGTTGGTGGTTGCCCAGGCCTTTAATTTGTCCAGGTCTCTCTGCAGGGCCTCCCTGCCTTCCAGGGAGTCAGCAGCTCCTCCCAATTTTTTATTGTCTGCAAACTTGCTGACAGTACAAAACTTGGAGGATCTGTTGACTTCCTCGAAGGCAGAGAGGCCCTGCAGAGAGACCTCTAAAAATTAGACAGGGAGTGTAGCCTGCTGTTAGTTTACCACATGTTGTCTTTACTGCTACTTCCTCCTCAGGGGTAGGACTTCTCACACTCTTCTCCTGCTCTAGCATGGAGTTCCTCCCACAGGAGACAGTTCTCTATGAACTTCTCCAACGCTGAGTCCTATAACACAGGCTGTAGTTCTTCATGAACTGCTCCAGTGTGAGTCCCTTACACAGGGTGAAGTACTTCAGGAACGGGCTGCTCCAGTGTGCGTCCCCTGCAAGGTCACAAGTCCTGTCAGCAAATCTGGGCTCCTCTCTTCACAAGCACAAGGGTCCTGTCAGGACCCTGCTCCATCATGGGTTTTCCATGGCGTCCCAGCCTCCTTCAGGTGTCCACCTGATCTGTCTGGCATGTGGTTCCATCTGGCACCAATGGGCTGCAGGTGAATATCTTCTCCCCCGCCCTGAGCTGCAGGGGAATCTCTGCTCTGGCACCTGGAGCACCTCATCCCCTTCCTTTGCTGATTTTGGTGTCGGCACGGCTGTTTCTTTCACATATTCCCACCCCTTTCTTCCTCTGCAATTTGCTTTTTTGCAGGGTTGTGTGGAGTTTTTTTCTGTTCTTAACTTTGTTAAGCCCTGAGGAGCTCCCACTGTTGCTGATGGGCTCTGCCAAGTCAACAGTGGGTTTGACTTGGAGCTGTCTGGCTTTGACTCTGTCAGACACAGGGGAAGCTTTTGGCAGCTTTTCACAGAAGCCACCCCTATAATCCCCCACTACAAAAACCTGACCATGCAAACCCAAGACACCTTTCTAATTTAAAAAATTCTAATATAATCCCTGCATATCTGGAAAAGCAGTTCTGATACTTCTGATACTGGATAGTCACAACCTGGGAGACTTGCCAATTTTTTCAGTGACAGGCTTGGAAGCTTAAGAAGGTGTTATAAAAAGGGAGTAATGACTTAATAAGACATTAATAGATCAATAAGAATCCTGGTAATCCAAACTGTCTTTTACTTTAGCTAAGGAACCGCTTGAACCAATATGTGAACATGTCTAGGCTCTGTCTAAAACCTATCAAGATACTGATTTTCCTTTGATATAAACTGCAGGATAATATTCTGAAAACCTTTGCTAAATATTCAGTTGGAAGAGATGATAACCAAATATGAAATATAAATCTGTCTTTGATTTGATACCCTGAAACATAGGTTTAAATCCTTATGTATACAAATTGGCTCCATTTTATGAAGATTCTCTGAACACAAATACCAAACCACACTGGTTTTCATTACTAAGACTTCTGTCATATTCACCAGGGGAGTGACACCAGTCTAATATTACTTTTTTGACATTTGGACATTAGAAACATTAGAGTGATATACATCAAGGGAGTATTTCTGGAATAACAGTTAAAAAATGCTGTAGAAAAAAACCTGCAGTGCAAACCTTTGTCCTTCTTTCATCTACAGCATATTCCTACATCTGCTTCAATGAAAAAAGGTACATTAACCCTGTCACCACTCTGGTAGGATTCCCAGAGATGCAGAAATAGCACATATGAATAAATCTATAATAAAGGTAAGTAGGAGAAGTTTGCCTGCTCATAATATAGGACGAGCTTTATATTACAGAGCATCCTTAGAAAATAAAATGGTAAATGTTGGCCCCACTGAAGACATTGTAATAGTGCCTTTTGATCGGTGGTTCAGGACCTCTGCAGTGAATCTTACATTTGCTGGTGCAAAGGACAGCTTCGTGTTAAGGGAATAACTGATGCTGGGCCAGGATCATATACGTTGTATTGATGAAACTGCATGCAATTTTAGAAGTTCTTACACACCATTGAGTAATATCATACAATACTGATTCCAATGATCTAAAAAAATTTATTAAAACCTGATGTAACAACTGTTTGCTTTCACGATGTCCCATGTAAGCAGAAAAAAGTCATATAATTTTTTTTCTGCAAATTCAAGAAAGGGTAGCAATGGCTATGTCTTGTTAAACAAGTTTTTGTGACCACAAAACAGCATTAGATACTCAGCCAAAGAAAGCAGATTGATATGCCAAAATGACAAGAGCTGATTTTGTCTGATTGTCTTAGAGACACTTCCTGATTGTGTCTAGATTTGCCACCAGTTTTAACAAGGAAAAAAAATATTTTTGTCAATAAACTCTGATTCTTTTCCTGATAAAAATACAAAGTAGTTTGAACAATGAAATGACAAAAGAGGGGAAAAAAAATTAAAAAGCCCCAACCAAACAAAAAAGGAACTTGCTTGCTTATAGCCAGAGCATTATAGATTAATGCTATAGATGTTTAGCATATAAAATATAGTAAATCCAACTGGAAAAGCAAAATCTAGACAAGATTGCTGTATACCTGTTTGACATCAGTAAAACTGGTAGGTCATATTCAGTCTTACAAACAATCTTCTGCGTTCAATATTTTTTCAGGCACATTTTGGCACATTGTCCTTTGCAAATACTATTTTTAGAGATATAATAATTCTCATAAAGACCAGTAACCATTATCGCAGTAAACAGGAATCAAACACATATGAAAATAAATGAAATATTCTTTAATTTCATTATTTTATTTCCTAAAAGAACGTCGTTCACTTGAAGCTTTTCCAGTGTTATAACATGACCAATCCATGCCAAAGCCATTCAGAAGTATGAGTATTTTAAACAGGATGTAGGTACAACAGTTCCTGTCCTTTGCTTTACATGTGTGAGGAGAGAAGTCAGGAAGCCTAGAGACACTCTGAACATGGCAGACCAGCTCTCTGGCCCTGAAAATGCTAACCTAGAGTGAGGGAATTGCAAGGTAGCTAGTTCAGGGTTTAGGGAGCTGGGAGCATTGCTGACAGGGCAGTGCCCTCACCACATGGGATGCGGTCCCAGGGTACCCCAGGAAGAAGGGCAGAGCAGATCTGGCTGTGTCAGTATCAGGCACAGCGCAAATCTCCATGTGGACTCAGGCCTAGGTCAGCAAGGAGAAGTCAGGCAGGGAGCAAAGAGACCGGGACCTGGCCAGCTCTAGGATGGGTGGGGAGGCCCGAGAAGAGCTTCTGACAGCTCCTTCTCACAATGTAGCTATTTTCACAGTGATCCAGGGTCACAGCTGCACAGTAACAGAGCTGACTTTGCACACACCAGCTGTCAGCCCCCAGAAATGTGGTGAGGCTGCAGAACCTTCTGGTGCCATCAGCACCTGGGCATAACCTGGCACATCTGAACACATGAGCAGTTTGGAAACAGGTTATGAGACAAGAAGGAGGTTTATAGCAGCAGGACAGCTGGCAGTGAAAGAAACTGAATTTGAGCCAACAATGTGTTCTTACCACAAACATAGCCAATGTATTTGTATATTGGCCTGCATTAGACAAAGTATTGCCTAATACATTGTCGTAATACTTAATACTAATACAACGTATGGTCAAGGGAAGTGATCCTTCCCATCTACTCATCACTGGTGAGGCCACACCTGGAGTATTATGTGCAGTTATGGGCTCTTCTACAAGAGAGACATGGACCTACTGGAAAGTCCAATGAAGGGCTACAGAGATGATGAGGTACTAGAATAGCTATCCTATGAGGAAAGGCTGAGACATGTGGGACTGTTTAGCCTTGAGAATTTTAAGGAGGGAAATTATTATTAAATAATGAGTACATAAATTATGTATATATATAGTATATCACATATAGTGCGTATATATATAATAGTAAGTATATAAATACATAAAGGGAGGATGCAAAGAGAGCAGAGCAAGCCTCTTTTCAGTAATGCTCAGTGACAGGATGAGAAGAAATGGACATGAACTGAAACATATGAGCTTCCCTCTAAACACTAGAAAACCTTTTATCCCTGTGAGGTTGATAAAGCAATGTCACAGGTTGCTCAGAGATGCTGTGGAGATATTCAAAAGCCTTCTGGTCATGGTTCTGGGCTCTAGGTGGCCCTGCTTGAGCAGGGTGGGTGGACCAGATGACCTCCAGAGGTCTTTTCCAACTTCAACTACTCTGATTCTGTGATTCCTCCAGGATGAGGAGATTCAACTGGATTGGCTGCAGCAGCACTGCCTAGTTTACCTAAACCCCCTGCACCCTCAGGTCACCTCCTTCCTCTGGGTGAGCTGGAGTACCATGTTTACACCCTGCCTGAGAACTGCTCTCTTCCTTTTTCCAAAGCACAGGACAGTTTGGCTGACCATCTTAATGGCACAGTAAGGAATGAGAGGAGTGGAGAGCGTTGAAAAGTGTTAGTTTCAATGTTTTGGTATTGGGTCATACAGTAAATGCACGCCCCTATTCATCAGGCTTTGCTTACTAGGCTACAGGGATTAGTTACTTTGATAAATAAAAAAGAGGAGAAGACAGGAAGGTAGGAGGGTTTCTGTTTTTCCACTCAAGCTGTGATTTAAACGAAAGTGACAGGTCTCACTACAATTTGAAGGGATTTGGGAATGTTCCTGAACACCCCAGTAGATCAAGCACCTACTTTGGGGATCCTCATTGAACTCACCTGTATTCAAAATGAGACACTTGTGCAGATGGCACTTAGGGAACTAAAACATTAACTGCAGCTCATATGGAACTGAAGTTTCTCTATAAATTATCCAATTTCAAGTTTATGACAGATTCATAGTATCCGCCTATGTCTAATTTATTTAGATTCTTAAGCCTTCTTCTTTTTGAATTTGAATAAATCATCGCACTTCTGTCTTTTTAAATGGTTACCTTTTTATTTTCTTTCAGTCATTCTTCAGTCTCTATCTCCAGTCTGCTGCCTTGCAGTTAACAGGATCAGTTTGTGACTAAGTGTCTGACTAAGTGAAAATTTGGAATGTGGCTCAGATCATTAAGGATGTGCCATATTGGAGTGGTACTATATTTAGGATTAATATGGGTGGTTGGTGAAAGTAGGTGATTTAGGCATCATCTGTTGCTGATGGTCATTTGCATTATTATTATGCTGTTCTCTGTGGCAATGTAATGAAAGTCATCAAGAATGTGTTAAAGAGACAGTTTAGAATGCTAAACATCAGGTTTTGAGTACAGATATTTCCTGAAATAGGTCTAGATCACATTTCTCATTACCTTAGCTTGTGTCTTTCTGACATAGGTTTATGTAGGTCTGCTTCTAATTTAAATTGTTGGCTCTCTACAAGCCAGATGAGATGCATTCCATTTAAAAATCCCACCTGCCAGAATTTTATTCTCTTTCTCCAGTGAAAGGTAGTGATTTGTTCATTTTCTTACTCTTCAAGAAAAAAAAAGATGAGTACATGCATTTCAAGGACTGCTATCCACTGATTTTGTTTCCATATAGAAGATGCTTTAGCCAACAGACCCATATAAAGATAGGAGTTGCAAGTGACTTGTGGCAGAGGAGGATGCAACAAAGGAAATGCAACTGCTAAAGCAAGAGTTACCACAGCTAAAGAACTTCACTGATAGCTATTTACTGTACTTTTTCCCATCACTGAAAGAATTTCTACCATAGTCACCCATATATCTTATTTTCCCCAAAAAGATCAAGGAGACAGTGGGAATAAGATCAATTACATTGAAATTTTCCACAAATTAACTCTAGAAATGAAAATAAAGAACAATAACCTTAATACAACATTCAACTCTGAATAATTCATGGGACAGGTATAGCTCTAAATAGCTAGTACTGAATACCATGAGACCTTCACATAAGACCAAGCATATATATAATTATGTATCTATATCATGAAGTAGAAACAGATCATGTTTATTTCTGTCTCCAAAAAGGCTTTAACAACTTACTATTCCTAAAAGTCAACATGAATTATAGGCTTACTTACATTTACTTTTGAATATGGCAGTTGAAGATAAATCTAGTACTTAGAGGTCTGTCAGTTTTATTAGTTTAATAATTAACTATCCTATAACATGTTAGTATATACATATTCAGTGGAAATAAACAAACTTAAGTCTGATGTGATAACTGCTCATATATTTTGGGAGGCCAAGAAGCCTATCAAACAACAGCAAAACGATAACCAAAAAAAGTAACATCCATAGGAGGGCATATTATGTCTATCGTGTTAAAAAAAATGAACAAATAAGATTTATAATTCCCATTATACTCTGCTATTTGGAATTCTAGAAGGCTGTTAATATAAAAAGACATATAGAATAGTTCATATCAGATAAGTCAACACCTGTAATGTGAAGGAAATTTAAATAAATAAATACTTGCACAGCCAAAACACACGTTGGCAAAACAGGCCCTAGGTTGTGTCAACTTCTTTATTTCAGCCCCTTCCCACATAAAGATGACATAAGCTCAGATGCACAACGCACAATCAGTAAGAACAACAGCTTTCCTAAAATAAGAGAAAAGAAGTGATGAGCTGGAGTGGGATTAGGGGGAAAAAACCCCAAACCTACAGAACTACACCTTTCTACACACAGTAACGAGGCCAAAGAAAGGAATTCTTCTCTAGCACCTGCACATGTGGAGAATGACTTTCAAAGATTTTCCATTCACATTTCAATCACTCCCTCTTGTCTCTTCTAACCTTATTTTTTTCATGATGAAGGAGCAAAAGCGTAAGTATCTTGAGATTTACAAGTGCTTTCTGTCTAACCTCTTACTCCCACATGAAGACTAAGCTAACCAGTTCTGATGTTTCCTCTGTTTACTGTGAACTGTGCAGTGAGTCTGTGAATCAAGACCTCACTGCAGAGGATTATGCCTAGAGCATAACCTTTCCTATGTTCAGATAAAGCAGAAACTCACACTGGGGTTGAAATTTAATGACATTGTGTTCCCTGCTGCGCTCTGTACAAAATAGGCTTTAGTACACATAAACAGAAATAGATTTAACATGCTAATAATTTAATCAAATTATTTGATAACATAGCAAAGAAAAATGAAGAAACACACTTTCGCTGACCTTTTTTGGTGAGAGATCTGAAATTAGTTAACTGATTTATTACTTTAAAATGGTTCAGTTTATGTTACAGCGTCATCTAAATGCCCTAACGTGAATCAGAACGAGACTGTGAAAACACATTGTACTTTGTGTATTGTACTTGGTGCATTGTACTTTGTGCATTGTACTTCGAGGCCTCAGCCCCAGCCCCAGCCCCAGTAAGCTTATAGTGGAAACTGGCAATATAAACAAGGAGTAAAAGAAGGCACATCCAAAAATTAATATCAGGGCAGCGATCCCTTATTAGATATTAGAAATTAATGAGTTAGTGATGGGTTTTCCTCTTCCTCTTTCCAGGTTTTTCAGAGGTTAGGCATTTTAATCAATAATAAAATGTTTGTTGTAGAACTATAGGTCATTGATAACGTCTTTTATGCAAATGATTTTGGCTGAGCTTTCCTGTGCCCTTTAAAGTGAAGAGGAAGCATCCTGAAATATTCAGCCCAAAAGATAATCTTTTAAAATCTGAAATTTGTAGCATTTTTCAAATAATTTAAAACTTACAGTTCTTCTTTTGTGAATCTTTTTAAGAAATAATGAGTCAATACATTTCTTGAAGACACTGAGATATGTTGTGCTGTAGCTAATTGATCTTTTGTATTTCACAGGGATTTTTTTCCCCTCACATAGCCATTTCTTACATGTCTCTTGAACTCCTTATAATGAAGTTGAAAAGACACTACTAGCCTTATAAACAGAGATTTGTCAAATTAAGTCATACGAATTAATAGAGGTTACTGTCTCTGAATGAGTAATAAAAACTTGGATGATTTTTGTGTTAGCATGTGGGAGTGTGCACTGAAAATTAATCTTTCCTGGTCATAGTGCTTTAACAATATAGTGGGAAGAGAATTTACCTTGTAATGAGTATCACTGCCTTTAAAAAGCAGTTTGAAAAATAGCCATTTTAGCCATATATTGACCGTAAACTAAAAATTCACAGTTACAATGATAAATCCAGAAGTAAATTACAGCAATTGTTCAAGTATGCAATCATTTGAGACCAAGCCCACTGGTTGAGTGTGGTTTGTCATTGGAGGGCAAAGCAATGTTGTCTCTATTACACTCTTATGTTGTAGCTAATTGTTTAAGATACAAAGAAGAGAGGTTCATGCTCTGAAAGCAGAATCTTCTGTGAAGAAAAAATTATCTCATGATTCTATATCAAGGCTGGTAAAGAAAGTCACAAGGTAGCTACGGGAGGGAGAGAGCAGGCAGGCAGCGGCAGGCAGGAGGGAGGGAGGGAGGGAGGGAGGGGAGGGAGGAAGGAAGGAAGGAAGGAAGAAGGAAGGAAATTGGAGGGAAGGGAGGGAGGACGGGAGGGAGGGAGGGAGGACGGGCAGGAAGGAAGGAAGGAAGGAAGGAAGGAAGGAAGGAAGGAAGAAGACCTTTCCATAGCACCTCTGCACTTTCCCTGGGAGATCTGCTGTTAGCTGGCACATCTTGTTGGAGTGATTCTCTCTCTGCCCTGGACAGGAAAGCAGAGACAAACACAGGATTTCTGTGAGCAACCCTGTAGCTCCTAAAATAGTGACTGAGGTATATAGCTATGCATGTACATAACAATATATATTCATGAATGGCAGCAGATCACATTACAAAATGCCAGATAAAATTGTTTCAACCTTCTCTATATCCTCTGAACATCTAACTTCACCTCATATTGTAACATTTCAGTAAATAACATCCTCCAGCTCTTACACTAATATACTTTTTTCTTTTAAATAGTAATTTTAATTAATTCATCCTTTCTGACATTTGCATTTGTCTTTAAATGCCACTAGATAACAGGGTTTTAATCATTCCAAATAGCTTTTTAATTACAGACCTAATTACTTTTGCAGAAGGTTAAGCTGCACAAACAGGAATAAAACTGTTTGCTTGTGCTCTGTGTTAAGAGTGATGTAGTGTTTTCTTATTAGGTATTCTGTAAACTTACTCGGTCAGTTTTATGTGACATTTGGAAAAGAAGAAAAAAGGCCTCAAACTATGTATCTAAAGGCTGGAATTAGATTCTAGGACAGCTTAACACCCAGCTGTGTGGAACAGTCATTGATCTTTTAATTAATTATGAAATTAAAGTTAGGCGTTCTTTTCCATTGCAGTGGTCATTCTGAGCTGACATATTTGAAAATATAAAGGTACAGGGGCACATACAATATAAAAGTCTGGAATCAGAGACTTTTTAGAGTTGGAAGGGACCTCTGGATATCATCCAGTCCAAACCCCCTGCCAAGGCAGCATCACCTAGAGCACATTACACAGGAATGTGTGCAGAGGGGTTTTGAATATCTCCAGAGAGGAAGACTCCATGACATCCCTGGGAAGCCTGTTTCAGGCTCAACATAAAATTCTTCCTCATACTGAGGTGAAACTTCTTGTGCTGGATAAAGTTTTCTTCTTTGTAAACACTTCTTAGCTTTTTTTTTTTCCCTCAGAAAATTTTCTACCACTGATGATACTCTGATGGGTAAATGGAAAATAATTTCTTACTTTTTATGATTCTATGCCTTTACTTGAGGGTAGCCAGTTGCTGTAAACAAAACCAAGAGTTAATTTACAGATCACTCTTGTCATACATCTTCCTGAAGTGTAGTTCATCCTTTGTAGGTAAAGTAGGTCTGAATAAGACCTGTGTGGATAGGAGCTCTTTCATTCCTGTTGAAAAACATGCCAGGTGCATTTATTTTTGCGATGTTACTATTATACTGGAACAGATGTCTAATTGCATAGCTTAATTTGTACATCAGCTGCTATATACAGTATTTTTAAAAAATCACAAAGCTATATTTAGCTCAGAAACTAAAAATTACATATTTTGCTGCTCCTCTAGTCCAAATGGGCTAATTAGAACTGAAAAGCCAAAATATACCTATGGACTTGACTCTCATTTCATAGTCTATATCTCACTATGGTTAAATGATCTCAAGACGACAACATATTGTCTTTCAGAGTTTATTCCACCCTTTTGCCTACTAATGATTTAATCATGTTAATATGTATATTTTGGTTATACTTTTCCACTTTACTTGGTTTTATTCTATTCAAGGGAATCTTAGTGTTAGGCTGTGCTGTAACCGTATTGCTTTAGAAAAAGTAAACTCTTCCTTCAAACAGGCTAAAAATAAAAATAAGCCTAGGCACCAAATTTAAAGCCTAGGCACCAAATTTAGGGCAAGAAAAAGAATTCAAAACTTTTCACCAAGCAATCATAGAATCCTTTTGGTTGGAAAAGACCTCTAAGATCATCAGGTCCAACTATTAACCCAGCACTGCCAACTCCATCCCTAAACCATAAATTATGGAATTATTTGGATCAGAAAAAACCTTAAAGATCATCTAGTTCCAACTGCCCTGCCATGGGCAGTGACACTTTTCACTATACCAGGTGTTGGAAGTATAAAATAGTGAAGAAAATGCAAAGTTCAACAGTCCACGGGACCCACAGGTGCAAGTGAGAAAACTGGATGGAGCCTCTACTGACACATGGGGTTTGTTGAACTTCAAGAGGTTCCAATTTGATCACTTCTCCAGACTGCCAGGGTTCCTCTGAAAGGCAGCACATCCATTTGGCCCATCAGCCACTGTGAGAGACTGAAATGTTTGATGATTTATGCATTCTAGGAGACTTTTGCAGGCTTTTGACTTGCATTATACCTCTGATGAGCAGTCGGGCCCCTCCCTCCCTCCAGTGTTGAAGGTGTGAAGCCCTAAAAAGGCAAGAGCTGAGCTTGCAGGCTTTTGACTGTTGATACATCTGATGAGCAATCAGGCCCCTCCCTCCCTCTGCTAATCTTAAAAGGCGGGAACCAGGTGAGACAAAAAAAACTCAGCACAGACCCAGGAGATGTTGGAGGCTCGAGGCATGGCCTGTGGCACTAAGCATGGATATAACTCATAACTTCTTGGAGTATGGGGGCTTCCCTCCTTCACCCCCAGCAGATCAAGGCCACCACTTCAACTGACAGACATGGAAGCATCGCTGGACCCCGTGGGCGGTGATTATATACATCTGTCCACTCTCAGCTTTTCTTTCTCTTACTCTCCCTTGCTCTTATCCTGCCTTTCTCTCCCCTATGCATTTTCTTCCCCCCCCCAAAGGTTATCTCTGTGTCACATTGTTGTATGATAGCACCCAAACTGCTAGCATGCCTGTTGATACAGAATTGTTAAAATAAACCTTGCCAGTGTATGTTTTTAGACACCAATTATTTAGTGTTGTTTCACTTTAATCCACCCCAAGGGAATTATTGATAAAAACCTGAGTTACCCCCTCTCCCCTTTTCCTGGGGGTCGTAACAGCCACTCACCAAATTTTTGTGTCATCTGCAAATTTGCTGAGGATGAACTCTGAACCCTTGTCCAATTTGTTAATGGAAATTCTTAACAGTTTTGGACCCGCCATTGAACCTGGAACACGTCATTACTGACTAGTTTCCATCGAGATTCTGATTTGCTGGTCACAGCCTACTGAGCCCCTCCCATCAGAAAAGACGATCAGGTTCAAGTCTATCAAGCTGAGTGGTGCAGCTGATTTGCTTGAGGGAAGGGATGCCATCAAGAGGGACCATGACACGCCTGAGGAGTGGGCCCATGTGAACTTCAAGACATCCAATAAGGCCAAATAGAACAAGGTCTTGCACTGGGGCAGTCCCCTGTATCAGGTTACCCAGAAAATTCGTGGATTCCTTATCATTGGAATTGTCTCTGCCCATGACATGGGGGTTGGAATTAGATAGTTTTAGGGACTTCTTCCATTCCGTGATTCTATGATTCTCTGCAGGTTTGTTCTCTGTTAGATTCTTCACAGCAGATCCTTGAACAGACTACTCTCCTGAAATCCATAGTCAATATCATGCTTTTTACTCCCTTCTTAACTCCACTATCTCATTAACACTGCTAACCAAGGGCGATATCAACTTTCACTTTCCTGACCAGTTCTTCCCTGCTTGTAGGTATGAAGGCATATCTGAATTTTCAGCATGTCAAATGATTTTTCAGTTTGAAAATTCTTGGATTCTCACAATGGTAAGTTACCTCTATTAAGTTTCTGTTCTTCCAGTTGATCAATGGCACCTTGCAAAGACAGAATCGTGGATATGGTAGTATCCTGACAACATCTTCCTACAACATAAACAGGGGACTCTCAGGTATTTTTCGAATACTTGCATTGTCTTTTTTTTTTCCCCCCTCTGGAGTCAGCTTCTGTGAAAGCCAAGAATCTGTATCAGTAAGATACATGAGGTCAGACAAGCAAATTCTCCTAAAGTGGCTGATGGACTGGACTCATTTATGCCAATCAAATAAACTGCTTTTTATATGTCAAATGTTAGACTTTATGACAAGGTTCTGAACTCATAAAGGGAGTCGCTTGAGTGTAGAAATATGAACATAATTGCCTATGATTAGATACTGAATTTCTAAACTAGTTTTAGTGTACTAAAGCAAAATTAGTTTTAAAGTGGCTTTAAAGTGCAAGAAAAAAGTGCCTTGAGTCATAATGGAATTGCAAACTGCAAAGGTACAACCCTAAAATGTCCAAAACTTTGACAGAGACTTTGGATTGTCTGTATTTTCTCATCCTAAGTGAACCTATAACATCACTTCCCAAAAACTTTATTCTTACATGACAGTTGCTACTGCCTTTATAGGTTGTTGCATTTCTCTCTATGCTGTAAGTTATAAAAAGATGGGTAGGTCAGATGTAATAAAAAGTCTTGGGGTTTTTTGTTGATTCTCTGCACTAAAAGCATGCAGTTAGCTCCTTGGTATCTCTCTGGCCTTGCCCTTATTGCTTCTCCTCAAGGTTAATTTGGTAACCAATAACTGAAGTCTCATTAATGCAAGATCAGGTTCTCCTTTGCTGTCCAATGCTTATAGTTTTCTTTTGTGTACTTAAAACGTAGTACTCAAGCTGTTCAGCAAAAGATAAAGCAAAATGTCTCAGAGCTATTCTGATGACTCAGAAACAATAAGAGGTGGCTGCAACATTATCACATCACTTCATACTTATAAGTTCTTGTCCTCCCATTTTGTTGCCAAAGAAAGACAGATTAAGTTTAGTTATTCAAAGGAACTTGAGCATCAAAATGTTTTATAGCAGCATGACGTAGATACCAAGCCAAATATTCATATGTTGTTGAATAGAAAGACTGAGTAAAAAAGAAATCATGGACACAGAATTGTGAGAAATATGGTTTTATTGTCTTATTAGATTTCTTGGGTAGTTACAGTTCAATAATTTTTCTTCTTGATTAAATTATTTACACACAGACACGCACACCATCTGAGATGCACTAGATGTATTTATGACCCATCTCCAGCTCCCATTCCAGAGAGTAATGAGTTGAATGTGCCATCATGCCTGCCAGACTGATGCAGGCTTATACCCTAAAGCATATCAAGTAGTATTGGATGCCTAAGTGCACGCAAATGACAAGTCTTTGGTCAGTAAACTAGGGAGACCTTAAGAGTTATTCAACTGGCTACACAGTGGTGTCTTCTTTGAGCTGAGCAGTTCTTTAGCAGCCACAGACTCCACTGACCATATTAGCTACGTCATGTCTGAAACCCAATACCTTGTCCAGAGGCCAGGTTGGGTGCTCCTGAGCATCTGAAATCATACTAGAGATCCAAGTGAAGACAGCTGTACTGACCTCTTTTTCTCTCATTTATGCAAATGGTATGGGATTCAACTGCCTGAAACCAGGGCATCTTTTGTCGTTTTTTTGATGCTGGGGTAGTATAAACAAATTTGGTTTAGTTTAGATAGTTTATTTTATTTATACATATAAACACAATGAATACCACTGATTTCACTCTAAAATTCTGTTCATTATGCTGAACTACATATTGTATAAAAAGTAATGAAAGTTCAGCTCCAGTTTAATATTCCTAAAATAAACTAAAAATTCTTCAGTGTTCTTGACCTAATCTCACTTCATAAACAAAAGAAAAAGTCAGGACTGTTTTAGATGTAGGTAACAAATTCTTGGTTACACTGAAAGGTATTATGTAGGTACTTTGTAATACATGAGCTTCGTAATGTCTTATTTTGTAGTCAGGTTTAAATTTATCTGCAATAGTACTGTCCAAGGATATCTTTTGTCTTCACTGATGGCAGCTATAAATCAATAGCAGCAAAAGCTATCATTTCTTCCTCTGAATAATTCTGGACTTAAGCACTCCTTGCTTATTATATTTTAAGAAAACGTGATCATCCCCATTAATTAGTTCATGCTATAAAGAAAACTGATTAAGTTGCATGCTCATCTTAACTTGTGCTCATTTGGATTTCAGTTAGGAAAAACAAAATAAATAAAGTGAAATGTGAGCCTATCTCACTGTGGATTTTAGAGAAATGGAGTTCATGAATGTGGGAACATTGACATTTTACAGAAATTACAAGTAACTTTCAGTCATTGCAACATGGCTACTTCCATTTCTGTTGATGCTCTCTTATCTCTCTTTCTGCACCTCTCCTAAATATAAAAATCACTGATGTTATAGATGTTGATGTCATCATTCTTAATACACTGAGATCATAATCTTAAAAATATAATTGACTTACATATTGCTGACAGAGTAAATCCTTTCCTGGTCAGGCCTAAGTTATGACATAATATTGAACTTCAGCCCCATGGCAGACAAAGTTTATATTTATTTTTAAAAAGTCATAAACAGTTCTCCTGTGAAGAAATATTCAAATGTTTTCTTCATATCTTTTATAAGAATAAATAACCTTTTGGGCATTATTCTTTCTTAGGGGTATGTTCCCTTTAAATTAATGTCACTTAGCATCTGAAGACCTCAAAATCATTCTTTATTAAAATTTTTCTTTAAATATCAATAAAACAAATTGGAATTTAGTAACATAATTATATTCAGTAGAAATATGTACTTCACTTGTAAAACATTTTTCAGAAACAGGGTTTTTTTTATTATGTCTATTTAGTTTCCACATCCTCAAAAAATCCCCGTGTTCTTATACTTAGGTACCTTTTCAATACTGAGCACTCTCTGCATGGGATGCTAATATATTTGTTGGATATCCCCTCACTTATGATGTAAGAGTTACTCTGTAAACAGAAGTACATTTAAATTCACATAAAGTATTAATATTTTAGCATATTTCAGTTGGAGGTATTGCTAACAGTTACAGACTTGTACTTTAAATTTTGTTATCTGTATCTCTATGCTAGGTATGAACATAAGTACTGAAATGGATGTCAGAAAGTAATTACAATATTAGTCTCTTTCAACAGGACACAACTATGAATAGTGGTGACTCAGAATATCTGCAATCCTGTGTAAAGGGGATGGGGGCCAAACAGGTAAAACTTTCCAAAGAGTACCCCACTGAAATATTTCTAAATGCATCTTTGAAGATGATTCAGCTTTGTAGATAGACTAAAGGGCAAAGACAGAAGATCTGCTGAAAGTAAGGCCACCCCTTACTTGATTACTGTGTGTCTGAACAACTTCTGGGTCACCGATCATGAGTTTTAAAAAGGAAATGCTGGATAAAATGTCAGAAGTGAAAGCAAGTTCTGGTAGAAAAATGTTTATCTGAAACAAATGTCGAAGGTTGCCGTGAAATCTAATAGGGTGGATAAAGAACTTCTTTAGCTTGACTTATCAAAGGTAAGTCACATTTTCTATGTATCATTCACAATGCATTTAAATTGGACTTAATATACAGGAAAAAATACATATCTGAGTTCAGGAACTAAGCAAAATATACTTAATTGACAGAACAAATATAGAGAAGGGGTCTAGTCTGGGGGACAGACTGAGCATGTCTAATTCTGTTAAAAGTTAATCACAGTTTAATGGGGGGGCAGAATATAAAAACCTTTAATCATATTCCATCATAGCAGTAAAAAGATGTTTTTAAAGTGAGTTTTATTTTTACAACTGCCATTTATTCTTGTATCTTGCAACACCCAAATCTGGAATGATGCAATTGTTAGCACTGTACAAAGCTGATCTTAGATGTACAAAAATCAGGCCATTTTACAGGACAGCAGTATGCTGGAAAAATCACTCTTCTGCTGTCTGTTTTGCCTGTATCAGAAGATTCCACTGTTTAATTCATAGAGTGGATACTACCAAAGAAGTGAAGGGGCAATAATGAACTCTTCTAGTGGCAGATGATCTCTCTGATCCCTTTTTGATGCTCTGGACAGGAAGCCTCAGTGTTGGTTTCTAGCTCAGCACAACAGTGGACCATCCATTTCCAAATGCTTTCACATCTCACCCATACTTTGAGAGAAACAACTTAGGAGGCATTGGATAGTGTTAATGACATGAGATTTGTTATACAAGAAAAGGCCGAGGGAAGAAGTCCTGATGGACTTTTTGAGATGAAGAGAAGTGTAGACTAGAGTCAGAGATGAATGGGAAAATTGCTCTGTGGGACACACTCTTGAAAGGGGCTATGGAAAGTGGTTCTCCAGATAAGTTTGGAAAGCAGAGAATCAGGCAAAGGAATAGCTGCAGTTAAATATCTGATGTATTTTGCACACGATGACCCAGTTTAACATCTACTATGTGCTATATTTGAAGTCACTGTATTGCTTTAAGTTTCAAAAAATTCATCCTCTAGATTTCTTGGAATCAATCTGTTCCTTGACAGTATGGAGTATCATTATGAAAGCCCTCCACTTACACAATTGATTCTGGCATAGAAAAGAGAAAACATGTAATTAGTCAAGATAAGTACTGTAGTTGGAGACAGTAATTCCAAACAGGCAAAGCTAATTAGTTATCTGGTGCCAAGGGTCGTATAAGCACCTTGTTTTCAGAATAGACTAATGCATATGACATATTTCTACAGTTAATACCATGCCACTGTTTTGCTTCTCAGTGAACTGAAGTGACATGGTACATGTTAAAAAGTAAAAGTTTGCTTATCCAGTTTTAAGAAATGAACAAATTACATTCTGTTGTTTTAAAGTGAAAATATTGTTGCCACTTAGCAAAACATGTAATTTCAATTTCACCACATTCCACCAGGAAATCAAGCTGTTGGCAGATTTCCCATTTCCCTTCAAGAACGTCCCAGGATAAACCAGCTAACAGATGAAACTGGTAGAGAAAGGACAAAAAAATGTGGTAAGTACAGGGCATTATAATGTTGAGCAGATCTAATAGCTACAAGGTAAGAATTTATAATGGTAATTAATGCATAACTGAACAAGAAATGTCACCAGAGAAATTAAGTTTTCCTGCTGACATATTTTTATACACAAGATTAAATGAAATTAGAGGCCTATTTCACAAAGCCTCACCTGTGGAAGTCTTCTTTTGTTTCACCAAAGTTCTGAGCATGGAAATTTTCCAGACTACTGTGTCTTTTCAGATAGGTCCTTCTATCTTTATAGATACAGCATATTTGGCTGGCTCTACATTCTGTAATGTAAGCATTGAAGTTCTTAAGATGAGGTGCTTTTTACCAGAAGCTCTTATGCTCTTTGCAGTGAAGTTTCAATGAGGAATCTTCTTAGACCTGTTGTAAGTTGTCAGTGTGGCTTGTTTGGCTTTCAAAGACATAGAATTCCTTGTTTTAGTTGTCTTTATAATTGGACAAAAGTTTGGTAATTTGGGAATTTCCATACAATCTTGATAAACTTTTGCAGCACTGATGAAAGCAACCAGCAAACTTTTGAAGTGGACAACTGTACCAACGGTTTCATTTTCCATTTTTACATTGACTCATTATTTTCTGACATTTTAATATTATAATAAAGAAACAAATAAGAAAAACCTTTTAAAATATGCAAATTGTATAAGCTGGAGGAGTGCTTACAACAAAGTGAAAACATTGTTTAATTATCTAAAGTAACAAAAATGATTAGAGAAGAGGTAAGATTTTAGTTTCATTTACAAGGTACAAATTCAAGGACACTCCAGTGCCTTTGACATAACAAATATAAACCTTCTTTGAAGGGAAAGAGCTCTGAATTCAGCCCATAGACCTCTTCCTAGTCCTCAACTGAAAAATGACAGCAGTAGATATGTTGACTGATTACTTAATGTCTTTTGAAAACCAAATGCTTTAGTGTTTACTAAAAAATAGAGCAAATTACATATTTACTAGATGTAAATGAATAATTCATAACAAATCATTTATTCAGTGAATTTCACCTCTTCCTCAAATTACAATTTTCTTTAATATATGTTCATTAATTGAACAGCTTCAGTGAATAACTCTCAACAGGAGTATGACACAGAGAGTATTCAGAAAAATAAAACCCCCTGGGTTTAATCCAGAGAAATAGATATTTCTTCTGCAATGGTATATTCCTATTAAATATATTTATTAGAACATTTCCCATTGAAATAGGAACTGAACAAAATCATTTCTGACACTAGCCATCAACTCTTCCTGCAAGTTCTTTGCTTCTGTGAACATGAATGTGCTTCTTACTACTTCTACAATTATAACCCCGAATATGAATTACACTTTCTTTTTTTCATGTCAGTTTTTCATGTTGAATTCTAACTCCTGGGTTCTGAACTAAGGATTTATTCTTTTGGAAGACAAAGGATTGAAATTATTATACAACGATTGTTTTGTTTTGTTTTGTTTGTTTGTTTGATTGTTTTCAATAGAGGCACACCTGATTTATTTTTTCCTTATCTGGCATCAAGTTTCTGTTGTCTTTTGGGACACAATATTTATTCGTTCAGCCCAATACCATTTTTACCTCCACATTGTATCTTTTACAGGATATCACATAAAACTATATATTGTTTTAGTGGACTTGCTCAAAATTGTTCATTGTTTTGTAGCATTTTCTACATGCTTACCTAGTTCTTGGTGCTTGAAGCAAGCAGCTTATGATATACGTAACAAAATGTCATCCGTCACTGTCTGTGATCTTTTCCAAAAGTTCTAAAACTGAAAGAAAATATATGGCCTTGGAATTTGTTGCTTGATAGTCTTCTGGCAACAAAAAGAAAAGGATGAAAAGGATGGTTTTATTTTTCTCCAACTCATGTCTTGAGTTAGGGATTACTTTGGGTCCAAAGCCATTAGCAATCCAAATAGAGTAGACATCCAGTAGAAATCTGAACCTTCTACTTAAAAACAGCTCCTAAAAAAGCTAAATGGATAATTGATTTTTTTTTTTCCAGTTTCATTGCTGGAATGAACCCTATTATCTGTTCAGTTTGAACTTTATTTTCTAATTTTGCTGTACTGGCTAAAAAAACCAAACAAAACAAAACCAACAAAAACCACTACACTGTGTTATGTCAAACTGCAATTTCATTCTGTATGAAATGTTTCATTTTCAAATGAAAAGAAAAATCAATGAATAATGAACTAGATACACATGGCAAGTGAGGGCCATCCCTTAAGAAGTGCTTGGAGATCACCAATAAGAATAGAAAGAACCTGCGTCCCTTCTTTTAAGTAGGCCAAAAAAGTGTGAGATAAGAAAAACCTAATGAGAAATAATGTAGCCACTAAGCATTTCAACATGGAAACTCACATGGAAACCTCAATCTTTCTCATTACACAGGGTCTGTTTCATTATATACTTACTAGTTATATCAAATCTTTTTCTAAATGTGTAATATTTGTTCTTCATGGTGGCCACTGAAGTTTGATCTCTCTGTCCAGAGGTATTAGGGCAGACCACAAGTCCTTTGCTGCCCACACATCCAGGTTTTATTTCAACAGAAATTGGGTCATGAGAAGATGTTTTTGACCCAAATTTCATTGAAATATACAGGGAAATGGTAGTCCAGTTCCCCAATAGGAAGACATGCTCTGAGTTGGAAGGGAATCTGTACAGCTAAATTTATAGAAAAAAGCTTCTAGTAAAGTGAGTGTCTCAGCTCTTTACTCCAGTGACATTTAAAGAGTTACAAAAATGGGAATATATGCAATGGATGTACATGGAGGGATGTGATGGATATGTTAATGTGCATCCATATTCCCCGTCACCCATGATATAATGTTGAATCCACAATTCCCATGAGGAAAAAAAAAAAGGAGGGGAAATTCAATCTCCCATATTACCGGTGAAAATGGTAACATACAGATTATACTGCTGTGGTAAGAACAAGTATTTCCTTCACACTCTGTGGGAGCAGCTGAAAGACAGGATAAATTTTATGTTATTCTTCCCTGCAGTCCACTTGTCCTCAGCACAACTGAATGTGATGAGGGGGATAGAAAGACACATCCATTGTGGTTCACAATGCCCATAAACTCTTTAAGTTACTTTTACCATTCCCAGGGCCCAGACTGAAAAGGAACTGCTTGTTTCCCCCAGAAAATGAATTCAGAACTGAGTTACAAACTATCTGACTTCTTTGACTTCTCAACAGAACAGTACAAAAGAACCTGTCAGATGCATAATGTGACCTGGTGACTTGCCCCAGAGTTGAGCTGCTGTTATCACAAATAGAAATATTATCACTATGTTTCACAGTCACAACAGAAAGGCCAAAGAAAACTGATGGCTTGAAGAGTGATGCTTCCTCAAGTCACATCTCCTTCACACAAGAATATTAACAGTGCAGTACAGAACTGAATCTTCCATGAATATTTAGTAACTAGTCACTATGACACTGTAAGGCAGAAGCAAATCCTTTTCCTTGAGCACTTCTCTCCCTCTGTAAAACTTTAAAGCTATTCTTATTAATTTTAAATACATAACAGTTGGACTTTATGACCTTAAAGGTCTTTTCCAACCTAAATGATTCTGGGATTCTTTAACCACAATAAAAATCTACTCTCTTTGATGGGACCAAAGTCAAAAACTTGCCCTTGTTTTGCACGTGTTTTGTGCATCCATTGGCTACAGTACTAATATTCATTATATAAACTGCAGCAGATAGCCTAGAACAATTATTTATTGAAAGTTTTTCATGGATTTCATTGGTCTTCATCTACAGAGCAGAGGCATTTGAGTACAAAGCAGGATACTCATTATTATGAAAGAAACAACTGCTCTTCTCCCCACCCTTTAATAGTTTTCTCCCTTCTAGAGAGAGAAAGAGAAGAGACCTTCATATTGATCCTCTTGGATTAAAAGTGAAACTGTGGTATTTGATCTGTATCCACCACTGCATAACATCTAGCCTTAGTAACTCCAGAGTTTAACTAGAAACTGTAGATAAGGTAAATGTTATTATACTTATTTGACTGTTGTCAGAACAAGAGTGTAACAGAAAAACTGAGCACAAAATAAGAAGGGACTTACACCACAGAAACACAAAGGCTTACAAGTCTGACCTTCCCTGAGCCAGTGGGCAGCCAAAGGGGCCAGAATGCACCAGTTCAAAACTGCCCTTAAGAGAAGGCTCCATTTTATATGTAAACATCTTCTGTAAGAGTATGACTTTGAAGTCGTTTATTGCCCTAGAAGTTTGAAATAAAACAAAAAATAAAAGAGTAACATTTAAAAAAAGGTCTGGAAAAATGCTACCTGGTCAGGCTACGTACATTGCATTTAATGAGTCTTGAAGTGGGCTTGCTATATTTTCAAATTTTGAACTTTTGTGAAGTGAAAAATTGATTAAAAAAAGAAGTTGTATTTTGAATTCTGAACTCATACAGATGCTTGTGGTTTTTTTGCTTAATCTCTTGTTTCGTTATCAGACAGATAATTTGATGAGGTTAATGTAAAACAAATGCATTTCTGAAATTAAACAGGAAGAAAGGTTTATGATTGGCAGAATAAGGATGAAGCAGCAGTGGGAGAACAGCTGCTTCCTCTAAGTGTTTTTCTTTTATGGTTTTTACCTTTAGATATCACTTTCTATTTCATCATTGGGTGTGGGTTGTCACAAAAGCTTTATGTAACCAAAATTTGCACCGTATGTATGTCCTCTCTTCACACACAGCCATGGCACCAAGGGTGACACCTCACTGCTTCTTGGCTCTGAAGAGAGACCTCTGTCTTCCAAAAGTATCTGGACATCAGTGAGGTGTTCTCACATGCCTTTTGCCTTTACCGGGCAAATTATTTTAGAAAGGGATAATTCCTTCTTCTTCCTCATGGCTGAGCAGAAAGGACACAGGATGCCCTTGTTTATGTTATGAATGCCAGTATAGAATAGGAGATTTTTTGTTATCCTTTTAAAAAAGAGATTGATTACATTTTGCATAGCAGATGGTCTCTTGGTGTGGACCTACCTGTTGAACTGAATGCAACTGAACACAGAGCTAAGGGGCATAAATACTTTAATACTTTGAAGAACAAGGCTTATTTTCTTCCTTTTTTTAAAATTTTTTTTTAATCTGAATGTGATCTGACTACCTTAGTGTTGAAATACATCTTCATGCTTATAGCTATGTTGTTAGACACCAAATTGCACACTAATTGCATGTCTTTTTCATTTTGAATATATTAAACTGTCTATTTAGAAACAAACTATCAGGTTTTAATGAATCCTCTCTACCCTTCCAGAAGCATAAGTTGCATTCCTGGCCTGCTTCCTTAAACAGTCTCTGAGGGAAGACAGCAGGCTGTGGCCGTATGCTGCTCCTGCCATAAATGGTTAGATGGCCTCAGTGACTCTGCCTCCGTGACTAATCTGGAACATACCTGAATTAATTTGGTCAGATTTCTCCCATAACTTCTGCAACAGTAACAGGATCTTTCTGAGGCATTGTGGTTAAAAATATCCACATGTCTACTGCGGTTTGCATTCCCAATTAAACAATTCTCCATGATAGATGCCTGTGAAAGGCAGATGCAGTGTGGTTTTCTTCCTCAAAGAAACAAAAAAAAGGGACATATTTGCATTCAGGAAAGGAGCATAGAGCTGAAGGAGAGGACTGAGAGATTTTTTATTTCATCACCTTTACTGTCTTCCAACATGTCTGCCAAACAGTGCAGACTGGTGTTGACTTTCCTCCTTTGTAGACTAGCAACAAGGAGGCAAGTAGATCTCAGAGACTTGTACCTGGAGGCATGTATCTCTCAGGGTGGTTCATCATACGCACTACTCCTTGCTCAGGGCTGTGCTTACAGGCATAGTTTAGCTCACAGGTATTTGAGTTGACTACTGAGTTGCCTAGTCCTCTCCTATGCCAAGAGGAGAGAGAGCTCCCTTTCATGTACTCTGAAATGCTTTGTCCATTTCCTTTTTGAACTTGACAGCATAAATTACTTTCTCAGTTTTGCACACAATTCTGGTCATAGTAATGAACATTTCCCTTTTCAGTCAGTCCTCATTTGGATGCAAACTCTGTTCTCAAGATGTGCATGGCTGATCTTGATTAAGATATTCTTCTCTTTTTACAAACATAGTCCTTTGAAGTTCCGTACATACGGGGAAAGAATAATATTGGAGTGAAGATCTGCCTTGCAGATCTGAGAGGAAAATTCCAACCTTTTGATTAAGATCATCCTTTTTGAATATGACATAAGCAATTCAGTAGCCTATATTGTATCTTCTACAATAAGGAAGAAATTTTGCAGGCACTCTTATGGGAATGACCAGATTCTTTTATGAATAGACTGCCTGAACCCTACTAATTTGATTCAAAATTTTATAAAGTAAATTAATTTATAAAACAAAAAATAAGATGAACTGGCTCATATTTATTTTTTATAAACATAAAAAATAAATCTGATATCATTTCAGCATATGCATATATGGGACAGAAACAAAGAGGAGCCTACTGAATTGGTATGGATATTTAATCCATCAAGAAAGTCTGACCTCTCCTCAGTAAATCTTTCTGTTTGGCCTGGGAGTTTCATGAACCCCTTTAGCCAAGGTGGCTTGGATACAAAAGTGTATTGAAAATACAGTAACAGTACCTCCATGTGCCTTATCAGAATGAGCATTTCAGCGTAGTTGTAGCCAAAAATGCCTCATATTGCCTAAGAATAATAAAGAATCGTACCACACTTTCTAGAAAGTGCTGAAAACAGGTTATTAACAATTTTTAAGACTGCTAAACACAATTAATAATAGCCTATTCTCTGTTGTCAATATTTAATACTAAAAAAGGACAACCTTGATTTAGCGATTCCAATGTTTAAACTGTAAACTATCCTCTGTTAGAGTCCATATAATTAAACATTTTAACATTTTAGCTAAGTGCAATGTCACAGCAGAAATGTCACTGCTGTGGACTTCTGGTGGCATTCAAGAATTATTATAAATTGCTGTGCCTCCTCCTAAATCATAAAAAAACACACTGACTTTTTAAAAAGGAAGGCTTTTGAAATCTACAGAACAAAACTCGCACACTGTCCTTCTCATGAGAACAATGCAGGCTTTCTGTCAGCTATGAAATAAATCCTAACATTGACCCAAGGAAAGCTTTGGAAGCTGTAGAAGTTGTTATCCTTCTGCAGGAACAAGATACACAGTATATTTTGTTCAAGTCTGTACACAGGACTGGTTGCTGCTCTCTCTAGGCTGTGAGTAAAGGGTGGGGGGAGCTCAAGCAATGCAGTCCTTTGCCTCTGGTGCTCCAAGGCACAGAATTCCATCTGAGTAGAGTCTCCCTTACCGCAGTGGTTTCTGTCAAATATGTAGTCCACTAAAAATAAACTGTTTCTCATCTCCAGGCAAGTTCAGAGAAATGTAAGTAACTGCTATCACTTTCACCATAGAAAAAAAAAATAAAAATTGAATATTGAAATCAGTAAAACCAAAACAGCAAAACTTTTGGTTCAGCAACTGTAGAAAAAACAAACAAACAAACAAACAAAACAAAACCCACATTTTTTCAGGTTCTTCAAATATACTCCATTTTATAATCAATAGGTGGGAAAGTACCATTTTGTATCTTATACCGAAAGTCAGAGCCTCATCAGTACACAAAGGTAAGGCTCTTTCAAATCTCCCAGTTGGAATCACTTCTTGTCTCTCTGTGTATCTTTCATCTTACCAGAGCTTCTCAACATTCAGTAAAAAAACACTATTCCACATTATCAAAACCAGTAATTCCTCTGAAAAGTCAGTCTCAAATTCAAGGGATCCAGAGGCTCCTGGGAGGTTTTTTTATCACTTCCATGGGTATGATTGTGAAATGATATTCTGCAAGAAGTCCAATAATGGAAGCTCATCAGTGGGACCTTTGTTAATGGTCCTTTTCCACTATGGTCAGAAACAGTACTAATGCAAAAAACATAAGTTCCATGTGTGGCTTAGTCCTTATGTATCTCTGATAAAGCTCTTTCAGTACCATCTTTTCAGTATTTGCCTGTAAATGGTATAATTAAAAAAAAACTGGTTTGTGTGCAGTTTTTGTGAAGAAAAATAATTCTCATGTATCACTTTTTTTTTCAATTGTTAAAAAAACCTAAAATCTTCAAGAACAATTCATAAATCCTGTGATTTTATACATGTGATTATATTGAGTCTCTCTGCACTTTTTATCTGTACTTGAATGAATAAAATAACAGTGACTCTCTACATATAGGGCATTAGAATTAAATTTGAATATGTTTCTAATTTTCTTGCTCATCACTGTTTTCCAGTGGAAATCACCAGTGGAATAAACTAGCTGCTTTCCAGCTATTAGTAAGATCCCTCCAGGAATGTCACTTCATACAGACCTTGAAAATAGCTTCAGTACATGTTCTGAGATATATACATCTATTGGTACATAAAGAAAGATACTGGGGTTATTCCACAATCTTGAATGCTAATGACCATTACAATTAAAATGTTGCACATACCACATGATGCATAAGTCCCCTCCACAAACAGACACAAGATTTATTTGTGAATCACAGTCACTAGTTTCATAGCAAGCCAATATGCAAATAAAGTAAAAATGCATTATTTATATCATGTTTGTCAAGCCAGGTAGGTAAATGTAATTTACAGGATGAAAACCCAGTTATGGATGCTTTTAACTGTCATTCACAATTAAATTATATAAATCCCCTCATTTAAGTAGCCAGAAATGTTTTACTTGACTGAAATATATATGTTCTTTTTTCTTTATGTTCTTTTTTGCAAAAAAACAGTGTAACTATAATGTTCTTAAGAATATTTTTAAATGTAATAATTTTATTAAGTACATGTTTTATATTGGTGTAGGAAGAATATTCCTTTGTCACTGTTCTCATTAAAAGCTTTCTTGCACTTGCTCTCAAAGAGGAAGAGAGGCAGAAGACAGATGCCGAATTTCTTTATGCTATCTGTTTGCTCAGTGCACTAAATTCTAAAGGAAAGAAAAGTACTTTAATTGCCCATTTCCATTAGCACTCCATAGGTTTTATTGACTTGGGTGTGATTCTCTGGGAGTAGTAGAGACTGGGAAAAGTAGTATCATCTGGGATGATTATTTATGTGTGTTTGGTTTTTTTTGTTATTTTCCCAGCAAAGTGACCATGAAATGGCATTTCTGAACCATACATGTGTGTTTGATGTCTGCTACCACGGTGAACAAAAGCTTCTCCTCTGAGGATCTAGTCCTCAAAACAGACTGCTAGCCAAAATGAAATGAAAATCTCAATTTGGACTTGATAGAGAGTGTGATATTTTAAAGGCTGGACTAACTATGCCATTTTCAATGCTATGTTTTCCCCTCCACAGTGAGCTATGCCATGTACAGGACATTCAGATATAGTAGCATAACTGCTGCGTTAAAGAAACTCATCAGGTTAATCTTTTCATTTAATTATTTATCTTTATGGGTTTCTGAGGAAGATTACAAACTGAGACTGTCAGGCATGCACAGCTCAGTAACTGGGTTCATAGCTCCAATACCAACTTTATAAAGTCTGTTAATGAAGAAGAAAAAAACATCATCAAATGTCCCATTTCTTTTCAGATTAAATTTTGCAAATCAGAACAAAAGGTGTCCATTAAAAAAACCCTTATTATTGAAAAGTACTTATTTTTTAATATTTATCCTTGTGTGTTGCAGCCAAAGTAGCCATTAGGAAAAAGAAACTGCTTATTAAATATGATCAGTTAAGTAGTTTGACTTTTCTTGCCTGACCACTGTACAGGCCTTGATGCAGACAAGTAGTTAAGCACATGTAGACAGGAAGTTAAGTACATATTGATTTTCAGTGTGGTAACAATTGAGTAACCTTTTCACATGGACTGCTCACCTGCTTTCCTCAAATAACTCCTCAAATATTTAAGATCAAGATTTGAAAAACCTGCAGAATTTTTTTTGCGATTCTAATGAATTCTATTTCATTTAATGTAGGTTTTATTTTTCTTTGATGCCAGTTGTTGCTTTTTAGCCCCACTCTTTTGAGTGGCTCTGCTTTGTGACATGAAGCACTGCTGATTACAAGAGTAGGAAGGAGGGAAATGTGGAAAATGAGGTGGCTTGACACAACAGGATAAATTAATTCAAGGTGAATTTAAGTACTGACCTTCGATTTCAACTCATTCAAAAGCAGTGTTCATATTATAATTTCTTAGTGCAAGAACCAGGCAGAGAAGAATGGTGCCATCTGCTAGAGTAAGAAATCACAATTTTATTCTTTTCTCCCTCACCAAAATATCAAGTGATTTTTCTTGTTCCTTTGGAGTTCTGAAAAGGTTTGGGATTGCTCAGTATTGGCTCCTCTCATACAGGAGTTCAAATAAAACCTACTCAATAGTTGCTTTTGAAAACTCAGATTAGGTATTTTCCCCCTATTATTATTATTGTTATTATTATGACAAAAATTATTTTCAAGACAGGTAGATTTTCATAGACAAAATAGAAGAAAGGTTGGGAGTTCATTCAATTTCCTTTAATATTTGATATTTTTAAAAAGAAATGCCTCTAAACAGGAGAAAAGGGAAATTTCCCTGTTGTTACTTTCTGATTGACATTTTTTTGCAGTGCTCTGTTTATTGAAACTTGCAAAAACATGGGCACCCTAAAAGGGCTATATAAGTTGAGGAACTGTTTGGAAGCCCTGTAATTGGAAGTGTCTGTAGGTTTCAGAATATGCTGCTCAGTTATCATTGAGGTTTGCTGCTTTCATTATATTTTAGTCTGCCAGTTGTATCTGATCCAAAAGTACAGAAACAGACTTGTTTAAACTCAGCCATTGTGTAGTGTTTGTGATGTGTGCATAATGAATTCTGAATGCAAATATATTCTGTAAAGTGAAATACTGAAAACCTGTATGACAAGCAGTAGAGCTGCACAACACAAAATATGGTTTTATAGCATAAATATTCACTTGTGTCAAAAATATAGGAGCTGTTCAAAACAGAGCACTCTAATTATGCACAGTTTGTTACTCACTCAGTCTCAGCTATTTGAACTCCTTCATTTGAAGTGTTTGACCTTCACTAGAAGAACAAAACAGAAAGAGTAAATATCTGACTTGTAAAAGTCACCCCCCCAATTCTGTAGCAGCAGAATATTTTCCACTTAATTTTGATATATTTAGCTCCCTGAAAGCATTTGGAGACAATAGCTGGGATTTTTTTTTTTTAAAATCTGAAACAAAAAAAATGACACTTCCTGAAAATGAAAGATCATTTTATACCTGTAGGAATGAGAGCAGCTTTTATCTCAGGCTGATTGATAATGTAAGCTAAAAAATGGTACAGGAAATGGTATAGGTTAGACACATAAGGCTCTGGTTTGTTAGAACTACTTTAGAATTTAACATGTAAGAGACTCCAAACTTTACTAGAGCCTCAAATAACTCTTTCTTCTCTCTTGGGTTGGTGGGCACACTGTGGGTACAACTGATGCTGCTATGGCATTCTTCTGAATTGCTGAGTTGCACCAATTGTGTCTGCAGTTGCTCGCAACTTCAGATCTAGAGCTGATGCCCTAAGGGCATGCCCTAAGGGCATTGTATGATACTTTACTTAAAAAAAAAAAAAGAGAAAAAAAAAACTAAGAAGAAGCTAAGCCTAAGGGAAAAAAACAACAAACAACTTAGTTGATCTGAACTTTAATTGACTGTACATATGTAGGAATGCAAAAGGAAGCAACAACTCATGAAATCCTCTTATTCCACCTGCACTTGGATTATAAATGGTCTTTTCTTTAGTTTAAGAAGTGTCACAATAATGTGTCAACTCAGCTGGAGAAACACAGTTCTTAAAGAGAATGGAAATGGACATCAATATTTCAGAGCCTGACTGAAATGAAACCTTCAGAATATCCCACAGATAATAGAAAAATCAAAACAAGAATGTAAGACAGCAATGTCAGTCTGCAGAATTTCTTGTCAACAGCTTTCCAGTGGCATTCAGTTGAAACTTCAGTTCAGCTTCTTATCCCTCTTTGCAATAAACAAATTCAACCAGAAAGGAAGGGAAACAAAGCCTATTTGTTTGATAAAAGAAAGACAGATAGACACAAACACACATTAGCAAATATCTGGAATCAGTGACACACTGAAGACACACAGGACCAGATCATAGAGTCAATCATAGAATTTTGGAATATCCTGGTTGAAAGGACTCCACAAGGATCATCAAAATGCAGCTCCTGGTCCTTTTGCAGAACAACCTCACGAATCACACCATGTGTCTGAGAGCATTTTCCAAATGGTGTCAGATTTTCATATGTGGAAAGAGTTTCAGTGTTGGACTGTGTGTGACAGTCGCTGCTCCTGCATTTTGTTCAACATCTCCTGTAGGACAAGTGTTTGCACACAGGAATGCACAAATTCTCCAGGCTTCCTGCAGCATTAGGGCAGTGGAGATAAATATGGGTGGACCAGATACTATGAAAATGAGTTTCACATTTCAATTTATAGGAAAAAGCCACACCAAACCACCCAACTTCCCTGTGCCCCCTCCAACTGCCCCCGTATACACACCCTATTATGTCTAAATATTGCCAAAGTCTACAGTTTTTCAATGTTATGCTTAATTTACTGGGTAGTTAACTGAAAAGCAGATTTTAGGTACAGTTGCCGCATCCAAGAACAGAAGTTAATTTTAAATGAGTTGGAAAGTATTAACATTAAAACATGCAAGCTCAGTTTCTGGGATATTGGTCCAGATACAGGTTCTTAAAAATAGATACATGGCATTTAAAATTCAATCTGTGGTTATAATTTACTGGAAAAAAATGGTTTCTTATCCACTAGAATGCAAAAGAATCCTCTCCTTCATGACACTTTCATAAAAACTGAAAAATGTGTTGTAAATGAAAGACTGCTCTATATGTATTGAAGGTCAGAAAAACCACTTTAACCAGTCTTTTGAAGGAGACATTGTGATACACAAAACTTTCTCAGAAAACAAGTTATTTCCCAAGAATTTACCAAACTACAGTAATCCCAACCCCCTGTAGTATATATGACATAGAATTCTGGAGTAAGATTTAGAAAAGGTACAGGCTAACCATTTTAGTTATTTTGATAACTAAAACTTCGTAGTATTATTACATGCCTGGACAATTTTGAATAGGATTAATATGTAAGTATGGAACATCCCCAATGAATGGAATTTTTCACTATATTGTCTCAGATGTCTGTACTCTCTGCAGAAAACTTAGATGATGGCAACCAACAAATGAACTTTCCTAATTCAACAATTTCAACACTATTTGTGAATGAGTTTCTTAGTTCTAATTACAGACAGTATACTGTTTCTGTACTTAGGCACATACTTAAGTCTTCAAGGCCATCAAACTGATTACTTTCCCGAGAATTAAATTCATTGAAAAAATACATTAGCTTGAAAAAAAAAAAGGCCAAATAAATCTGAAATTTAATGCTGCATTTGATGCTTCTCTCCACCTCTCAAGGGGCCGAAGGTGCAGAAAGCATTCAGGAATTGCTCATGTGGATAATCTGTGTACATTCAGGATTTTCTGTAAGTTAAACTATTTGTGGTAGATAAGAACTACAGAACAGGAGTCTGGATGTGAGACAGTGCTTTTCCAATTCATGCAGTAATGTAGTGATTTTGCACCATCAGATACTGTGCTTTGGAAATGCTCACTTTTCAGAGGCTACTTCTTACATGCAGAGCTACTTTTTACATTAAAAACTAAAACTAAAATAATCCATTTTCCTAAAAATTGACCCCCAATTTTTCTTTTATTCTTTTACTTTCCAGACATATATTCATTTTAGGCTTGATTTAACATGTGAGGATGTATGAAAACTTGTGTTGATACCAACAGGACTCGAGTCAGAGAATGTGACTTGAAATTATATTTATAATGCAGGCTTTCTCTACTCTTTAACAACAGTTCCTGTTTACATACTATCTCATTTTCTCTTGCAGAATGCTTTTGTGTTCATAGAAGGTGTTCAGCCACAGTGTGGTTTCTGCCTTCTTTCAGCATAGTCGACACATTCAATTTCTAGCAGACCATTTGTTCCAAAATTTCTCTGTATGTATTAGTTCCTTTTGTTGTTTAAAATTTATTTATATACCTGCAATACTTTGACATCATCTTAGTTACAATATTTTTTCATCTTCTCCTCCAGAAAATCCAACAGTTTCTTTTTCCTCCTTTTCAGTTAATCTGTGTTCCCAGAAATACCTGTTAATTCTTTTTATTTTATCTGCATATATTTTTCATATTAATTGCCATGCCAACTTACGCCCATGTAAATCTTTACAAGCCTTTGTACTTTGAGCATTTTTAATTTACTTTAATTTACTTTTTTTTATTATTATTTGAAATAATTTTAACATATAAGTATTTTGCATGTTTTTTTTCTGGACAATTGATTTGCATTACCAGTACTTTTCTTCTTATTGCCTCTATATTATGCTAGTCACAGAAATCCTATTTTTATTTCCTTCTAGAATATCCAGTGAGTTTCCATCTGCCAGACCATTTACTAGCCTATGTACTTTCTACTCCTCTTTTTTTGTGTGATGAAAAATAGTTATTTCAGCTAGAATCCTAATCTAGAAATGAGTACAGGTTATTGGAATAAAATTGCCTCTAATTTGTTTTGAGTGGAATAACTGCTGCTGCTGCTAACTTCCCTCTTTATGTTCACCAATCATTCCAAGTTTTCTGCGGAATTGACAATGATGTTAGTATTTTCATCAGTTTAGTGGAGATTGGACTTTACCCTTAAATCTTAACAGTACATTACATTTCCATCTACATTCACTGCACCTTCCCCAAGACATCACCTACCCTCTTTTCCCTTCTACTTTTTGCGTCCTATTCATTTACATCTGTGTTATACTTCACTGAGCACATACCTTTAGATATTCATTATTTGTTAGACTTTCAGCTTTAAAATTGTTTCTTTCAGTCTTATGTCTAATGAAAGCAATTGATTATTGAAACTTTATGTAAAGATGTACAAGCCAGTTTTCAGTTCTTTCTTTACAAGCTCTACAGCATTGACCATGGTTATTTTTCAGAATCTTCATCTTGGAAATAGTTTCATCAGACCCGTGGGTTACATTATTTTGCGCACAAGAATCCCACTGCAGTCAACCATATCTTAACAATTGCCCAGAAAATTCCCTGATTCCAAAATTTTATCCGAAAATAAAAGACTGAGTCAAAAAATAAAGTGCAATATCTTATCTATTTACAAAGCAAATGCCAATCAGCTATGCTTGTGCATAGCTTAAACTCTAACAGAAAAGTCAATTTGTCTAAGTCATATCTGGGAACATGGACATGGGAGAGCATTAGAGGGCAACATGAAGGACATCACAAAATAATCCCTGGATTGGTTGGCCCAGACACTCCTTTATGATAAAGAAGAATGAACAATAAAACTTTGAATTATACACAAAAATGGAATTGGTATACGAGTCTCAATTTGTGAAATACAAAAGAGTTAAAGATGAATTGTGGGACAATATTTCTATTGGGAGGTTCTAGTGAAGGTGTGAACTGCACGGCTAAAAACATGATTCCCAATACGCTTATCTTCTTCTGTCTTACATAATTCATAGTTCCAGCAACACCTAAGCTACAGCCCATTTGCATTTTCTTCTTTTTGACTAGAGGACAGGACAAATACATGCAAATAAATGTTCTTTTTCTGGTTTATCTCTGTACTCTTGTTCTTCATTTGTCATGAAATCAAATAGCTTGACACTTTGACAGTCAATATTATATTCTTATGGGCACGAGTCAACAGATAAAAAAAATCATACCTGACTTTCACCATCTTTCAGCTAAGGTTGCTTCTAGAATAAATAAACCCATGACAGACAATTCTTACAATTTCTACAGATTAATTTGCTCCTACATTATTCAGGTATTCTGTGATGTCATTCCTGTAAATGTCAGTATTTGCTCATGCTTTTTGTGCTATGTTTCTTAAATTTTAGTAAATATTTGATTGTGTACCTGGAGATGGCTTGCAAGTTGATTTTGCTAAATATCTTTGAGAAAAAAACTGGGAGGTGCAAGAGCTCACAGAATTCTTATGTGCTATAATATAACACAGATTAAAAACTTTAGGATACATTGAGGTAGGAATGCTTTCTGCTTCATGTAAGGACTTGCTGAGTCAGAGAGAAAACAACTGTGATTAGGATGTTGCAAGGTGTATCTGAGATGGTATGAGTCCTCAGGTGCTTCACTCCAAGGTACAGCTTAAACTTGTTTGCATACAGATCAGTTTTTTTCTTCTGTTAAGAAATTTATTTTCTAATTAAATTCAGTTTAAACTTATTTTTTCCTCTCCATTTCTCAGTTTCGTACCTCAAACACAAAGCCAGTTACTCACAGAGATTCAGGTGGGAATCATTGACCAAAAATAAGATAGTTCAGACTTGACTGACTGCCATTGTACCCTAGTCCATTCTTTTGACCTTTGCAACCCAATGTAATTTCTCTTGTCCTAATTGCTTCTTTCTCCTTTCTCTTCTGATCTTTTGTTGGATTCCAAAATTTGAATATGAGAAAAAGAAAACTGCTAGGTTTAAACAAAAGCCTTGGGCTAACAGAGACTGGGGAAAACCTCCATCTAGAGTCCAGACAAGGATCCATTGATGTCATGAGTTTGGAATGTCTTGCCCAAGTCTGGAGGAACCATACTCTCCTTTCATCAAGCCAGTGCAGAAGACTTATTGTGTTTTATCTCTCCCTTTGTGTTCTCTGGATCCTGCAAACCTGAATAACTCTTTCACCCATGTAATCCCCCTAAGACAAGATGGGTTTTCCCCTATGATATATGTGTAAGACACCGAATTTGTTGACCTCGGTTTTTCCCTTATATCATCCCCTGAAACCTCTGTTTGTAATAAATTGTAATAGTTACAACCTCCTGTTGAATATGTAGACCCTAAACCCTTTAAATATAAACTTGTAAGTCCAATAAAGCATTCCAGTTTTTTGCCTCCGCTGGGATCGTAGTTATTGACTTGCTACAATCTCTCATTCTTTTCCCTTGAGACTGTCTTACTTTCGTTCTCTTAATTTCTTATATAGGCCATACAATCACTTCTACAGCTTTTATATCACTGTAGTATCTCAGTATCTTCTTCCTTCCAGCCTTGTGCAATTGATTTTTTTCTTAATCTCTTTTCTCTCTTCTTTTTCCCACTCAGGTTTCCTTTTCCTCTCCTCTTTCTTCCTCTAGTTTGTCTCTTATTTATTTTCTCTCTTCTGCTGCTCTTCATCCTCTTTGGTTACCCACTTTCACTTTCTCATCACTCTTATTGTGCCACTGCTTTCTACCTCATTCTCCATCCTGCTCCTTCTGTGGGTTTTTTTCAGTTGTTTTCTCTGATGCCTCCTGGCATGGCCTGTAGCTCCTCTGCTTTAAATTCTTGTCCTCTGCTGTCTACTTTCCAAGACTTTTAAAAAGTGATCTTAAACCCTTGCAACCTTTCTAAAAGAGGGAATTTTTGAGCATACTGTCTCTTTTTGTATTCCCTATTACACAGAACTGGCTTCTCAAAATCAGTGTTCTGAGGGAGATGAAAGAACCAAATATAGAGCAAACTTTCACATCCTGGACAAATTACCCCAAATCTCTTTACTACTTCAATTCAGAGAAAAAAATGCCTGTGGTCATTATGATTAAAAAGGAAAATAACCACTTTTTTTTTTCATTCTCAACTGAAATTTTGGTGCCATATACAAAACAATTTTTTTTTTTTGGAAATCAATCATTATTTTTCTCTTATGGGTACAACCACAAGCAAAAATATTTTCTTCTTGTTGTTGGGACTGATATGAACAAGATGAATCTGTTCACTCCAGGTCATTCCAATACAAACATTGATTGTCCAAATCATCACAACGAAATGTTATTCATTGCTATTCCAAATCTTTATCACAGCTTGTATAGCAATAGATGAATGTAAATATAAAGTACTAGCAGAGTAAACAGAGTGCAAGCAATGTCAATGCTGTATTCAAGACATGGTCAGCAACACATGGAGAGTCAGCAAAATAGGAAGTTGAACTTCTAAAACTGAACAATTAATCACTCAGAACTAGAACATGCAAGGGTGAACAGTGATCATTACCTCTTCCTCACCCTGCAGTACTTTCTGTCCCCTAATTTACCTATTAAAAGTTAATTTTTTTAGGCTTTAAAGTGAGAAAAGAATTCAACCTTACTCTCTGGGCCTTTTATACCATTTACTCTATGTGGTGTTGCATTGTACAGAGCATAATGTGCATCTTCACTCATAGCAAATGCTTTTGTCAAAATCCTGAATCTTTCTGTTTATGAGAATTTCTACTGTAAAAACTATGGGACTTTTCAGGCAGCCTTCCTTGATGCCTGATCCATCAGTAAAATTTAAAAAAATAGTAGTGGTGGAAAGCAAAGAGAAATATTCATGATAGAAGCACCAAATCCTTGCAGCAAGGTAGCATTGCTGCTAACTAAAATAAATCACTTTCAGACAGCCCTGGACATTCCCATGACAACCTCTATCTCCTAAGGCAGTGGAATTCTGAATATATTCTTTTGTTTTGGCTAGGGGTGTCCATTCTCCTCAAAAGAAAATCATATTAGTCCTACCTGGAATTCAAGCTTCTGAAAGACAATATGGAATTCTGAAGAACGGCAGAACCTTTCTGTAGAAGCAGTCAAAAAAAGTTAAATTGACAAAATTCCTTCATTAGCCTTGGTCGGTGACACTAAAGTTAAGGTTTATTTTTTAAATAGGTTATAAAGTTATTGTAATATAAAGCTACTGGATATGAGAAATGGTCAGGAGGCAGTATGTTTGGGGTTTTTTTAAGGCTATCAACCACACACCTTCCTCAATAAAACCAGTTTTGTCTTATTTTCTCTGTAATAGTTCTGATTCATGCATCTCAGCAGAACGCAATGATCTTTCTGTGTATGTTTATATATATAAAATATATACTTAGGAATTTAAAGTTTAACTATTGGGGATCTTGTCGAAATCTGAAACAATAATAATTCGCTTCCTAAATCTGTGGTTTAGTTTCCCAGATTAAGTCTCTGACTGGGCTGGCGTGCTCCACAGGAGGCTTTATCTGGGAGGCAAAAATCTGATGCCATGAGTGTTGACAGACTAATATAGACAGATAAATACCAAACACAGTGGTATCAATGGGCTTCTGCATAATTTGATGGTGAGGAGACTTATCCATATCCTAGGAGATTTGAGCTGAAGAACCATTTTGAGACTCTGTAGCTTTAACTGGTATGTCTACTGAATTATGATGGAAAGAGGTTTCTTTTCCTTTGCCACCACTCTTTCTCCTCTGGTAACAAACTGGACTGGATTAATGAGATTAGCAGAGAGAAGCTGCTGTCTTTCCCCTTCTCTACTCAACTTCCCCTTCCTTCTCCGTTTGCCTGAGAAGTATGAGGAGTAAAATTTCCTTTGCTCAGCAACTTCTCCATCCTGGCTATTACACATAAAGAGAGAGCATGCCTGGCTCCAGCTTTATCTGTTTTAAAAAGAGACCACCATCTTCCTCTTTTCTTTCAGCATAGATCCAGGTAGAGTAAATCTTAAGGGGAGAAAGGAGTCTAATAATCTATATATCATATCATCTAATTAGTCATTTAATATCATATTTCTTTACTTTCAAGAGAGAGAAGTAATCTTCAAGGGATTGTTTCAGGATCATTTTCTAGATGTGTCCATCTAGATAACTAAGGTCACTATCTTCTCTCTCTCCTACTTCCAGAGTAGTTTTAGTCTAAGCAATGGATCCTATTTTTCTGTTGCACCACACATATAATGTCTTTTTTTTTCTAGTTGATCTTAATATAGTAATCTCAGAGTATTCACTGAGGCATCAGGACATTTGGATTCTGTCCCAGATTTCCAGAATCAATATCAATTGATCAATATTGATTCCCCGTGGATTAACAAAGTAACAAATAAATGAAACTCTTTTGAGGTCTTTTATATAACTGATAGTGGGACACTTTTGTGCAAAGATATGTGCTTTTGAAATTGTTTTGAAGAGTTGTGGTAACATCTGAATTAAACTGCTCAGACTTTCCAGTTTAAGTGGAAAGACAAAATACGTCCGAATCTAGAAAACAAGTCAGAATTTACCTTTCCCTTTTTTTACCGTTAGTGGTCATAACGCTTGATGCTCAGTGATATTAGAGCCACTAAAAAGATCCACACTCTGGGTAGCTCTCTCTCAAAAATTAAAATACTGATGAGTTTATAGACAATTATTTTGTGATCACTATTAGTTCATGTAGGTTATAGGAAAAGAACAGGTACCTCTCAGTGAAAACTACCAAAGATTTGTCTGTCACGAAATTATGAAAGGATTTGTTCCCTGTTAATTAAACTAAATGAAGACCATATCATATTAATAATATGAGCAATAAATTATTGAAATACAGTATCTTTTATGTTACAAATATTATTGCTGTTTTAATTACTTAGTAACACTAATAAAATATGAAAAGGAACACAAGACTTGGAGTTGATGTGGATTTTTTTTCAGCTTTTGAGTTTCTCCACATTTTTAGCTGTATCAAGGTCATCAGCTCTCAGATAAAGTAGCTAAAATTGATTTCTGAATAGTCTCCTGCTGTGCTTGATGTCATTTTCTGTCCTTATAAAAGACAAAAAACTCCAGGAAGAAGGTAAAAATTCTTGTTTTTCACAAGATATTTTCTTTTTATGTCCTACTGTTGCCATTCTTTAACTTGCAGATTTGTTTATCTGATGATCAACCCAGAAGAAAAGTTAATTATTCTTGAGTTTAATGTTGCTTTTTGGAAACCTAAGGAAAATATATATCTGACAATGCTTTTTTGAATAAGTACCTTCATGTACCGAGGAAGAAAATTTTCAAACCTTTTTGAGTCTTTATTTTTTTCATTTTATTGTGCTGCTTTTGTGAAAATATTTATGGTTGGATTTTTTTTCATAAACACTAAAAAATCTCAGTGGTAAAAAAAGCTTGATTCCCAAACACTTATATATCAACATTTGAATTTTAGTTGGTCAGGAAGCCAAAAAGTAATGCAAAAAGTAAACAATTTTAAAGGAATATTAATTTTATGCTTACAAATAATAAATTAAAAGCTCATACAGATATTGCCCTTCTTCTTTTGTCCTCTTCCTTCTGCAGGAAATGTAAATTGACTACAGCTCTTTCATTACATTAATCGTTGTAGCACCTCACTACCAATAAATTTGAACATAATCTCCTGCAGAGAGATGGAAACAGTTACAAAGTCAGAACACAGAACAAGCCTAGTTTAACTCAACATCTGGAAAATGTTTATTTCACAAGTCTTTTCTATTGCTAATTAAATAAGTTAACCTAAAACCAGAAGGTTCCAGAATACTAGAGAAGTGCTAATGATTCCTGGGGAAGGGCAACAACACTATACTTGCCATAAGGCATGAAGTAAATGGAAGATAAAAAAGGACTTGCAAAAGACTTGAAGCAGCAAAAGAAAGTCATGAAAGAGTGTTTAAAGTCAAACCAGGGAGCTATAGAAGAGAAGAAAAAAACAATCTGAATTTTGGAAATAACCTGAAAGGCTAAGATCAACAACAGCCTTATTATACTCATGAATAAGGATACATTAACTCCAGATCAGACCAGGATTTGCATTGCCCAAGAACACTCTTCAAGAATAAACCATACATTTTCCATATTAATAAATACCTGGTTTTATTTTTTTCTCCAAATTAAATGCTTCGGAGATGAGTTGTGCTATAAGCCAAAAGTGTTGTGACTCACCCACTTCAGATTTATTGTTTTCTGTGGTTTTCTTTTTGAACGTGCAGCAGTGCAAATATTTCAGTGCATGTTTCAGAAGTGAAGTATCTTGGCTATATACACTTGCAATATCATATACTGGAAAAGTATTTTTTCTGCGTACTAGCAATGATGGGAATAGGAGATGGGAATGTGGGAGGTGGAAAACGTAGTGAGGGAAAAGGAGGGGAAGAAAAGGGGAGAGGAGGGGAGCACTATGATTTACTGGAAGTGTGTATAAAATCTTGTCATTGTTCAGGAAGGAAAGTTAAAGTGATATTAGTTCTTTTCAGAAAAAATAGTGAGAAGTAAAGATAAATTTTTGACATTACATTATATTTAACACAGAACATTTCTCCATATTGTTGACTGATCAGTGGAAATTGAGCCATTATTCTTGTAATGTAAAACATCATTCATGTTTGAAAAGACCAACCAAGAACAAAAATGCTATATATTGAGATAATGTACCTCCTGACTCTGCATGCAAATAGAGATTCAATTGATTTGTACGAATACAGGATAATTCCAGAAGTATGAATAATCTTACTAATAAGAATGAAAAAAAAGGATTATAAAGGATGAGTTTTTTTTTTTTTTGCTCCAATATTCTATGTGTATATTATATGTAGAATCGCACTGAAAGAATAGAAATAAAACTAACAGGGCATATCAGCGGAGTATGAAGAATTGGAAACAGAGCAAGTGAAAAACATTAGGATCAGAAAGAACTTCACAGAAAAATTTGGGCAATCATTGAATATATACTTTTAGCTTCACCACCTGACAATATTTGAGATGGGATTACCATTACATTTAGACCACTCATGTACTTTATTGCAGTCAGAATGCAATGATAAAAATAGTGGGATCAAACTTTCAGTTTTCAGAGGATATTTTGTTTTAGAAGTGTTAATCTTACAGATTTGATATTTAAAGCTTCTGGCTACCAGTGTTGTGATAGCTGATGTGAAAAAAGGCAAAATTTCAGCACAAACCACCTAAGATGAGACATCAGAAACAAAGGAAGAGATCTGGTTTTTTTCATTTCTTTGTTTATTTATTTGAGACTAATACCATTACATCAACAGAATTTCATTCTCCTAGGAAAAGTACAATATTTATTGGCACGGTAATTTGGGAAAAGTAAGAAAAAACAATCATCTAAATTAAATCTATTACAGAACAAGCCACTTTGAATTTAAAAGTATTTTCTTGATTGGTGACGAGGTTAAAGATGAGCAAGTGCCAAAACTACACATCTAGATTAATCAGGAATTACCATATAATAAATCTGTTAAATTTTAGAGTGATAGTAGAAACGTCAGAGCATTTTGTTTTTCTTTTTCACTAACGATAGTGAAGTCTTTTATCTTTTTTTTTTAATCACCCAGGAAAATTCTACTCTTTCTCTTTCTACATAGGTTTAGTCAACTGAGAAAAACTACATTTATTTCACTGCAGTTTTGATTTTTTAGTTTTAAAAATAGTGTATTAAAAACACCAGTATCATGCAACCCTTGTATGAGTCACATTTGATAAGTAGTTGAATTTAGAAGATAACAAAAAGCCTCTTCTATGCTTTTTTACAGCAGACTCAAATAGACTGGCATGTCAGGAGAAGAGTAGTCTGTCTCCATGACACCTTGAAATATCCAGTTACCATGGTACCCACAATTTTAAAAGATCGGTCATTCCAAACAATTTAGTAGGAACATGAATGAACTAATCCTGAGTGTATTTAAATGCTTCAGTGTTCTATTGTTCCAGGTAATAACAAGTTTTTACCAGACAGCAAGGGCTTTGTTTAATAGCTTAGTCTGTTACTGTTTCCTTTGCAGTATCTTCATGGAAGAAAATTAATTACATGATGAAAAAGACAAGTAATACATTTATAATTACAGTTTTTAAAGCACATAAGCTCAGAAAACCAAAATTATTATTATTTGTTTATCTGTTAAATTCTGCCCTAACAAATATTTCAAAGGGTCTTTCTAAGTAATCTTTTACAGATAGCTCTAAGCAAACTGAGTTCATCTCTCAGACAATGAGGGGCTATAGATATTTCCAAAGCTTTCTATCTTATTTAGAGCTGTTAATCTTCAAATCCAATAAGAAATATTTACTTAATTCTTGTTAGTTACTTTATACTTTTTAAATTCAATCCTTAGAGAAACATCTTGCAAAAGGACAAACCACTTGATAGAGAAGATTATGGGATATCCTTCAGAATGGTGATTATGAGTAGAAAAGTGGGCAACAAAAGATAGGATTCTACAGACTTAGAGAAAAAGGGCAATGAATAGGAAGAAAGATTCAGTAAAATATACTGAATGGTTGCAACTGCTAGTGGAAGTAATGAAGTAGTCACCTAGCTTCCATACTCTGAGAAGCATGATGAAAGATGAAAGCTAGTGAAAGAAATGCACTGATAGACAGTATATCGGCTTTAAGAAAGTCTTTACAGCACAAGTTATAGAAAGCTTGATATATTTGCATTATCAAAGTAAAAGAAAGTCTCAAATGTTTTACATTAGTATATTAACAGATACTTCAACAATGGGTAAAGAAATTTAAGAGATGTTAATTGGTAGAAATTAAACCCAGACCAATGCAAATTTTGTGACAAGATACGTACTTTTGATTGAACTTAATTGTTGCAGCATCTGCCGGGGAAATTGCAAATTCTTTAGCTTTTGATAGCTCTAAGTCAGTAGGGACATAATTTTTAGTGTAGTCTTTTGTCTCACAAAAGTTGTTGGGCTCATTTTTCATAGCATCTGATGATCGACATTTTAAAGGTGCTACTAATTTTTTTTATTTTGTTAAAGAATTATAGATCTTGAGTTCGATTGTGGAGTCCTATCTTATACATGGACTTTGTTACTGGTCTTGGTCTTCCAAAAGCTTAAAACGTTCCTTTATTCTATACATTTCATAATTAATTGATGTACTCACAATATAGCAGAGATTAAGAGCTGCTGAAAGAATGTCCCAAGTAATGGTTAAGTGAACTGATGACCAATTTACTTTTCTTAGTTAAGTGATAGGAAAGTAAGGCTGAAGTTTTTAGCCTAGTGATCTCTGGAAAGAGGAAAGAACTGGGGTTGTAACACAAAGTTAGATACAAACATCTGTTGACCTAAGGTGGTAAGAGTGAAATTGAGTCCAGCTTTCTGAGTGCTTAGATGAGTGTTCATCTCAAGGTACCACAGAATACCAGGCACAGGAAAAGTGAATGCCAACATATTTCCAGACCCTGTCTTGAAAGAAAATTGCAATTTATTTTTTTTTTAATAATTTTGTCAAAATATCTATCAAGTTAGGAGAAAAATTGGCTTTGCTACACGAGTAAAGATTTTGCTTAATTCTTAGCGTCTAACTCCCCATTCTTAAGCTAGATAGGCATTAATAGTTTGTGTTTCAAAGACAAGAAAATACTTAATTCTGATAACTGAGGGCAAGAAAGGGACATGATGGACTTAAGCCTATGGACTGTAGGCTTAAGTGTGATAGAGATGGTAGAGAGCTTACTCACTAGAGTCTGGGACGCTGAGCTCTGCAACTAGGTCTTTAACTTCTCGTTGGATGGATTGAAGGCCACATTAGCAAAGACAGTTTGTACTGGGAAGTGTAAGTTTAATTTGATTTTGATTTAAAGCAAAATAATTGCATATAAGCTCATAGTATTATACCACCCATGCATAAAAATTGAAGAGCTAGTTATGTGGAAAGTTCAATTCTTACTTTAGACTTCTTGGATTGTCTAACTGAAACTTTATTACGTACAGCATAGTCCTGATCAAGCATGTACAAATGTATTGGTATGCCTCATACATATAAACTATGTGCTTTTCTGCTATAAACTTTTCAAAATCTAATTTAAATATTACACAGGAAATAAAACAGACTTTCTCTTGTGCAATTGCTGGGTATGAAAAGTAGAGATAAATGATCAGAAAATTATTTCTGTTGACACCAAATTGTCAAAATCATAAGCACAATTGAAATAGAAAATCCTGCTGTGCAACCTAGGCACAGATTCTGAAATTCAGAATATGTGGCAGGTGAGCTGCCAAATCTGTATCTGGCTTTTGGGATAAATGAAACAAATCTATAGGCTTTCTCATTCTTTTGTCAAGTAACAATAGCTTCACAAGGGATGTTCTCTCAAACTGGAATTGCAGCAACACAGTAGCTCTTAAACCCACAAATCAACTCCTTACAGAAATTCATACTATGACTGTTTTTGCTGGATAAGGCAAGTAGCCATGTTTGTATTGCTGGCCTGTGATGGTTTCCTCATATATTGGGAGAGCCTAGTTGTCTGTTCGGGGAAGCAAATATAACACACACATGCAGAGCAAGAGTCAGGAGCTCAAGCCTGTTCTTCGCACTGTAAGCACCTGATATGCTAAAGTGCCTTGAAATTATAGTAACTTCATAACCCCTTTTTCTCACAAAAACCCTCTCACCATTATTCCAGAAGCCTAAATTCAATAGAACTCTGTTTCTCTTTATGAGGAGTTTTCAAACCTGATAATTTCACAAACATCAGCATGTTTGACTGCTAGTTACCGAAAGAAAAGTGAATGACTAGTGGTATAAGCTGGATAGCAATTAGAGAGGACTGGCAGATGGCAGCTGAGCACAGGACTGGCAGAAGAAAACCACAGAGCAGACAGCAGTGCTTACAGTGATGACAGATTGCCTGACTGGAAAAAAAGCTTGAATTCTCTTGTGTTGTTTTCCCCGGTGTTTTAATGGTGGACACAGGAGTTCAAATTTAGCTTTACATCCATCTTTTGAAGAGATAATCTAAATTGAACATGAAACATACAGTATCTTTATATATTGTTTTCTGTCAGCAAAATGTAACCCCTTTCTCCTATGACTATAATGCTTAACAGAAGTCTGCAATTTTCTAAGAAAATTTCATATTCTCTAAAAGTTTAATTCACTTTCAAAAATTGTATTTTTTTTTTCACTTGTAGACCTCATTTGACTGCTTAATCCAGATAACCTTAAATCAGATCTGGACTCCATCCTCTCCAGTTCTTTGAGATGTAATTTTATCCATAGTGCCTATGTACAAACAGAAAAAAGAGACTCCAAGTCTTCTCATATTTAGGTCATCTTTGTCTAGTGGATTTTATTAGCATTACACTACTTTTTAATGTTTCTTATTTGAACAAGAAAATGTTAGTTACATCATTGAAGATTGTTCTGTTTCTTTTAAAATAAATCAATTCATGTTCTTTTTAATCCTATGCATTCTTGTGTGATGAAAATCTCAAAACGACCTTCGCGGTCTCCAAAATCAAGTGAAAAATAACAGCAGTTCAGGTAGTTCAATGAGTGTCTGACATCGATGCCTGACATCCATCCATCCAAATTTGATTTGTTTTTATCAGAATTCAGGGGCTATCAGGTAGTCTTTAACACTCATCTTATAAAATAGTTTAAGATTTCCTATTCAAGTTCATTTTCACTCTTTTTTTTTCAGTTCTCAGTTCTATCGAATAGCTAATTTACAAAACTTTCCTAACAATGTTCTTGTCAAAACAGTAGATACTACAAGTCATAACTGCTTCTTGAACTTATTTTGCTCTCTCCTTCCTGTAATGTATTGTTTTATCTGTGATATTGGGAATTTTTGTGTCATTTTGATGCTAAAAATCCCTGAATTAGAGTACAAATGTCTCAGTTGTTTCTCTCCAACTTTCTTAAATATCTTACCAGTTGGAAACAGACTTTCACTAATTATATTGCCTTAGTATATGTTACTGCCATCAATATTGCAAAACTTTGCTGTCCATTCTGCTTATTTATGCCACTTTAGCCAATGCTGTATCTTACCTAAGTGGACACATCCTTCTCTACAAAAAAAATAAAATGTGAAAAGAAGAAAAAATTTTTTTTTAATTTCTCATGGATAGCTATGTATTTGTGTTTTATAGATTATATTTATTTTGTATTAGATTAATTTCTAATGTTCATTTAGCACATAGCTTGTGGTATTTTATATTTTTAACTAAATTAAGCTAATTCAAATGAAATTTCTGTAAAGATATAGCTTAGGAATTTGAAATCTGATTTCTGTTTATGATACTTGTTCATGGTTCACAATTTCTGTCATAAATGAACTATGCAAAACTGTTTTAGATGAAAACAAGGAAAAGGCATTCAAAGTTATCAGAAAGAAAAAGTTAGTATTATTATTTCTAGTACTCTCAAGATTGGGGGGAAGGAAGCAACCTTAAAATATCATAAAAACGTATTTTGCTAGGCAAAAAGCCCATATTCATAAAATTATTTTTTTATGAGAAAATGCCAATTCTGTGATGTAGGAGAACCAGAGAAGCACGATCTCTCAATTAGTTTGATTTGAATTTTTATTTATATCATGTTTAAATAGCAAGCTACATAAGTAAGGCACATTTCTGGCCTACTTGTATACTTAAATCTAAGTGCATGCCAGAAGGTTTTGCAGACACACAAGTTGATCTGGTATATATATAAACTTTTTAGACATCTAGTATTTCATGTAGATGTAGCCTTTCATCTTCATTTTCTGTCTGTTAACAAATCTCATGTTTCCAAAAAAAAAGCTTTAAAGCATTCAAACAACTTACGTTTGGAAGAAATAATAGAATTAAGTCAATATTGACTCCAAGACCACATCATGACTTTGACAGCTCTTGTCCTTGAAAAATAAATAGTTAGGTTGCCAAATAATTTTTGTTTAGTGTAAATGCTCAAAACATTGTGCACATGGGAATCTCTGTATCTCAGTTTTTACTTGGATTTTCTCCCAGAAGAAAAACATTATACACCTACATTTCTCTTGTAACCATATGGCTAAAATCAAATGCTTCACCTCAATTAGGAACTGAAAAGAACAGAACGATGTAACACAACCCCAATATCATTATAACCTAGCATTATAGATTGTATGGATTGTATCACAGATTTTCACTCTGAATTTTACTAAAATTCTGTTCATCATCCTTATAAGAAAAGAGCATATGGATTAATTAGAGAGGGAATGAATAGAAATACTTTAGTACAATCAGCCCTAATAACTAGTTACTGGAAGGTGCTGTGATATGGATTATACTGAGAAAGGTAGCAATGAGGTAGCAAGGCCATCAAGAGCAGAAAGATCTACTTGTTGAACACATACCCTTCCTAAGCCCCAGTTTTGATTGTTTTAAGTCTTTCACCTCCATTCTAGCTTTTCTGTAGCTCCCAGGCAATTCAAACTATAAATTAAACCACTCAGTGTGGTGAAATGTTGTATCATAAATGTACAAGTCTTATTCCTCATCTCTGTGAAGGAGATAAAAGTTAGTACATTTTTTTTTCATTAGATGACACATTGGCTTTTCAGAGGCTTGTTGGCTTCCTTCTTCATTTTTGCATATTACTGTTATTTTTTTTCCCCACTACTTCAAGTTTTGTTTTTGGCAGACAAACTACCAGCCTCATTTTTAGGATTTGGGGTTTTTTTTAATATTTTTCATCCCATGCTTGACAAGTATTTGACATTTGGGAAATATAGAGGTACGGGAGCCTCAAATCTTAATAAAAGTTTCAGAATAACAATACCACAATAACAATAGAATATTAACAAACAAATTGTTAGAACACACTGAAATTGAGCTCTTATTGTGTGCTGCTCTTCCCACTGCAATTTTTTTCTCTTGTTTTATTTTCCCAAGGTACTGATACATAATGTTTCCGTTCCTTCTTTCTCTTGCATTCATTTCAAGTTCCTAAATTAAAGATGCAGCTGTGTGGTGCAACTTGCACCCAGAGGATTTTAAATGGCCATCTTCATTCTACTGCAGATTGGCAGAAGATGATAGGGAAGTCTAGGGAAATGCTACAAATTTTTTTGTCCTGCTCTGCTTTAGAAAACCTGTATCTTGGGCTTACCTTGCTCCTTTGTCTGTTCTTGTGTTTTGTCCTGAAATTCACCTCCTACCCAAAAGTATACACTGGCATCACCCTACAGTTCCTTATTGTGGTGGGATAAAACCTATCCTGTCAGGTTCTCTTCCGTTTGGAAGAAATGTACAAATAGATTTTATCAAAAGATTTAAACAGTCTGAGCTATATTAGCTATTCGCTCCTTTCTTAACTGTAAACTTTGAGCTAGAGTTGCTTTGGGCTTCTGTACCTTGTTTCAGTTATGAAAAAAGAGTACCATAGTTTTATACCTTTATATAAGCTCCAAAATCTTCTGGAAGGTCACTGGATTTATGGGCATTTGTGAAGTATAAGTGACGAGCGAGATAGAGTGGAGGTGATGAGAGAAGTCAGCTTAAGTCATGCCTAAGAGTCACAGGAGATAAGCTTAATGTCACAGCAGTCCTCAAGAAACATGCTAAAGAAACAGCTATTTTACCAAAGGGAGAATTCTTCTTGAAACTTCTTACACAAATTTGGGAAAAGATATTTAAATTGTTTTTATAATAGGTAACTAACCTTTTGCAGTTATTCCTCTTCTGGCCAATGTGGGAATATCTTATCACTCACCCCATCCCTTCACGCTTACAAAGAAATAATAGCCTTGCAATGCATGTCTTCAGTGAAATAAGTTTTATTGCACAGTGGAGAGCAGTAAGTTTTTGTAAACAGAAAACATATGTCCTTTAGAATACCTAATGCTGTTTCCATCACCATTCTGCATTGAACATGACTACTGCATTTAATTATTATTCCTTTATCATACTGTCCACCTTCCTGTAAGAGCAGCACAACTTCCACTGGTGGGAAATCACTGAATTTGCAGAGGAAACATGCTGGGTTCTTAACTGTAAAAATATGCATAATTTTTCCATGCAAAGTTTGCTCAGGTCATAATAGAAGATGAGCAAACCAGGTATTACTGGCTTCCAACACGTTTATACACAAAATACAAATCTTTGTTTTCATTTAATGTGGTCCCACATTTATTACAGTAAAACAAATCTAGATTTTTGCAGCATTTATTTTTCAAGCCTTTCAAGTTCACTGTTAGTCTGATGTGCCTGTAACTGTTCAGAGGTAAAAATATAACTAGAGTACAATCAAATTTCATAGTTTTAAAAGTGCCAATAATTATAAACGTCATAACAGCTTTGTCCATTAAATGCTATAAATATGTTACAAACAGAAGCAGAGAAAAGCTCATAATTTTTCTTATGTATATTTCCAGCAAAATTTTCAAGCTCATTTAAGGCTCTATGCTTTTCATCAATGATCAGGGATTCGTACCACTGAGACCTCTTTATGAAAAGTAGTGAAGAAACAATCATATAGATATATATATATATATTTTATAAAACCATCCCTCACTATCTGACTTATGGTAGCTGACCACACATTTTCTCTCAGCATGCCATAATTATGAAGCAGGATGCATTAAGCTTAAACTGCAAAAATGTTTTGTTCTTAAGTCTAACACAACCAACAGAAACTGCATTCTCTGGGTTATAAAGATAAGACAAACAAAATAAATTATACAAGTTACCTAAGCAACAACTGAAATCTATATATTTAAAGTATAAATAGTGGGAAACCCACCCCCCCCCCAAAAATATAATTTTTACATGCACACCAGTGATTGAGGGAGAAGAAGCAGCAGACTGGAGGGAACTCAGCAAAAGGAGTTACTGGGGAAAGGCTTACTTGCTTGTAAATCTATTGTTTTCCACCACAGTGGATTCTTTCTGTTTGAATAATTTTAAACTGGCTTGCAAAATCCACTATACAATGCACATATACTGGCAGGAAGATGAACTGACTGTACAACTTAAAAAGACTTTTCTATCCCTACATTTTTATTTCTATGAATATCACAGTCAATTGGAATTTCACTGAAAAAACCTAAGACTGCAGATAAGGAAATTATCAAATCAATGCCTCATATTCATATTTAAGGCTCAATATGTAATATTAGAATACAATCAAAAATTTAGTATATGTTATTTAGATTCCTTCCATTTATGAGACAAATACTGTTCTTGCATAAAGTATACAGGGGAAAAGAAAAAGTTGTTAAATTATTCTAGGTTTTCCAGTAGAATTAGAAGCATTCTAAATAAAAAGTCCAAATTTCTCATATCAGTCCCTCAGGAATCTTACAGTTCCCTCAACACTCAAGTCGGAAATAGAGGTAAGTAGTGAAATAATATTAGAAAAGAGCAGAAAGTCTAAGTCTTCCAATTTATTGTATTTCAGTTTTGGGGCAGCACTGCAGGCTCTTGTCTGGATTCTATGGTGGGTCAGTATATGCCAGAGCCATTTATAGCACATAAGCACTGGTGGCGGCTTATGTGTAAGGCATGGACTTGCCTGGAGATTGTACTTGGAACCCTAAATGGATTGCTTGGGTGAAAGGAGAAGGTTGGTGATGTTGTGCAGCAACCAGGAATGGTGGATCGTGGGATCTTCTTGAGAAAATGAGAGGCTTTGAGAAGATAACTGAGGGAACGCACACGAAAGCTCTCCAGGGCACAGCATGTGAAGCAATGCAGTAACCAACAGAGGGTTGGTCAGTGATGACAAAAATCTTACTCATTCAAACCTGAGGAACACTCCAGAAGCTCGTAAATGTTCATACAAGTATCACTTGTGGCATATGAGCTATGATAAAATTTAAAGGCTCAAATAAGAAGTTGTATGGATAAAAATTATAAAGATGTTACCCAGCTGCTTGCAAGTTTTGATGAAGTAGCTATTATTGCTGAAGAGCTGTTGGAAAGGTGGAGGCCTTGTAAAATATTTGTGGAAGCAAAGGATGAATTCTCATTTTTGGTGTACTGGCACTAGAGACATCTTAGAACATGGAATGTGTGTAGATTTCATTTTATCTCAATGCTTAATGAGTCTATGCTAAGAAATAAAAGTTATTATTCATGGGAAAAGGGCATGCATGATATTATATTTTCAGATTTTACACGTGGATTTATACTGAGAAAATGAAGATACAGCGGTGGCATTGTATAGCATCTTTATCACTGAATGTGACAACAAAATATTCTTGTAGTTGTGTTTTTCTTGGCATGCACTCTTGTTGCATATATATTGTTCTACCTTACAATACATATCCAAAGAATAAAAAGTAACATTTTTTGCTAGTTCTCATAACTGTTCAATTTGCATCCCAAGTACGAACATCTGTTTCAAAAATATTTTTGTATTTAATTTTCATTTTAATAAGCCAACAGTTAAAGGTCTCTTAATATCTGTTATTTTGCTCTTCGTTCAGCATTTTTCTCTATGGAGGGAATGTTTTGTTACTAGAAAATTACAAGCAAAACTATTAACACAAATTAAGAACAAGATCTGTCTTTTTATATTGACATGAAATAAACACTTCCAGAAACCTGGAACCTAGAAAATGCATTGGGCTTTGTCCTCTGTATCAAGTATGTACATAAAGATCTTGTGGTGTGAAAAGCAGATTGTAATGTTTTAAATTTTACTGTTGATCTACACTATATATATATATATATATATATACAAGACAAGACATGGTTCTGAACTGCTCACAGATAGTGAGGACACTTTCAACATCAATGAAACTCCAAAACCTCACCATATCAAAGTTTAACACATCAGTCATTCTATTAATGTCTGTAAAGAACATACATACATGACACCCCTCAAGGATGTTTACCAAAACTCTTTAAACTTTGCAGAATGGACAAGTAAAATCTGGAGTAAATCTTTTATGTGCTTCTGGGGTTTGGAATGTCATATTCCAAGCCAGAGAGAAACTGACCTTATTTTTACTTAGTAGGGTGAACAGTAACTTTTTAGCTGATCCTTTCCAGCACCATTTTATAACTTTTTTATTCTTTCTGCACAAAGGAAAGAGTGATCCTTCATATTTTTAATCCATGTTCCAGGCATATTTAGGCTTTACATTGTGGAAGTACACTTGAAGAAGAAACTTAGCCTGAGAAAACTGTTTTGACATATGTGAAGGGAGAAATAAGAAGTAGAAGTATAGACTAACTGAAGCAAAGTTTTCAAATTTTGAAAAAAGGGTGGAAGATTCCCCATCACTTCATGCAATTCAAAATGTATTTACTTTTCAAGAACTATTCTTTTATTGCCGTAAAGTTCTATGGCCTGTTCTTCAGGTTTTATTTTTTTAAATTTTAGTTATTTTTTTTAAGAAGTCAGAGATACTAACACATAATAATAGAGTAAAGATACTTTGAGTTCAGAGGCATGGTGAGTATTTATATAAATTCTGTATACTCTATTAAAGACCTCTCAAACTTGCAAGAAATTATATCCATTTGGATCAGGTAATCAATATAGATACAAGGAGTTACAGATTATGAAAAGTTAAGAAGCATGAAGGAGTTCATGCAAAGTGAAATAAGATAAAAAAGAAACTTTCCAATCATTTGGTGTGTCAGGTACCAGCAGAAAAATCTGTATAAGGGCATCTTGCATAAGTGAATACCTGCAGTCAGAGCTGAAGAAAACAGATGAAAGTGACTGAGGTGGGTTGCTGTTATACTACTTTCTCACCTTTGCTGTGTGGCTCCATAGAGGCAATAATAATGACAGCACCGAGGTCTGAAGACAAGAGCAGCAAGGTCACCATTTGGGTGCAGCCAGCCTTAACCAGTGTGCATTGCAGATAACAGGTAAGTAAGATCTCTTAGGCAGAAATTTTGTGCCAGAAAGTTTTACTGGGCCAGGTATTATAGGCATCTTTCTATCAGGACGTGTTTCCAGCCAGTGGCAGGAAAGCCGTGAGGTAATGAGAGGGGTAGCTCTGGTATACCATAATATCCAATGTCAATATCCAAATCACTAAAAGGCTGCTGCCACCCTGGCAGAAACTGGAGTTCCTTAGTGATGCACTATCCTGATGTGGCAAAAAAATGTGACAAAATCAAAAGCAATTGAACTACAAGTTACTGCTTCCTGACTGCAAAGTCCCTGCTTATGTCCTGCAATCTGTCAGCCTGTCCCACTCAGTGACAAAAAAGATATCAGTTTAATTATTACCTTCATGCTTCTAGCTTATGTACTGTCACATTACTTAATCACTTACTAGAGCTATAAGTTGATATAGCTGTATATGAATCTTGTATTTTTATGACTGCCTTGTAAAGAAATAGTAAAATGTATTCTGACATTGTTTATTACTACCTCAAAATTAAATTGTTCATCTTTAGTATGGAAATACTGATTTGATAGAACTATTGCAACCATATAACCTCACAATACAGTATCCCCATTGTTTTTTACAGGCCATCATTTTGTGCTGAAATTGTTTAAAAATTATTCCAAGTGGATCCTAGAGGGAGTAGAGAGAGTTGGCATAGAACCAGGAAAAGTAGAGAAAGCTAAGCATGTAAACTTCCTTGTTACTTTTCTTTTTCTGTAGCAATGAAATCTACCCTAATAATGATGACACTCTTCAGATTTCAGTTACACTAACAGTAAATTCTTGGCTTTACTTGTCTATAAGGTATGCTTTTACTTTGCCTGTAAACGAGATTTTGAGCATAATGCTGTATTGCCTCAGGGTAATTCAAATGAGTCACCGATTTTAGGTCTTAATCATATTATGCAGAGGTAAAGAAAACAGTCATTCCAAATTACTTTCTTGTATAACTCCACAATCTGTTGCCTTTTATTACCTAGTCTAGTTTTGGGAAGCAGTCAATGCAGACACTTTTTCTTCCAGAGATGCTGTGTATCCACAGGATGATAAAACACTGACAAAATTGGAAAAGGAAAGAAAGAAGCACCAAGGGAGAGTAACAAGGGGGTCAGGCTATTTTTACTTGGGATTTCTGGAGAATTAGGACTTAGGGGATAGATGCAACAAAGAGATGATGTTGAGAGAATAGAATGGGTTTTTGGGAAAGATACTCTATTGAGAGGAAAAAAAAAAGAGGTTTGAAAGCAAAAGCATTTTGTGTAAAGTAGGGCAAAGCTTTTAGTCAAACAGGAGGAATTTTGGGAAGATAAGCTATGTCTGGAGTGGTGAACTTTATGTCTGAGGCCTGGGCTTCTAGTGGTTCATCCTATTTAAATACTTGTACATCCTCACCACAACTTTAGCCTGGGCAGGTTAGCATTCTTACAAACAAGCAGGGACTGGTCAGGGAACAGCAAGGAACAAACATGGTTTCTAGGAGGTAGATTGGATGAGGCCACCCTGGTTGGAGGAAGGTCAGGAGAGAAAATGGAGATTGAGTCATACGATGGCAGGCTGTGACATATGGCCCCTGGACAGAGAAGCAGCTTATACTTAGGTATTTTTCGTACTAGTCTAGATGCAGTCTGGCATGCCAGCTGGGACTCCTGAGAGAGAAAAAAAAAGGTTTTGTATTGCTTTGTGTTCCTCAGAAGGGCTAATGTTATGATGGGATGCACAGAATAAAGACTATTTGAAAGAGTACCTGGGAAGACTGGTGTACAGCTGTGACATGTAGAAAGTTAAATTTCACAAAGTACTAATTTACACAGTACTAGCAGTATGCTCTTTGTTCTATGATACAAAATTTATATGTCCAGAGCACATCAGAGTTATCAAATATGGGCTTTTTAAAGAAGTGATCACATCATACAGGCACAACTGGATTTGCACCTGTGTAACTTGGAACTGTATGCACCTGAACCCTGATTTTTATTCTTTCTGGGAGTGACTTTCACAGAGGATAATATTCACATACTCTAAAAACCACAATGCAGTTTCAGAAGAATTGTATACCAGTTTGATACACTGTAACAAGAACATGAAAATCTGTCAGGACGTTTCTAATAAGAGTGTTCACCTGTTACAACAGATGATGAAGTGCAGAAAAGTACTTAAACAATTATTATTGGGGTATTTTCCAAAATGATGCATTAGAAAGAAAAAAGTTTTCAAAAAAAAAAAAAGTCATAATCTATAAATCAAGACCCATGATTTGATTTGCCTTAATTTTTTGTTAGGAACTGTAATGCTAAGGCAGTACCCATTTTATTTTTTCAAACACAGCCTTTTTTAGGTGATCTCATATCTGTTAGATTTATCTTTATTTTCAAAATAATGTTAGCATATTATTTTAAGAGAAAATAACCAAAACAAAAAAGTACTGAAAGTTAGCATTGTATGTTATGTTATGAGTGACTATGGTGTTTTTTATCTCACTAATATCACTAACGTTGACATCCCATGAATCCTTTTTTAGGTAACAGAATGAAAGCTACACCCTTATATTGCAACGAATGAGGAGGCGTGGCTTTTTGTTTTGAAGAGAAATTACATGCCTTGGAGTTCTATGCTAGGTAAAAACCTGTAGGTTTTCATACACAGAAAATGTTGCTCACCTATTGTCTTTTTTCAATCAAAATAAAAATGTAAGGCTAAAAGAAAACACCAAAAATATTTATTGAGTATAATTCTGTTTCCATTTGATTTGGAGTTTAAATTTTTCAAGTATCTAAACAAAGAACAGTATAGATTTATTTTTTTCTGTTCTCACCTTGAGATAAAATTCTTATTGTGCAATTAGAGTTTTGAAAATATCAGAAATAGGGTCATCAGATAAAGCTGTTATCACATCATTCCTGTAACCAAAATACACTTTGAGTCCAAAACATAAAATCCTGTGGAAAAAGGCTGATTTTTATTTACTGTTGAGAATTAATTTATTTCTAAATATAAAAAAAAAACAAAACTCTAAAAGTTACTATCTTGATAACATCTACTTTTAATTTGCAAACTAGAATGTTACTTTTCATTTTCATATATTTTAAATAAAAATACAATAGAAGTGTTTATTCATTGATGGCCACAACCTAGTAAAAACAACTTTATGTTATGTGTGCCAGTCTCACACATGCATAGCTTCAAATACAGCTTAAAAATAATTGAATATGACGGGGAGCTCTGCTGCTTGTTTAATTTTCTCAGGCAACCAAGACATCAGTAGAATAAAAGTTCTGAATGAAACTCTTCCGCACAAAACCAACCCTCTAAGTGTCAAATAGAGCAGGCGTGCATGAAGTAAAGTGTTGGGAAGCATTGTGAGACATAGTCTATCAGGAATGATTTGACATGAGTGTTCAAGTATGAGCTCTGAAAGTCTAGTGATATGTGTTCAATGGGCTGGAGATCTTACAAGATTAGGGAGTTTTAACTCTCAGACTATACTGTTTTGTTTCTGGTTCCAGAGCTATTTCTGCCTCCCTTGGAGTGCCAATGGTTTCCTAGAGTTCCATGGCATTGGAGTGAGGAGCCTGTAGTCTTCTTGTGGCCATGAGTAATTTAGAGTAAATATAAGATCTAGGATCAGATTTAAAATCAAGAAATTGCAAATGGTATTTTTTGCTCACATAATTGTGATAATATTCACCCCAAAGTAAATACATCCTGTAAAAGAGTTTTCATATTGAGCCCCTTGTTTCTTATTCTTACCTCTTATTTTATATTGGTTTTCTTCAAAATAGTATGAGAACATGATTTAACTTTTTATGAACAACATTGTTCTAAGAAAATATCTTGGCATAAAAGTATATTCAAAGATTTTCAGCTCTAGACTTAGATTTGCAACTTGATTTGGCTTGTCATTTTGTAATCCGTAATAATCTAATCTAATACAGCATCATATCAATTATTCTATTAGTGATATTTATTAAAAAAGGATTTTGCACATCAGAGTGTACAAGAAGATGGTTTTTGATATTGGAGACAAAATTAAGATGAAGATAATGCATTATGACTAAGGTAATGCAAAAAACTCTTTCTTTGTTTTTAATTTCCTTCATTACAATGAAAAATGTAATATTTCCTAATTTAAAACCAAACATTCAATTTCTACTTGTGCAAATGAAAATCTAAGTTTTGGTGAAGACTTATTTCACAGAATTAATATGAGATTTCCAGGGACTGAAATAAGATACTTTTTTGTATTAATGATTGAAACAGCTGTATTTATAATTTCATTGGTCTAAATTTTAGTACATTTAATGGCCACATTTTCGTTACAGAAATTTTATTCTATTAAAACCTGGGATAATTTCTATGACAATAATTGTAAGGAACTCACTGTAAATTAGTAGCATAGGAATAAAAAATAAAGTAAAAATGAAGCACTGTAAAATGAGCCTGAATATTCTCTTAGAATATTGATCTGAAACCTCAATTAAAGTAAATTAAGAAATCCCCATTCTTACTGAAACTAACTTCCATGTTAATTTGTTGAGTGCATATCAAATATAAATAATATCGAAACCGCTTTCACTTCTTAGGAATTCTTTGTATGAAGGAAGAACACCCTGATACAGAGATTAGTTGCACTATATTTCCATTCTGAAGGCCTGACTCCAAAATTTAAGCTGCTCAGTTTTGCATATCTGTACATTATATACATCGTTCCTACAGGCTGAAGTGGATGCCCCACTTCAAAGAACTGACTTTCCCCTACATACACATGATTCAACCACACTGTCAAAACATTTTTATTATTTTCTTTACTTATAAGAGCTTTGTAAAATATTCTGAACGTTTCCTAGAAAGATTGACCTAATGTTTGATACATATCAATACATAAATGTGATAGTCTATAAAATGTCAGTGATAAATTGCCATTCCTAAATGGCAATTATTAGGTTGAACTGTTGTCTGATTTGCCATTTCATCATCATTAATAATAAACTTTTATGAGAAGTGGGAAGGAGAAAGGAAATTAATGTACAGTTCAATACAAGTAAGTGCTATGTTTTGCTAAGCCGACTTAAAGGAAATTAATGAAATTTGAAAAAATAAAGACAAAAATTCAAATAATTTATATCAATGACACCCAGAAAAACAGTACAAAATGCTCAGTCTTTGCATTCAAATCCAATGGCAGTCCAGAGGATAAATAATAAGAAATGTTATTGAAATAATAGTAACAACATCTCAAATAAAAAGTCAGACAACCCAGGCATCAGCGTAGTTAATTATTCTTTTGTTCTTCAGGAACAAAAGACTACTGTGCTGTCAGATCATGCAGTGTTTATTTGATGCACCTTTCTTATGGAAGCTGGAAATATAGATTCCAGTCTGACATCTGTAATCATGATCAATGCAAAAAAATGCAAGAAAAAGTTAAACGAATATTGATTCACAACAAATGGCACAGTCTTTTTTTTCTATTTCATTTGGACTAAAATATTTAAAATTGGATTCAGATCATTAAAATATCTTATTACAACATTTTTTTTCTGGTCACCATTTCCTCAAAGCTTTCCTAAACCCAAGTTTTCTTATATGAGTTCTCAGTTTCTAATTATCACTGATATGATTTCAGATCTGTTTATTTCAGATCTTGCTAAAATTCAGAAAATTAAATTAATTAATTTATTATTTGAGGACACATTCTACTCCCTATCTTCCTCTTTAATTTTTTGATCAGTTGTCCAGCTAAAGTTTCTTGTAGAACTAGCTGAGAAAATGTTGGTCTTAAATGTTTTTTGTTAGAGAATCTTGTGATTTGTATATAAAATTTATGCCATCATTAAATTGTAAAACCCAAAGATGCGTGTTTTAATTCTCAAACTAACTAAAAGGAGGTTGACTTTAATGGCAGTTGTGCAGCTTAATCCCCTAATCAGCTTTGGAAATCTAAATGCAAAAGTCATGCTGACAAAAGAAATTAAGCAACAAGCTACTCATCCTTTTCATGTCCTAAACCCAGAAAAAAGCTTGAGAAAAGGAAAAATGAAAGTAAAGGCTGATCCTGTTCCTGAAGTTTAGCAGGCCATACTAAGCAGCATGCTGCTGGGGGCTGGAGCATGTCATTTCCCTGGAGTAGAAAAGCAGCAAACCCAAGCTGTCTGACCCAAGTGACAGAAAATAGCTAGGGTCTACTGGGAACCCTTCCTCTTGTTTCCCTACAGGTTTACATGAAAAGTGGAAATCAGACAAACAGTCTGATATTTTGGCTTTAAAAAAAAAAAATATAACCCTTCAAAGTCTATCACCTGCCACACATGATCTCAGCTCCCACTATCAATCTGTCCTAAGCTTTTGTTAGGCTGTTTATATGTCTAGTAAGCTTTAAAAGCATCACAGAGTTTCATGGAATAGGAAGAAACATTAATGTGTCCTAAATTATACCACTGGCCCAAGTCACTAAAATTACACTGTATGTTGCCTAGAACTGTGAAGTCTGCTAGTTCAGTTTCCTCAGAAACTTTTTATATGTCATTTGTACATTGCCTATCATGCCTATCATTCACGTTAGAGTCAGAAATTATTTCCACTGTTATTGACCAATGTATTTTAAACATTTTAATTATCTATGACTAGCAATCTTGTCATCTAAGATGCACGTCAGTAGCCTTCTGATGTTATTTAATGTGATACTGTCAAATATTAGCTGCAGTCAAGATGTAGAAAAACATTTTAAAGCAATTTGCCTTCATAATTTTTGCTTTTCTATATTTTAAATTTGGTGTTCCTATTTCATATAATCCTTGACATACAGATATTGATTCTGTGAACAGTCCTTCAGTCATGAAATTTTTTTTTTTCCAACATTGTTAGGGCAATGTGGTTCTAATTCTGACACCACAACAAACCTTTGTTAACAAAGTCAAGAAAGTTGCTCAGGCAATGTCTTTTCCTTGCTATCAGGGCATCCAGTGCAACTCATTTAATTCTGGAAAACTGTTGAATAACATTTTGTATTTAATGTATTTGGTTGTCTGAAACACAGCATAATTAAAATATAGACAGTACTGCTAGACTTTATTTAAAAGTAATTTGTAATGAAATTAGAAATTATAAACCTGTGCAGGTCCATTCATTCAGTAGATTTACAGATGGTCTCAGCAAAGCAGGTTTGTTAGTGATATGGTTTGAAGCTGGCTCCCTGCCAAATCTCCAAACCTCACCACAAGAACTCCCTCTGGCTCCTGAACCAAGGGAAAAGAAAAAAAAACAAGAGAACTGAAACGAGAGAGAGACAGCTAAAGCAATATATATAAATATATTTACACTTATATTACAGTTATATACAATTGAAATATATATACAATTTCAGAAGGAAAAGGGAAAGGGAAGGGGAAGGGGGAAAGAAAAAAGGAACAAAACCAAAATAAAATGTACACGATCAATAGCCCAAGATCTAGCAACTAAAAGAATTAGCAAAAGAATATCTTACTAATCTCCTTGGGACAACTGAAAGTCGCTCTGGAATGATCGCCGGCAACTTCTGTCTCCCAAGGTCGGCAAGGCCTTACCAGGCCTCGCTCCCCAACATGACAGACTCAACAGCAGGGAACCTGCACCTCCAAAGCTGCCAGAAGGAAAGAGAGCCAAAGGCCTTTCTTCTTTTCTTCTTATACCCCAGCTTACGTAAAAATCTTAGGGAATACCGAGTAAATCTGGGCACTTCCTTGGTTACAAACTGGTCACCAAGGAAGGCCTAGACTAAACTACCACAGTTAGCAACATGCTATGTTCTGAATATTTGTTAATTTATTCATTCAATTATGAATATCACATCCTAAGGAAAAAAAAACCACAACAAACTCTTCAGAAAGTGGCACTGATTCTTCCCTCTTGTCTTCAAATAGCTCTTCTGTATGATAAAAATTAGATCACATAGTGCATGTATGTAAGTATAAGAGAAACAGAAATGTTCAAAATACAGGTACAGGGTATTTGTATAACATTCTGCTGATATTAATATTTGTAATTGATGATGAAGCCTAAATGTTCACCTCATACTTATCCATTGAGCTTCACTATACTGCAAAAGTGGCAGTGAAACTGTTCTGTATATTATCTAAACAGGTAGCAAAGAAATAAAACAAAATGATATGTAACAAAATGATATGTAACAAAATGACTTAGCATCTAAGTTATAGATCACATGCTTGTATTACTGGAATGCACACAAGAACCATAAATGTTTCCTAATTTGTTTAGCATATCCTGGAAGTGAAAGAGATAAAGAAGGAAAGATATAGCAATGAGATACAAAGAAATGTTTCAACAAGGTACAGAGACATAATGGAGGTCACAGCACTGTGCGTTGGGTCATTATCCTCTATAATGAGCCTTTGTTAAGTAGATCTTTTTATTTTTAATCTTTACAAAATGTATTAATCAAACTCCTTCAGTCTCAGTGACTCTTCACCTTTTGCAATAAAAAATTCAAGATTATTGTCTTCACCCTTGAAATACTGTGTAGCTATTCCATGCTACATTCATCATTTTCCCAATTCATTTTCTGTTGGTGTACTTTTTTCATTAACACTTTTTTATATTTTGGAGCATTCTTTTACTCCTATTCATATCTATGTCTTAATAAGTCAGGCTGACATACTGTATATCACAGAAAGCTACCTATTAAGCAGCTGTCTCTATATTATGTCCAATCAGTTGTCCTTGATACATGATTATCCCTCCCTCACCCCCATTCTCCTTCAAACCCTCTTCATGACCATAACATTCATTGCATAGCTCTCATTCCCAGCCTAACTCCAATAAAACTTTTTATGTTAGTGGCAAGAAGGGATCTGAAGGTAAAAAAACCTGGACTTCATCTTTTTATTTGCGCTAGTGAACACCAACAATCATTGCTGAATCAATGAGAAACTTCTCCCTATCCCATGTCAGATATTGTACAGTATGAACACATACCTTGACTAAGGCATCTTAGCTTCAATATCACAAATTGAAGTCCTATGAAGTGAACAAATTTTCAATTATTTCTCATAGCTATAAATTCTCTGGGCTCTGATTGGAAGATCATTTGGAGTGAGACTTAAAAGATCAATAATTTCTAGGAGTCAGTCAAGCATCAGGTGTTTTCTACGGGTCTGGATAGTCCTGTCAAGAAGGGAAGTTTGTTCACCCAAAGTAACTGTGGTGGTTTGGAGCTGGCTCCCTGCCAAGTCTCCAATACCACAGCAAAAGCTTCCCCCCAAAAAACCAAAAAACAAGAGACCCGAAATAAGAGAGCTAAAGCAATATATAGATATATTTACGCTTATATTACATTTATATACAATTACAAAGACTATATACACATGAGAAAGAAACCCCCAACACCCCCAAAGGGAAAGGGAAAAGGGACAAAACAAAACAAACAAACAAACAAAAAAACCAAACAACCAGAAACAGGTATACACACTCATAAAGAGTGTGTATAGAGAACTAGCCAAAGAAAATCTTAATACTTTCCTCGAGATAGCACAATTGTGCCAAACACTGCCACCACGCTACCGGACCCCAGACCGGCAGAAACAACCCGACCAGGCCTCAGCACCCCCAGACGAGCGAGACCGGCTGCGGGAGTCTGCTGTCTCCAAACCTCACTGGAAGAGAAGAGAGGAAGAGGTTTCTCTCTTCATCTTATTTATATGTTTGATTATGTAAAGGAATAGGATGGAATCCTTCCTTCCTTTCTTCCTGGCCAGGAAGGAAGGCCTAGACTCAAAACCAGTGCCTAATTTTTAAAAGTTAGCAATATTTAAAAAATAAGTGGCCTCAACCTGAATATGAAAGGCATCATTTCTTTGCAAATCTGACATTTAACAGAATATTATGAATATATATGGAAATCCATTCTTGATGTAAATTCAGATTTAAAAGTTAAGGAGTTTGTTTTCTTTGGTGTTTCTCACGTACTGCCCTCCCACATTCTTCTTTTTTTTTCTTTTTTTTTACTTTTTTTTTTTAACTTTTTTCATTATTTGACAAAGGGTATTCTTGAAGAATTCAGTCAATACAACAGCAAATCCATTTAGAGCCCTGTAATCTCACAGACTCTTTCAAACACAGCTGTAACTGTAGTTTGATAAAGATAAATTACCCCTTTTTCCTCAGACTTCAAACTACTTATTATGTGTGCATTAGGCAATTCATAGGAGTACCTATTAACTCTGTGGCACCACAACCTCTAATACAGGTTCAGTGGAATTAGACACAAAAGAGTAACTGATTTGAATCATATTTCTTTACTTGAATTCTATTTCTTTATTGGACAGTACTTATCACACTATTATCCCAGCCATTGAAAATTAAAATACACAAATGCCGTGATACAAGATCAAAAATACCATTCCACCGAAGCCAACAGAACACAACTGCTCAAAAATATTTTATCAGGGAATTATCTACAAAATCAGAAAGTGTTAACAAGAAAAACAACATATATTTGAAGATGGATAGGTCAATAGTCTCCAAGAGTAAAAATAATTTATTTTCTTATCATAAGAGAAACAAGAACATCCTCACATATAAGATATTTCAGAGTCAGAACACTGGGATTTTATTTTTCTGGTCTCTTCTTTTTTGCAGATCAGTAGAAAGCCTAATGCGGCCCCGGGCGCTGGGGCCTGGCCCGGGTACGGAAAGGAGCAAGAGAATGGGAGCTTCGCCTGTGCGGACAGCGCCATCGTGGGAGTTGAGAGGGGAGCCCCGGAACACACAGAAGAGAAGGACAACTCTAAACCTGGGCAGATGGAGCTCGTCAGCCCTGTAAGGCCATCCATCTAAGAGAAGGTCACTCCAAACAAACCTACGTCCTGAGGACCTCGCTGCCACCGTCCGAGCTTGCTTGGCCCCGGCAGAAGAACCTCAGGATTAAAGGGTGGGCTCAGTTCAGCGCACACTGTGTCTCACCTAAAAAATCCATTGCGCAGGCTCGAAGGCCTTACCTGCATTTGCAAAGCCCTGTATCACCAGCGCGCTTGTAACAAATGTGGGTAGAGACTTTTCCCAAATCTTCGTTCGCGAAGACTGGCCATACATACATACAGAAAGCCTAATGAAGAATTTATCAGGATCCACATGTATCTTGTGTGCATTTATTGTACACATCCAGGTATGTTACGTATGCTTTCCTAACTAAACTTCTAAAGATTTCATGAAGTTTGTAACCATTATTACTCTCCAAAATATGATAAAGGTTGTGGAAACATTCTCTAGTTTTTGTACTCCATCTGCAAAAGACTTTTTTTGTTAGATAAGAGAAAAAGCATGTGCTCTGTAGCTCTCACCACAAAAATGTAACCAGTAATAATACTTATATTTAAATATGTCATAGCAAAATAAGCTGAGAACTGTACACAACCAAGAAAAGAAAAAAATCTGACTTGAAAGTGAAAAAAGACAGTGACCAAAGTCTGCAAAAGAACATTTTACAGCTAGATCAATATCCAATAGTCTATACCACTGATCTTGTTTATCCTAGTTAGTTTGGGTGAATAGACTTCCCTTCTTGACAGGACTAATCAGAGCCGTAGGAGAAACCTGATGCTTGACCAACTCCTAGAGAAATACTTACCCTCATGGTAGCATCCTTATCCCAGCTGCATGTGTCCAGGTATTGTGTTTTTCTACAGCCTACAAACTCATCACTGAACAGGCTATTATTCTGTATGTTACCTTAGCATATAAAGAGTAAAACATTTACCATAACCACGGACTTAATTTATAAAAAGTGACAAAAATTCATGGTGCATAGATTAGTGGATTCTATGGAAGTTGATTTAAAAATGCTCCTCCAATCCCAGATACTGAATAACTCTCAAGCATAATGAGTTATTTGTTACAAAATGACATTGAAGAAAATGAAGCAGCCATTACAGATGTGCTCAAGCGATAGCTCGCAGACAATCTTGGGTATTAGAGTGAGTTTTTTGAGTTTTACAGAGAGAAGAGATGCTGCCCACGAGAGTGCTATTATCTCTGACTCTTATCTGAAAATGCCTCTTATGATTTTTAGCATACATTTGGATAGGTGCCAGTGAGCTTATTTTAAAATGTCACCTAAAGTACAGATAGCTCTTCTATCAGTAGAGAGCTATAGAGTGCCACTTTGAGACTTGAACCCATGACATTGTGTCAGGTGCAAAACTCATAACAAATGAACTGAGAGAACTTGGCAGCCTACCTCATGACTTCTTAACAAAAATTGCTATGACAAAATGCATTGCTTCTTAAAGAGAAATGTCATTTGAACCCAAAGCTGGAATTATAACATCTGGACTTTATTCTGTTTAAGTAGCCGGAGGTTAAGGCTATGTCTTCTTTGATAAACACTTAGGTTAATACTTCAAAGCAGGAAAGGGATCTATGAATGTTAAGTACAATTCTCAAGTGTGACCTTAACTTTTTACCTACCTATTTAATTCTGATTGGTGCTATATGTAGATTTAGAATAGCAGTAATGTTCCTTTAAATAATGAATTATCAATGCAAGAACTAATTCCACTACACTGAATGACAAAGATAAAAAAATTTGGATAATATCTGAGTCTATGTGAATTAATGGCAAAACTCATTAATTCAAAGCCAGGAATGGGATAGATATATATTCTTGGATATATATTCAATAAAGTTGAATAAATATTAATTAAAAGCACATTTGATGTATAATACAATATAGATAATGTATTTTACACTTTTTTTAGCTTGTCCTAATGCCCACTGAACTTAACTTTCTTTTTTATTCAGAAAGCCTAAATAAGGATGAAACCAAACCATTACTTAGTGTTCATAGTACCATCCTTTTTCTAGAAGATCTCTTAGCCAGCAAACACTTCCATCAATAGCAAGATTTTTTCTTGCTTATTAGAAACTAGCAAAAAACTTGACCTTATAATTTTTGTGATTGCTATATATTTATGTACACTTAATTCCCCTATCTATCAGTGTAAAAAGCTGAAAATACTCTGACTAAACACATGGTTATCTTTAGACATAGTCTGTGCCTCTACATGAAAAGCTTTTCCAGGATAGCTATGCCAGCTACTTTAGAAAAACATACCTTCTGGTTGTCACTGCTGTATTGCCAAACAGCTGTATGAGAGCACACTAACATTTGCTGTCTATGGTTTTTTGAGGTCTTATGTGAGAGCGTAATTCTGATGAATTTTGGATTATTTAGCTTTTCAACCATTGATAGAAGCTATTAAGCAAGACATTATTCTATCACAATATTTTTAACTTTATTCATTGTTCTAATGCTGAAATATCTATTTCACTGTGCTCATTTTCTTTAACGATCAAAATATACATTTAAGAGTATACAGAAATTTCAGTTACAGAAATAGGCAAGGATTCCATATCACTCTGCAGGAACAGTCCTCTCTTTTCCATCACTGACTTCCATAGGATAGATGATACCAAGGGAACAAAGTTATTTTATATATAATTTCTTCCTTCTTTTAGATAGAAGATTTCTTTAAATACAAACTCAAGTATTCTGTCATCCCATCAAGCTTATAAAACAACTGAAATTCCAAGTAGTCCCTTATCCTAAGCCTCCTTTTCAGCTTATGTTCTGTACAACCAGCTAGCCATCTTACTACTACTTATGTAGTACCTAATGTAGTGCATGTTTGATAAAATAATATATATGTTCAGTAATATATTCTGATTATCCAAATATTTTCTCTAGTTCTGAAAAGGAACACTGGTGTTTGTAAATAGGTTTGACAGTGGCACCTGCATCCTGACACATAAACAATAATTTACAATGCTTGTGATGTTCTTGACAGCATCTTTCTTTTAAATAATAAAAAGTACATCAAGAAATTTTTCATTAAAATTCTGAAACCCCTCAAGCTAAAAAAATATTTTGAGTAAACAAATTATGTACTAGAGTGAAGTATGTGTGCTCCCATACATCTTGTGAGGCAGTATTCCTAGCATGCATTCCCTTTGCACATATGGTAGCTTTTCTTTTGGAAACACTATTCTTTCTATGTACAAAATTCTATTCTTAAGCATTTAATTTAATTTTTCATAAAATTCTTCACCAACACAGATTCCTAATGGACTACTCTGGAAACTAAACCCCTGTCCGGTATTATATGTACTAGCTGTGGAAAATAGGAGTAGTTTAAATTTCTCCATCTAGGGGATAGATTATGGCTTGACAAAGAACCTAAATCTCTAAGTTGTAACCTCAGTGTCTTCACTGCAGAAGGGAGATTTCATGGTACAGGTTAAACTAAGTCTGAAAGTGGGAGATACATGAGCCAGTACAGCATACCTCAAGTAAATACATTTTCAGAGAGAAAGTTCGGTAGATAGGGCCGAGCATAGTGAGTCATATTTTCTGGGATTTACTTTAGTGTTTGTCCACTACTTTGAAACATATTTTCTGAACCAACAGTTTTTTTTGAACCCTACTCAGGGCCGTTCACCTTGTGCTCTGTTACAAGCTGTTAACATGCCCTCAGGATTCAGCCAATAGAAGCAGAATTAGGATTGTCATTACATTAACATCATAGCAGGTGTAAGAGCATGACTGATTTACTTCACGACTCACCAAACAGCTTTCAAGCAGATCTAATCTTCTGACACTATTGATTCAAGGAATTTCTTTATTTAATTAGGTCATTATAAGACAAATATGGCTGGCTGAATTTGGAGGTTCCATTAATTCAAACTTAATCTGTGAGAACACATTCTGGACTCAAATTCAACCTCTTTAGAATGAAACTAAAATGGACTGTTATTGTCAATGCAAACTTCTTTTAGAAATGAACAGATGGTATCAGTGATTAATGTTCTCTACTTTGGTGTGACCTAATAAAGGACAAGTATAAGTTTCATGTATTTGATTTATTTCTGTTAAACATCCTGTAACCCTAGGACTTATCTCCACTGCTTTGTCTGAACTTCTATTCTCTTGAAATACAGTGCTCATTCTTCTCCATGTGCTCTACCTAGCTTTATTCTTGCTGTAAATTGATCACATCATCATCACAATTGGAAGTATTTGGTAATGGCAACTGTAACCAAAAGAAGTCCATTTTCAAGTGAATCTTTAAAAAATCAAAGCTCCACATATTTATCTGAAAGAATGTTCTTCCTGAAGTCCCCTGATTCAAACCACAAAGTGAATTTATAGAAGGGCAGAATTGACAGAAATAAAATATCTGAGGAAAATATATTAATCACACATATTTTTAATGAGCCCTTGTGCTTGTTAAAATTAAAAATATAAAAGAAATCAAATACTTAAAATAGGTCTATGTCTTTGCAGACTTGTAACTAATTAACCAAGCAAAAAGGATCCTCAACACTGACATAAGTACATCTACTGTATTTTGATTAAAAATAGGGAATATCCCCAAGGGAGTAAGGAATGAATATGCGATTAGATGAAAAATATTAAAAAAATCCAATTTTAGGATTACTCTGATTAATACAGGATTGAGGAAAAAGAAAGAAAAGTAAAAAGATCAACAGTCTCTCCCTTTGCTTTTCACTCACTTTATTTTGATCAATTGTTCTTTTCCAGTAAAATGTCCTTTTAAGTTACCATAAGGTAAATTTAAAATATATCTCCTTCATTGAAAAAGAAAAACAAAAGTGAAACATATTAAATGTGATTCTAAGTGGGGAATTTTAGCATATGACCCTGCTTGACAGACACTTGTGTGTATTGTGTATTACTTAATTTGTTTCAGTTTAATATACATTCACATTCAGATTTTTTTTTTCAGTTACTCTCCAGCTTAATGGGGCTATTTTCCTTCTGTCAAGATTTGAGCCTTCTTAATAAATTATAGTTTTTCTCCACCTTTGAGAAGGGACAAAATAAATGAAAAAAGATTTCAGAAAAGAGTAAGTGATGAACGAAGTGTTGTTCTTTTGTTTTGCTGCTACATAGTGTATAAACCTGTTTGGCCATGAATTTAAAAGAGTTCTTTTGCACCACATTACAAAGAGATATGGAGGATAACATGGTACTCATCTCAGATTCAGTTTCTAGAAAAAAAAAACAAACAACAAACCAACAAAAGAGACAAGATAATAAGTATGGAACTGTATAGCTTTTCTCCATTAAAACAATGTAAAAACAGGCAAATAAGATCAGACCTCTCTGCTATCTCCTCTCACAATTATAGATTCGTAGAATTTTCTATGTTCATATGAACAGATTGCTGTAAACAGGATTATTTTGAAGGCCAGTTTGTGATGCTATTTTGGAACTGGTGTGAGAAAAAAGAAGACAGAGCAGTAGCCATGAGTAGAATTTTATATTTTAGTTGATCTTAATCTGCAGAAGTACATACACCAATCAGTGTAGGAATTAAAATTGAAACTGATAAACAAATGATCTTTTTCCAAAAGCTGAGAAGCTTACCGTAAGTGTTAAAGGCTTGCTTTTAAAAATGTTCTGAAAAAAGTTGAAAAAAGAATTTATTTTTCTCCCTTTCCTTATCTTCTCTGTCAGTTATTTTAATTTGAAAAAAATGAAAAACATGTCAGGAGAAGGAGGATCAAGAGTAGAGAAGAAGGAGTAACTAAAAAAAATGAGAACATTTAATGAAAAAATGCTTCATCCTCTTTTAAATATAGCCAATTTTGTACAATTTTAGGAACATATAGGATGCATATTTTTAGTCATTGAACAAAAGTTTTGGGAGACTAGGGTACATTTGACATGGATTCATATGAGGGGTAGTATAATTATGCTGCTGCATAAGAAAGTAGAGACAAATGTCATTAGGGCAAATACAAAGAAGCATAAAAATCTGGGAAAGAACTGTTCAGCAATAACTAACACATCACTGTGTTATCAACAGTGTTTTCATCACAAATCTGATCCATAGCACCATGCAAGCTACAATAAAGGAAATAACCTCTATCCTAGCAAAAACCAGTACAAAATGTAATCTAATTGAACTGTCAAGGTCACTTCCCTAATAAAAACTTTTCACATCACTTAAACTAGTCACAAGTATTTGAAATTACTGATGTAGTCTTATTTTTCCAATATTTACTTGATATTAAGATAAATTGAAATTATCTGAAGATCACTGAAGAGGAGAACAGAACAGAACAGAACAGAACAGAACAGAACAGAACAGAACAGAATAGAATAGAATAGAATAGAATAGAATAGAATAGAATAGAATAGAATAGAATAGAATAATTTCAGTTGGAAAGGACCTATAATGATCAGCCAGTACAGCTGCCTGACAAATTCAGGGCTGACTAAAGATTACAGCATGTTGTCAAGGACATTGTCCGAATATCTTTTAAACACTGACAGGCTTGGGGCATTGATCACTTCTCTAGGAAGCCTGTTGCAGTGTTTGATCATCCTCTCTGGAAAAAATATGTCAAGTTTGAACTTCCCCTGCTGAAGCTTTGAGCTGATCCCATATATCCTGTCACTGGATAGCAGGCGGAAGAGATCAGCCCCTCCCTCTCAACCTGCCCTCCTCAGGAAGCTGTATAAAGCAATGAAATCACCCTCAATGTTCTTTTCTGCAAACTAGACAAATCCAAAGTCCTCAGACACTCCTCACAGAACATTCCTTCTAACTCTTTCAGCAGTTTTGTTGCCCTCCTCTGGCAGCATGATAGGACCTTCAGATCCTTCTTGACTTGTGGGGCCCAGAACTGCTCACAGCACTCGAGTTGAGGCCATACCAATGCTGAATATAGAGATATAATTTCCTCTTTTGACTGACTGGTCATGCACTCTGGTTGGGATTTGTCCTCTGGGAAATCAGAGCACACACTTCTGGCTCACGCTGAACCTGCTGTTGGCAAGCACCTCCAGATCACTTTTTGTAGGGCTACTCTCCAGCCACTCCACTCTCAATTTATATTTGTGCCCTGCATTACTCCATTCTCGGTGCAGAATCCAGCAGAGTAGAATGACTTCTTACATTTGCAAGAACCAAATATTATATTTCAATTTGTGTCAAGTTTTTGTGCTTAAAGTGTCTTACCTTCATTTTTATTCTTTTCTGTCAACTTATATTAGTGTTTAATGGTGCAAATATTTTTTTCAAGTGAAAAAAAGGGTACACTTTATTTCATAGAAATGCTTTTCTGTTGATGGTAAATTAAATATGAAAGTCAAGAAGGTACTTTCAGATGATTTCCAGCCACTCCTCTCCCAATTTCTACTTGTTACTCTGCCCCAGGTGCAGAATCCAGAATTTGTTGTTAAAGTTCATGCCACTGATGATGCATAGGAACTGTTCAGCACTAACTAGAGCAGAGGCAGGTTATCAAAACTGTGTTCATAACAAATGCAAACCATAGCAACCTACGAGCTATACTTGTGCCTTGAGAGAACACCTCTCGCTTTGATATCATCAACAAAGTTGCATCCAGACCATTGATAGATACACTGAACAGAACTGTCCTTAGAATTGAGTCCTGAGGAGCATGACTGGTGCCATTCAATACAACCCTTTGAGCTCTTCCCTCCAGCCAGTTCTTCACCAAGCGCGCTGTGTTCCTGCTTATCTCACAGCTGGACAATTTATCCAGAAGAATATTGTGAGGGACAGAATCAAAGGCCTTACTAAAATCCAGAAAAATTTCATCCACTGCCTTACCCTCCTCCACTAGCCAAGTGACCTTATCGCAGAAGGATATCAAATTAGTTAGACAGGACTTTCCCTTCATGAATTTGTGTTGACTGTGCCTGATGATTGCATTGCCCTTTAAATGCCTTTCAACAGAACCAAGTGTGACCTTCTCTGTAATTTTTCCCGTTACTGGGGTTAGACTAACTGAGGTCTATAGTTTCTATATTGCACTTCTTTATCACACAGCCGAGAGTTCACAATTCAGTAGAAAGGGATATTTGTTTTACCTTGCTCTTGTCAGACAGTAACTTCAGCAGAATTTAGGTAGCAACAAGGACTGTGTTTTATTATTGGAACCAGGATCAACCTTTCATCATGAGATATGTACCTCTTGAAAATCTTCGCAGTTCTGTATATTGTACACCTAGTTCCAGATTTTTCTTCCAGACTTTCACTGGATTTTGTAAGGATACATCAGCAAGGATCCTTCTTTTGTGATTGTATCTTTGATGATTATACCTACACTGTCTTGCTTCAGAAAGTAGTCTAATACTTCACACTTTCTCAGATCCAGCTCTGGGCTTCCTTGACACCTAGGTAAGGGCAGAGGATCTGGCTTCCACTTTTCATGGAGTACCAAGCAAGACTTAGATTACCTATAGATCAATTTTCTTGTAAGATATTGGCAACTGTCCGTGAACAAATCTATAGACTTGTATCATTGCCATTAGGCTAGGTGAGATACATACTAATGTCAGTCCATGTCAGTTTATGCAGCAGGTAAGGGGAGGCTGAGGTCTTCTCTATGATGTGACAAGGACTTTTTCTCAATGGGAGCGAAAAAAAAAGCTTTAAGCGTGTATTGTTTGTTTGCATTTGAGCTCAAGCTTAGCACATTCTCATGTGACATTTTGTGATGTTTTATGGTCTTATGGCTGTTTTCAAATGTTAAGGTGAAGATCATGTCTAATTTCGTAACATATCTACTTGCTAACAGTAAGCGAATACAGAAAACATAAAGAGGACATCTTCCCTGTGTGTTTTGTTTGTGAGAAAGATGTACATCTAGGGCACAATTCTTCTCTATTTATAGACTTGAGTATATCTACTTTAAGTGCATGTTTCTCTTGACTAACAACAAATTGACAGCAGGATAGTTAGTCCAGATGTAGACATCTATATTGCAGACACTTCCTGCTTGATGAATCCAGCTCTACATAATTTTTCTGTAAATAATTTAAAGGAAATTACACAAGAAAAAGTAATATTGTGATATTATTCACTGTTTGAACATTTTTCTACTTTTTTACTCCATTCTGGGAATTTTTACCAGCTTTGTCAGCAATTTGTCAAAGGTCAACAAGAAAACAGCTAAGTCGAGTTTGCAAAAGAGATATGTCAAAACACCAAAAAAGGTGTAACTGTACTGTTGATTACTACAAACCAATGTGGGTTTTTATTATTAGTTCTTTTTTTTTTTTTTTTTGGTTTTGGTTTTGATTTGGTTTTGGTTTTTTTTGTCGCTGTTTTGTTGTTTTCTTAAGTCTCCTTTCAAATGCAGAGAGTAACTGAACTAAAACAAAAGTTAAGTAACCTTACCCTTTATATCAGGAATGTTGGACATTCAGTATGCAATCTGTAGCATAAACTTTCAAAACTTAAGAGAGTCCAGTATAAGAGAACTGACACTCAATGCGCTGATTTCTCCTGTGCTCTCACTTACGTTGTAACAACTTTGACCTTTGGTAATTAGCTGCCTAAGCAAAGTTGAATTCTTAAAAAAGCAATTCCAAGGAGAAGAATATTGTTAATAACCTGTACATCATATGAAGGGTTTATGCTCTGTTATTGTTAGCTTTAATACTGCTAAATATGTGTGGACATGTGGAGCTATCAACAGTAGTCATATTGATCTCCATAGTACTGACTGTATTTTGTGCATGTGCTGAAGACATGAAGGAATAAAAATTCCCCAGTGAAAAGGTTTGCAGTCTAACTTGACAGTATAAACAAGGAAAGAAAAATGTTGAACAACTAAAGCCAGCAGAAAGTGAGAAAGCCATGCATGAGTACCACTACCTCTGAAAAGCTCTCACTTGCCTTTGATGCCTCAGTTTTAGAATTCAGAATTTATTTACTCAGGAGCTAGTAAGACTTCTCTCTGTCTACTTATGTAGCTCACTATTTGCAATTATTTACAGCAACCACTACTAATTGTTTCCAGACTTTTTAATTATGGAACCACTTCTGCAAAATGGGTTCTATTTCCAACAGTATTATTATCTTAAATAATGGCAAAAGTAAGTAAGTTTCTGTTAGACAAGAAATCCAATTTGTAGCCAACACGACTCCACTTGGGTCATGACCTCTAGCATAGAACTGCCAACTCAAGTTACGACTTCACAGAGCAGCTCTAGGCGGTAAAGAGATATATGTATTAAAGATCTGTACTTCAAACAGACATCTCCAGAAAAACTCTGTCTTTAGTAATCTGATCATCTAAACCAAGAAATGCCTCTGTACTCGGAAGGGAAAGAGATACATTTCTCTGAAAAATGAATCTCGTTTTGTTATTTTTGTGCAAAATTGAACATCCAAGTCCTATTACTAATGACTGCAACGCTTTCTTGCAATCAACAGCAAGTTTCTTGATCATTAATGTGATGAGTTCAAAGTTCCAGAAACTACTAGTCTGTGCACTTTCAGACTGAGTGAACTCATCTTTCTTGTCTAGCTCTTCCAGTGTCAGAGAGATCCTGAATTAATGCGCATATAACACACCATATCAGTGATAACTTCTGAATTAAACAATGCAATTGCGCTTACCATTCAAGTTTTCTCTGTATCACTAGTGAACAAAGAAAAGACAGCTTGTCTCCAGCACCATAGGATAGGATTCGACTCTCCTCTCTAAATTTCTAGAGTGTAGCTGTCCATCCTCTGTATGAGATGGATGTCTAGCCTTTCAAGAAATACAGAAAAGAGTGAATAAAAAATAATTAATGTAATCTGGAGAGTAGTTTATCTCTCCATAATTAGGTAGGCAGGTATAGATTCAGTTGCATGAACATACTTTGAGATGTTCTACCATATTTAAGATTTCTCAGGGGTGTTGGACTAGATGGGATTGGACTAGATGAACTCTAGAGGTCCCTTCCAACCCTAACAATTCTGTGACTCTGTGTTATTCCAACACAGTGTTGAAAAACATGGTATAGAATCTACGGAAAATTTGTCCTCTTCTGACTGAGCAGCTGGAGGAAAAGTGGGACACTCAACAGTATATCTGTCTTTTCACTGTAAGAATAAAAATATAACCTAACCCAGTACTTAAAGAGATTATTATTAATTGATATTCTTTTTTATATATTTGTAGGCATACTAAAGAAAAAATTGGGGGAAAGGTGTTGAAGAATTTGAAGAAAGTGATTTATTTCCTTTAACAAGTTCATATGAACTTGTTGTCTAATAAGACTTTGAGCACAACTCAGGGTATGAGGGTAGTTATTAGCTGCAGCAAACTAGTAAATCCTGGGGAATTTGTGTAAATATATAAATCCTCTTGGGTCTTTATAGTCAAAGTTGAAGCAATACTCTTCAATCTCAATTTGGATTTTAGATGCTTCTGAGAGGGCTTCAATATCCCATCCATCCATTTCAAATAATCAACAATTGATTAACTTTAGCAGTCTGACTAGAGCTACAGATGCTATGAACTAGTAATCCAGGCTTTGGTTATGGATACTTGAAAAAACCTGAATCTTTTTTTTTTCCTCTTGCTTTGACATAATCCCCTGATTTAAAATATTTGTACTCCTTCCCACATTTAGGCACTGTCCAGGGGAACAAGTAATTTTGAGGAGTATCAAGTCAAACCAAGAATAATAATAAAAGGATTTGATGCATGTAAAACCAAAGAAATCCTAGGTCTATAGCAAAGACTGTTTTAACAAAAAGATTAAGAAAGAGAGTAAGAGACTGATGAATGTTGCCTATTAGACAGCAGCACTACTTTAATCCTGTATGTAATTCATGTGTTAGCCATACGTTTACAGGGCAGGGTAAAGTTAAGCCCATTTAAACTGATTATCTTTTTCATTATAAAATTCTATTGATTTCAAAGGACTCATAATATAAAAATGGTATCTTGAAAAGCTTGGTGGACAAGAGAAAAATAAATTCTTTGTGAAATATTGTTCAGACCTGTTGTACTGCTCCTCCCCCACAAAACCTTTATAGTTATTTGACAAGCTTCTTATACATCTTATTTTGATTGAGATATTAAACACATTTTTCCCATGTGACATGAAATTCTTCAAGTATGTCATTATTTTTGTTCATATAAAAAAATTTCTTTTATGGCAAAACACCGGTTTTCTCTTGTTATTTTGGTGGTTTTTTTTTTTTATTTTTTTCAACCATCATCAAATGATCAATCGGTTTGCAATACAGTGGGTAAACACAATCCATTTTAAAAATAATTTTCAGTCCAAACTACTGAAGAACAATCAAACACAGACTGTATTTTGAACTTAAAAGGTAATTTATGAACTTACTCTAATTCTATAACTTCAGGCAAGAAATATCTAAGTGTTTCAAATTGCACCCTGAATCCCATACCTTTGGGACTTTGTCAGGGCCACATTTTAACAGACCTGTAAAAGCAATGATTCTTTAAGGGAAAAGACTCAGGTTTAACAAGGACCCATTGCCAACATGAAGGGGTACAAGGGAGAGGGGTAGAATGTGACAGCTCTCAACCATCCTTACAACTTCTCAATTTGTGGAGCCAAATTATGCCTGTTCACAACCTGAAGTTCTGCTTTGTTTCCTGCAGCAGACAAGCCAAAGGGACTGACCTGGCAACCAGGACAAGAGTTCTCTGGTACTCAGGGACTGTGGAGCAGATTTGATGCAGAACAAAATTTCCCAGATCCATAACTTGAGAGGAACCTGCATGCAAAGGGACTCAAAGCCTGGTTGTTTGAACCCATTGAGTCCACTTTACAGTTCTATTAACATGAAAGGAAAAGTTGAGGGTTAACCTCAATAAATAAGAGGACTAAATCTCATGGTTCTAGATTATTAAATTTGGACCCTTTTGGGGTTAAAGCTTAGAAATCCGGAAAGAAAAGCTATATGTTATGATACCTGATGGTAATCTATTTTTAACTTTTAAACTAAATTCTTTTAATTAATTTTTAAGGAAATTTAGATTAAAAAAAAAGTTTCATAGTTAAGGAAAAAAAATCCACAAAACCTCAAGGCTAAACTGAAATAAGTAAAATACAGTGAGTCTAATTCATTCTAATTTATACTAGGCATTCTAATTTATACTATGCTACTCTACTACTGCAGAGAGGTTTGGAAATACTTGTAAAAATAATTTATGCCTACTTTAAAGCCCATTTATGCTTCCAGAACAATGATAACAGAGACACTGAGCTTCTGAGAGTCACAGCAGTCAACATTGGTAAAAAATTCTGAGTGTGCATGCACTTATTACAAGTGTCTAAAACTATTATTTATCATGAACACATAAAAAATTATAGTCAGCAAATCAGTAAGGAAAAGCTGTCATGTGAGCCAGGCACCCAATTACAGAGGATTTTACTCTGGAATTTTCAGGTTGAAAAGCATTAATTAACTTTACTAGGAACAGAAATAGACTCCTGCAGAGTGGTCCTAAATTTCCATTTAATAAAGAATACAGACCAATTGGAATGACCTTTGCACAATCTGCAGACAGCAAATTATTTGGTCAAAATTTTCAGTAACCATTTACAAATGGCAAATATTGAAGCAAACGAGTTTCAGAATAGGTGAACAATAAAATCTATGCTGGTTTAAATTACTGTTATTCATTATAAATGGCTGAACCAGCTCTTCAAAAGAGTTATTTCAGAAGAAAATGTAATTAAAAAAACTCATTATGACTAGCAGCAAAAGCCGACATATTTCTCTGCTCCGAACTTCTGATGTACAACTCTTTTGCAAAAGTAAAAAAGAGCTAAATAATTCTTTTGATGACAAAACGTATGGTAAAAAAAATGCCAAAATCTCAAAGTTACAAGACTCCAATATTTTGCAAATAATTATAACTTTTTTCAGAGATATGCCTCTTGAATTTATCCCTTTCCCTCACCTACTTTACTTACTGTTCCAAAAGATCAAAAATGTTGATTTTTAAATGCATTTCTAATGGCAAAAAATATATTAACTCTCATATAATACAGCTGGAGAATTGAAAACATTCAATTTACAAATGTCATTCTACAGTAGACTACTTGTTGAAATTGGGAACACTTTTTAAAAAGCCATCCACATCTAAGAGGTAAAGACTCATCATGTAATGATCAAATCCCTGATAGTCATTAAAATTAAGGACTCTGCTGAAGAGCAGCTTCAGATAAAGCCTTGCAGAGAATAAAGATTATCACAAACAGATGAACACATGGTACATGTGACACTAGTTTCAAAGAAATTATTCCTTTATTCTGCAAGCTAATTCCAGGCATAGCCAGCTAATGAGTGATAGTCCATGACATAACTGATATAGGGGTTTTTCTTCTTTGCTTGTTTTCACCTTCTTCAATATTGATGCCAATTCATAAGGCTGAAAAAGTTTTAACTCACACACTACAAGTTTGAAACTTAGAATACATTCTCACAGTTTGTCCAATGTGACAGATTAATTGGAATTTGCAATTTACATTTCTATCATTTCAACTATCTTTAAAAACATGTTAGGCTTAATGTTGGCCTTTTGTCTTGGTGATGCTGGGACATACCAGGCTGTTTCTAAAACTGCTTGTGGTAAAAAATACAAACTGCTTACGTGAAATACAGTAAGCTCTCTTGTTTTGTTTGATGGGTTTCTTTGCACTATCCTATTTATTACAACAAGAACCTTCTCCTTCTGCTGATCCCTTCCCTCTGGGAGGAATACCATGCATGGGCTGTTTATTAAAGAACACAAGTGTACTCTTTCTAGAAGCATGTATCTCAGCATCATGGAAACCAATTTTAATATGCCTTCACAAATTCTGCATCCCTTCCAGACCATCTGCTTAACAGATAATAGCAACAGCTGACATACATTGAGAAAGTGTCATTCAGGTTTAAGGGAAAGAGATTTCCTGGATTAATGATTAACAAATGGAAGCATTAACTCGTTGATGAATCTTTCAGAACCTCCTTATATATATAACATGATGAGGAAAAGGCTTCTCCCTGCCTGACTTTAGGCTGCCTTGCTGAAGAATTTCTTTAAAGAAGTGATATTGAGTATATAAGGGTCAAAGATTACAGGGCTCAAACATCAGTAAGCGTGCAGGAACAGATTAAGAAAGGAGACATTTTTATGCTATATTAAGTCTCAAAATCAAAATTTTGCATATAAAGATGTGAACCATTCATTTCTCAGTTATCTGAATATAAAACACACATAAAAGTCAGAAAACTGGACTTTCAGTTCTTTAGTCTCCAAACTCAAACACATTTTGCACTGCTAATTTTTCTCCTAGGCAAAAGATTAGATGGAAAAATTGGTGGGTAAAAAATGGTCAGTACCCAAAGACATTGAAAATGTGATCTATTAAATACATGCTACATGTTATGAGTGTGAACATAAGAAGTTGCTTCAAGCCTATAAATAAGTAAAACCTTTTGCTACAAAGTAATCAATTTTTCACAGAGACAGTTGTGGCTGACCTGAAAGTCAGTGGCACCTTCACATATAAACCACAAAACTGAAAATGCCATCTCTCTCTTAAACTATACCAGTGGTTATTGTCATCAGTGCCGGTTGTATTGACCTTTTCAGTAATAACATTTTTCATTTATTTACTTTCCCAATTTCTTTCCTACTCATTGTCACCACATCTATTTATGAACTATTCTAAAGCATATCAGGAAAATGCATTGATAAATGCACATAAACTGCTAAAATACCATTTTTATAGTAGTTTGGCTTTGCTTTAAGCTAATTTTAGTCACATAAGTGGAAAAAGGGCAGTGGTGCAGTGCATTGTAAAAGTGGGGAGAATTGAAATATTCCTGAAAATAACTGCTTGGCTGTAGCCTAGATCATTATATAAAATGTTGGGCCCTATAATTCCAGTAAAAAACCAAGTAGCAATTCAGCAAGGTGTTCAAAAGAACAATCTTCTCTGCTTGAGTGACTTCTGGCCAGTGGATAGAAGCAAGGCCTAATTTAGCATAAATTTGTATCACATTATGTAGTAAGTAGAATCACAGACAGTCTTTGGGATTCATCCAATAATGCTAAGGATCTCTGCAGCTGGGGAGATTTCTTTTTCAAAATCCTGCCTACATCTGTCAATTCATATTTTAGTGCTGTGCCCTATCATAGTAGCTGGCCTCCATGCTGCATTTGATCAACATTTCTATTGAACTGCTGAACTATCATTGACCATTACCTGAAAGTTTCCTCGCATATAAGTATATGCTACTCTGCTGTATCTACAGTTATTCTACAACTGTTTCTGTAGTTAACATTTTTAATCACTGAAAACAAAGTAATTACCTTTAAATTCTGTTTAAAGTAGTAATATGTCATGTTCTGTACTATTCATGCCATGAAGGTCAAAATAAACCTACATTTTGGATGCAGTCTTATATCAGTAGAAAAATTTCGAATTACTTCTCAGGAGACATGGAATAATTCATCTATCTAGTCTTTCTGGATATCTTTAGTTAGACACAATTTCTTCCCAAAATAAAAAGTTGGTAAATGAGAGATAAAGAAAAAGCCGAAAGGAGTGAGTGAAAAAGAGAGAGAGAGATGGGGTGAGTGGGATGTACAGCTGCAGTGGAAATAGACTTCTTAATTATGCATTGACAACCTTCCCATTTTCACCATGACTGAAATATCTCAGATTAGCTAATAAAGACTGAGGTGTGGTTAAATACTAGATTTCTAAAAATAACATTATCTTTGGAAAATGACAAGTTGCAGTAAAGCTTAATTGATATAGTAAACATTTGCATTTATTGGAAGATTTAGTCATTCTTACATTAAAATTTGTTCTCATGTGTACCACTTTTTATCTGACAAACAGGAGTTCTCTTGGGGTTTTAATCTATCTTTCTTCTAAAAATTCTACAGATGCCCATCTGCTTCAGGGCAGCTAAAGCAATTCTCATTTGCAGTCAGTGCCTGGTAAGTGCAAAGGAATTATCTGAAGTTCAAGACAAAATGTAAATAAAAATCTGCTGAAGTATATTTTAAAAGTACTTTTTGAAAACTCTGTCAACCACTTACTGAAGAGATACAAAAAAAAAGCTCAAAAAAATTCTTGAAAAATTTTAATGTGAAAGTGGAACATGGTTACAAGGATAGAAAAATAAACTGAAGAAAATAGGTCTATTTGGGAAGCTCAAATATTTAATGTCTTTGACAGGAAAGAAAACTGAAATAAAAATGAGATATTTTAAAATGAAGATCAACCACTATTTTCCAAGGAGGCAGCACTCATTGCATAAAGCATTGGTTGTTACAACCCCACAACAATAAACAGACCAACTCTTAATCTGGAGGCTGATAACTGAAATCACCAGATGGTTGATTGCCTTCATTGTCAGACAAAGATGCAAAATCATGCAATATTTTTCATCATTCAGGCTCTTGATTGTATTCTTCACCGAGCTTGACTTGTGTCAGATATACTCCATACACTAGATAAGATAGAGATATAAGAGATTTAGATGTCAAAGTAAAAAGCATAGCAAGTAAATTCAAAATAAAAGAACTACCAACAAGCAAACTTTTCTTCCATAAATTCATACATCAATTAGAAAGATCTGATTAAAAATAAAAGAATTTTGATGCTTCAATGGGTCATGTCCACCATTAACAGGATAGTGTTTTTATCATTTGTTTGCTATGAAAACAATAATTAAAAGTAGCCCACTAAATATATCAATTCAGAGTGCATTGTCATTTACAGAAAAAATGATAAATCCCAATAAGAATATGGAAAAGGATAATTTTGGTCAAATGGTTTCACTTGCCAGAAGTACAAAGATTTGTACTGATTTAAAGGAAACCAAGTGTACACCCACTCATTAGGAGAAAATATTCTCTGACAGAGAATTTCCAAAAAAAAAAATGAAAAATTAAAAAGGAACAACTTCTAAGCTTTACAAAGTTCCTCAGCCTGCAGAAGTGCCAAATTTGAGCAGCACAATGTGGCTACAAGATTTCCCAAAACTACTTCAAACTGAGCAGCATCTAAGAATCATTCTAGGATGGACATACTTAGTGCATTGAAGCCTCCTCATGCACATCCAGATATGCTTCTCAAAGCTCAGCGTGAAACATATTTTTAAAAATTCAAAAAGGAGATGGACATCTTTGCTTTACAGAAGTGAACTGAAAAGTAATTCTGTACAGGAAAGAGTGAATTTAAGTGAAGATAACTGAACATGCTGTATCAATGCCATTTTAAGTCAGCAGGTGGCTGAAAAGAGAGAGTTGTAAAAGTCTGAGAAGCAGTATATAACTGATTTTTAGAAGGGAAGACTGAAAAGTCATGAGAACCTACAGCCTCAGAATACAAAAGAAGATTGCATGTAAATATAGTCAAAGAAGAAGTTAAATGACTGCTACAAAGGCTTTATAAAAGTGGGACAAGCTACTATTCACCTATCTTAGTCCTTCCTAATATCAATGCATACCCTCAAAAAACCTAAGCATCAGTTATGTTATATATCAGTTATATATCAGCATCATAAAACCTTATCAACTCAACCTTGTTTCACAGTTTGTTTCTCAAGGACTGATGAAAGCTGATGCATAGAGTGCACAAACTTCTACTTGTAAAACAATTACACTTCATAGAGCTCAGGAGACATACAAGGTAGAATAATGGAACACCAGTGCACATACCTATACCTCTTATTTCTCATCATCCTTACTGGCTTTTTCCACTCACTTTACATTTCTTAATGAAGTCCAAGTTCATTCCTTTCCATTTTCCATCCATAATATCCCTGAGTGATATTTTCATGTTTCCAAAACACTAACTGCAGAATCTGTTCAGGCTTGTCCTTCCAGGCATTTAGTAAAAGTATTTATGAAAAAGGTCATAGATTTTCAATATATTTCCAGAGTTGACAACAGTTATAAAATGTATTAATTTTTTCAACATTAGTCTTTTGATTTAGAGTGTAAAAAAAATCACTGTTCTATTAGTTTATCTACAGAAGTTATCTTTTAAAGTGTGGGCAAGACTGGTATTCCTATCCCTTTTCTTGTTAAAAGGCAGATTTAGAAAGAAGTTTAGCATCAGTCACTTTAGAATAGTCACCAATTTAAATTGCCTGCTAGTTTAAGAATTTACCTGTTTTTCATTATGCATTTAAGCATATTTCAAGCTCAAGTTCTTTGCCCTCTGCTATCTTTCCTCTAAGAGTTCTATCATGTACCTTTATATTCAATGAGGGAATACAAGTTAACACAGCACTATTATTAGCTAGTAAAACTAATGTCAGCATCAATTATATAAATTTAAGGACATGAAAAGCAAATTATGTTGACCTGGGTTTTAAAAGAATCATTAAAAAAAACCTGACTTGTTGCTTTGTGCTTATAAAAAAAAAAAAGAAAGAGAAAATATTAGACTTTTTAGAAAAAATTAGTAAGATAAACTAAACTTTCCATGAATTATAGAAAAACAAGTATAAATCTACTGCCAAGTTTTGAATTCTAAATTCATGTATGATATTCTTTGCATGTTCCTAACTTTAGAGGAAAGTTGTGGTTGCAAGGGTGCACATGACGAGACTGCTATTTTCTCTCTGGCAAAAATATGTCTAGAGAGCTAAAGCTAAAGATTTGCTGAGGCATGAATTATTTCTGGGCACAAGGAACAAACTCTAAATAACCAAACAATTTATTGTAATAATATTGTGAGTATTATAAAATGCAATGAAGAGCAGTTTGTTTGAAGCCCCTTGTGCTGGATCCTGGCTTTATCAGTTTTCTCTGATGAAACCCCTTTTTCACACTATCGTAAACATTGTCCTGCAGATAGGTATAATACTGTTGCCTATGCCCAGAAGCACAAACAAAGCAGCAGAATACTACTGGCAAAGAATTCGCCATCCCACAGAGAATGGTCTGAATTTCAGGCACTGTTTAAAAGAAACAAAACAACTTGAAAGTGTGAGTTGAGTTGAATTTTTGTGTTTTGGAACCAGAGATTGTGGATTAAAAATAGTATATCACACCACTTGTGTGATTTGCATTAATTCATAATGTCTCATGCGAGTGATGAATGTGAGCATGTTGATTTTTTTTCCTAAAACTTATGCTTTTTCCATTATCTCCCTTTCCCTAGTCTCAAAGTTGTTAAGTGTTATGCTTTCATAATGGCTCTTTGCATCATTGTTTCTGGTAGTTTTCAGTGCTGCACTCTGAAATCTTACAATCATTTTTAAAGAACATCAAATACATATCTTTCTGCATAAAAACTGGAAATCAGTCTTTATAGAAAATTAATACCTTGTTACTTAAAATAGCGTAGAAAGTAAGGGGGTCTTGGAAACTGTAGGCTTTGAAAGCCCCAAATGTCATCTTGAGATATGTGTCTAGAGAAAATAAGATGTTACTCTCTAGTTTCTGCAGGGATATTCACCGGAGAGAAAACAAATAACAGTTTTGCCAAAATGCTTCCCACTACCATTTTTAATCATAGGAACTCCCACTTAATGACAATTAAGGGTAGGAAAAAAAAGAATAGTAGTTCAAAATACAGAAGGGGGTTTTTGGCATTTAAAAATCTTTGCAGTTAGAATTTTAAGAACAATAGTTCATACTGTTACAAGTCAGATACCTGAAAGGCTATTCCCAAGATAAATTATTAACTGCACTGTTTTCTTTTATTCACAGATCAGTCTAATTGTATAAACCAGTAAAACTGTTACTAAATATTAGTAACAGTCTAAAATTAGATTAGTCTAATATTACATTAGATCTTTTTTCTTGTAAAATAATACTGAACATATGAATATGATGCGAGGTACCCTGACTGTAGATGTATCATAGTGTTCTAAAAGCTAACTTCCTTTCCTATTAATAAAAATGTTCTAATTCATTTGGATATTGTAACGATTTCCTTTTGCTTCAGAACATATTGTTTATTTGTACCACTGCAGATTAGTGAATGAGATAGAGAGGGCTGTTAGATGTTTGTTGCATCCTTGAGAGTTTTGCAATCTTTTATTCAGTGCTAACGAGCAACTTCACAATTTTTCCACATATTAAGGCATGGGAAATTGTACATTGTCATTTCAACAGCTGAATGAACTTAGAGTGTAATTCTTTCCAATATATTCCATACCAATCATATTTCACAAAAAAATGATAGTTTAGTTTACTTGCGTGTATCTAACATTTTTAGAATACAGACATAGACTAAAGTTTTACGGTCTCTCCACTAGTTTTACTTTACCACCAGGGTCATAATTTCATTTGTACTTCGAAATAAGAAATTCTCCCCAGTCAAATGGTAGATGTCTAAAGGGATTTGGATCCTCATTTTCAGATAATGTAGACAGTGTTGCATGTCTAGATCTATGCAATGGCATCAAGGAGCTTTTTAATAATTTATACATTTCACTGCTGAGCAGTTACTCCTGTGTATAAAGTACAGCCAAAACTACTCATCTAGACTAAAGGTTAAGACCTTGGACTGGAATCGAAGATCTTAAGGTCGTTTCAGCTCTAGGCTTTAGGTTATAATTCAGACTAACTTTTTTAACATCTTCTTATATTTGGACATAAATCCACACCAAAAATCTTCGGATCTATCTGTGGCGAACACAGCTTCTGCTCAGCTTTGTTCACAGTTTTGCCAGTGCCTGTCTGTCATTTCTGTCCTTTTGGTCATGTAGGTTTTTCATATGTGTTTGCTAAAAGGGTGGAAAAATGATGTCTCCTTTGTCTTGCTGAACAACTTAGAGAGTTTTATGTGGTGGTGATCCTAATTTTTTGCTGCAAACTGTCACATATGATGGTGTGGGAGTTTCTATTCAAGGTATGAAACATTGAAGTGTTAAATGAAGCCAAGCATCAGCTGTGTAAATGGGGATGAATGTACATGCATAGTTCAAACACTGCTTTGAAATGTATCAAAAGGCTATTCTGGAAGCTTTGTGGTAGCAATAAGTCTGTTTTTAAATCTGCTCCCAATACCTTCTGGTTATACGTATTCACACTTGTCTACGCTTGGAAAGGCCTATGATTGCTAGTGTTTCTGTCATCTGGTCCAACACGTCCAGGTATTTTATATTTTTTTTAATTAATTAATTTATTTAATGGTTTCATTTTTGCATTCGGTTCTCCTGGATGAAGTCATTATGCTAGTTTAAAAAAAACCCCAAAACAATTTAGTCAATTCACTTGAAATAAAATATGTTTTTTTAAATTTTGCTGCATTATTGTGATTGATACTAACGAATAAAAAGTTCTGAAACATTTAAAAAGAAGATTTGGTTTGGTTTAAAAATATTTTGATTATGCTCTGCGTCTGTTGCATAATCAACAAAGGTGGCAGTGCCTATCATAACCGATGGAGGACATTGATAAAAAGTAGTGATTAAAATTATCCCCTACAGTCAAAAGAAAATTTTAATAGCTATGAGAAAAAATTAGTCACATAAAAAAAACTACCTATAGAGCAAACAAAACATAATCCAAGCTAAAAATAAAGTTATTAAACAACTAATTCTGGTGCTAAAAATATTATGGACAACTATTCACAATAAGCTTAAGAAAAAAAGACTGGTTTACATATGTTCTTAAAATAGTTAATTTTTAGTATTCTTGGTATATGATTTAGTTTTGATTATTTTCTTTATGTTCTGCATCTTATCTGGAATTAGTTATCATTTTCTGTTATCTATATCTCACACATGATAGTAACATTTTCAATATGTTCACAATGTGGACCAGAGAAGGAGCAGAATACCACTATCTTTCTTTTGTGAATTACATAGTATGAATGATGACTATATATTTACATATGTAATGCTCTGAAACAATATACAACTGTGACCACTAAGTATGTTTTTAAAAAGATAATATGTGTAACTGTACAGCCTGTGATTTCAATGGAAATTCAAAATGCTGAGAAATGCTTTGCCTTTGGTTATAGAAGTAAATTGAACTTATATTTTTAAAATATATTTTAAAATATCATTTTAAAATGAGAAGAAAGATTCTTTGTTTTCCTGTTTCAATAAATGGGCATATAACAGGAAAAGAATATTTGCAAATTTGTCTGAAGAAATCTGATTCTATGGTATTTTCCAGATTTTTGATTTTATACTCTTTGAGAACATTTGTGTACCCTGTTTCTGAGAACTATTGTGGAAAGAGAAGTAACAGCAAGATGAGCAAGAATATGACCTGACAAACAACATTATTAATATGAATATGTTTAATTATTCTGTCATGATATTAGGATGCCCTTCTTGAATTTTTTATTGGTTTAGATTTTTTTTCTATATCGGAGCAGAAAGAATATTCTCTGAATTGTATGAGTTTCATACAAAATAAAGAGCAAATTATAAAAAAAATATCTTTCACAAAGAATCATTATTACAGGAAGTTCACAAGCATTCTACAGAGATTAAGATGCTATTGCATGAGTTTAATCAATCCTCAGTAATCAAAGTAAGTAACCTGGCAACTTACAAAAAAAGGAAAGATTAACTGAGTAATAGTAATTAGGAGTAGTGTTTTATAGAATTTTTTCATTCCATTATGTATAATTTTTAATAAAAATACAAATGCTCGCCAAAAAGACCTGCCCAACATCAGATTTGAAGGTATTGGAATAATTAGATCAAAGATATGTCCTAATAGCTTCTCTTCATTATCAGGTTTAGACTAGCCTGTGTCTCTGAAAGGAGGATCAGAAATATGCAGTATCAGGTGCATGTGTTTTATCAGCCAACACATGTCAACCGAATACACTTAAACTGTAATAGCTGTGACAATTGCAACAACACCATCTGCGCTGTTGGGTTTTTTTTCTGGAGGTCTTCTGGAGATAAGCCAGTAGCAACTGCAGAACCTTATCTACTGAGCTTCTAATCAAGGAATGCATTAGGAAGTGCTAAAATTAATAGGGACTGAAATCCCAGGGATTTCAACTGTACTTTAACATATTCTTTAGTGCTTTAAAGAAATTAAACAAAAAGAATATATTGTATGAAAAGTATAATAGTGTGCCACCTGAACAAACAAGTGTATCATTACTAGGCAAATAGGGATTACTACTCTACTGCAAATGACTTCAATAGGAGTTTATGTTCTTTACATCCTACAGTCCATAGTTTTATTTTGTCCATATTATAATTCCTAAATTTTGACCTTAAAGACAAAGTTTGGCAATGAAGTTCAAAGTTCATTTTGTATTTGGTAAATCAAGGGACGGGGGATAGTGGTGGTTGTTTGTTTCTTTTTGGTTTGTGTTTTTTATCTTTTTTTATTGGTCTCTTTATTATTTTAATTTTATAGGATATTCTTATAGTGAATGAACAGGAAAAAATTAGGTACCAATCCTACTGTTCATTGCTTGTAATTCAGCACTTTCATATCTGCTTGCATCTTAAATGATTATACTCAAGCACTTCACTTATCTCATAATACTTATCCAAATATTTTTACCTTCTATCTTTAACCATCAATGTTCATTCAAATACATATCCAAATTGTTTTTCCTGTTATTCATGAGCAATCTTCGCTTCTTAACTTTTTTGGGGGTATAAATTAGATATTTTCCCCATCAGATTTCAGTGCCAACATTTGCTCCAGACTCTGATAATACTTTCATTGTGTAGAACTTTAGTTGTGCAATGTCATGGAGGAAGACAGTCAGTCAAATACAGACTTTGATAAAGGCCCCTTAAACTTTCTAATTGTGAAAACTGCCATAAGGTTAAAGTTGGATAATTTCCTCAACATAGATGGAACTGTAAGAGGAAGCCTTAGAAGGGGAAAGGGAGAAGCAGGTCAGAGATAACACTCATGTCAAGATAACCCTTGATGTCAAATCTCAAACCACCTAAACCACAACATGGATCAACCTGGTAACATTATCCATGTACTCTCTCTGACTGGGGTCTCTAGGATGATTCTGTACTATTGATGTATTTGATGACTTAATAAGACCTGCAGGATTACTTTCAGGACAGCAAATTTGATACTGTTTTGTACTGTCAAGATACACTTCAGAAGAAAGTTCTTAGCTGAAATGCCATCCAAGTCTTGCAGACAATGAAGAGATGACTTAGAACCAGCAATGTGGGTTGATATTTGAATCAATTTTTTTCCAATACTCATTGGTCTACATCCACTGTCAGGTATTATTTTAGCCGTCCAAATAAGTACTTTCCTATTGAAATTTGTTAGCAATACTTAGACAACTGTAAATTTGGTGTGTGTCCCCCCCCTCCATGTTTTCTAAAAATAGATAACTAACTCACTCTGCTGATGCCTGGAGAGCAAATTTGAGGTGGTCTACTTCAGCATTGAAGGAAGATTCTCTTTTTTGGATCTGGTTGCTTATAGATAGTCAACTTGTAATCCATAGTGATTTTTTTCAGCAATAGTTAGTTGTATAGCTTCTATTTACCTTAATAAAATGCAAAAGACATATATCTGAGATACCAATATTATAAGGAAAAATAAGGGTTTTTTTCTCTGTATTTTCAAAATGTGTCCTACTACAGTAATTTCACTGTTCTTCAATATCTACTCCTTTACCTCTATGTAAGTTTAGGATGAAGAAGTGAAAAGCTGAACCTGTCCCCACATCTGATTTTTTTTCTCTAAAATTAGGCCAGCACTCATATTAGTTGAAAGCCTAGCTAAATTTGTCCAATTTGGAAATAAGCAGTGATCATTATGCTATTGTGTAGGTAAAAGTTCACGTTTTGAAGGCATAAGATTGCATTTGAACCATGCAATTAGTAGATTAATCATACAAACCCTCCCTGTATCCTCTTGATGAACTCCAATATTGCATAGGTTTTCCAATCAGATCCTGAATTATCAAATACTTTCAACAAGTTCAATCACACGCAGTCCATGACGGACTCAAAAGAAGAGCATCAACACTCAATCATGAAATTTGCAATAAAAGATGTCACCATGCCCACTAATATGACCACAACAAGTTAATTGAGGTCATATGAGATGATATAATGCTTCCCTGTTAAATGTTTCTGCTGTAATAAAAATCCCTGCAACTGCATAAGCACTTAGCCTTTATCAAAACAGATGAGTCAAGGAGTTAAAATGAATCCTCTGAACCTGTATCCATAAGTGCTTACTGAAAATGTATTGCAGCTTCCATCAGCTGTCTCTGCCAAACTCAATAAGTAAAACAATGTGATATGGTCAATTTGTGCATGAGACAGAGGTTTTGTGGAGTATTTGTTATGCCTGCAGGGAGCTGAGCGACCACAACTACCAATCACCAGTAGATGTAATATAACATCCAAACATTGTTTTCCTCTACAGCAAGATTTACCATGCTACACACATACCAGCAAGATTGCTAGGTTCTCTCTGAATTGTTCCAAAAACATCTGCTGAAATTGAATGTAAGCAGAAAAAAAGGTCCTGGAAATACAAGAATGAAATGATGCATTACTTTTTTGTTTTTAGTTAATCTGTCAAACTGTTAACTGTTTTCAGCTTGTGGCAGTTTAATTCAACCAAAAAAAAAAGGACTATAGGACACAAATTTCTTAATATATATTTACTTGTTCTTACAAAGCATGCATTTCTTGTTTCACCTTTGAAAATTAGTCCGCACTACATCTTATATATACAGACCACACTCCACAAAATTGTTCAACTCTGATGATGTAAAGAAGAAAAAGACTCACAGATCTCAGAAACATTCAGAAAAAAAAGGTAATTTCTAACAGATGAGCTCAGACTTAACATTTACCTCTCACTGCTGCCAAATTTCATTTCTCCACAGTTTTCATTTTGTTTTCATCTGAGATAGACTATTTGGGTATACTGTTGCTTACCTAGTCTGTTTAGATAGTATGTTCACATTTTCAAAACAGAAACACTGAATTTTAAAATAATGAAAAATACTTATTTTTTCCCCTCAGAAATTTCCTACCTCTTGTGGATGATATGCCTGAGACTCTTTGGTTGTCTTTGCGGTATATTTAAATCATATAGGAGGAAAAAAATGGAATACCAAAAACTGTGCTTCCTGGAATGCAAGAAATAGCAATACTGGCTAACCACAGCTTGAGGCATAATTGGCTATTATGGTTCCAGGACACCATGACCTTAACATGGCTTAGGTCTTCGTCAGCTTTAGCTCCTTTGAATGTGGTTTTGGTTTTTTCGGTTGGGTTTTTTCCCCGCACATTAACTTTCAAAGAGGAAATACTTCAGTGAACAACATGGTAGTTTCAACATATTTGGCTGCAGATTTGGCACTTGGCTAGTACCATTTCTATACCTTTTGCAGTTGGTACATCATTCTTGTCTTAGTGTACCTGACACCAAGCCTGTTTGTCCTTTCTCTTGCAACACTTTTTTATAAACATGAGATGAAACAGATAGAAAGAGCTTTCCCAACCAGATGAATTTGTAAAAAGTCTAATGTAGGTTTTAGTTGGCTAATTATCTGTTACTTAAGATTTTTAGAAAGTTTACAACATTATTCAGTCCTTCTATGGAACTGGTCTTGTTGATTTTACAAACTGAGAATATCTCCACAGTGTTAATGCCCCAGTCCCAAAACCTCAAACTTTAATGGGCGTTTCACTTGAATTTAAGACTCCAAGAGATTTTGCCCACATGAACTCTTGCAAAGCCTTTGGTACTTTGATACCTTGAATTCACACCTGGAGAAAAAGCTACACACTTTTCTCTAAGAGAGTTTCTTTTCATTTAGTGAGAAAATGGGTGTTTTGGCAAAAGATCTACAGGAGCAACATACGACCAAGGAAAAGATTCAACAAAAGCATTATACTTAATAGCAGGCTACTCAGAACAAAAGGATTCCCCTGCCTCCTTCCAAACAGCTTTCTGAACTCTGCCTCTATACTCTTCCAAGGGTTTTACAACCTACTTTGCACCCAGAAAACACTAACCCACAACTTAAGTGAAATACCACTCAATTGGTTTTAAGTTACCCACAAGAGGAAGAAAAGAGTAAAGAAAGAAAAGAGAGAAGAAAGGAGTGAAAAAAGAAAGAAAGGAGAGAAACAGTTACTGCCAAGAGGTCACATGTTGGCAAGTTCCAAGGAGAGAGGGCCAGACAAAACAGAGCCGATGTCTTGAGGATAAGGTAAATGTCATTATTTTCAATGAAATCCTTCTGAGCTGCATAGTACATGTTCAAATAGCCAACTATTCCTCTACTTCAGCTATGTAATCTGCTAATGGCTGGACACCAAAATTTCCTTTCAGAGAAGTTGCTTCTAATCATCTAACTTTTGTGCCAAGTTTCAAAAGTCTGCAAATTTTTAGAACCTAAAATTACAGGGCTTATAGTGGAAACACTGCTATACTTGTGGCTATATATGAGCCAGCTACTGCTGTAATAATCAGCAGATAATTACTTTTAGCTTTCCACTCAGTGAATTAGCACAGATGAAATTTTTCATTAAAAGATGAGTTTTGCTGTGAGAAAGTTCATTTCAGGACATGTCCACAATAATAAACTAACTGCAGCTTAATCTGAGATTTCTCAATATTTATTTTATTTTTGTTATATTTTAATTCAGAAGAACTAGCGTGAATGAAAATATTCAGAATTAAAGGACAGAGAGCTAACTGCAGCTCTCTTGTCCATTAAACACAACCCATCATCACAAAATTCACAGCTCAGTATGATGAATTGAAATGAACTGAGATCTAATGAATCAACTCATGTAGAGAGTAGCCTGCAGGTGTTCTCAAGACGTTCTAAGGGCAGCTTGATATCTAGCACCTTTCTACTGAAGTCATAATGGATTCCCATTTAGGAAAAAAAAATTCCCAAAAATGCTGGTTTTCTGGAATCATTTCTAATAATTGTTATTTTATCATGAATGAAAACAGATAACCCACCACCACCAGAAAAACATTGATTATCAAGATGATGTTATGTTTTCTAACTTTTAAAATATTTCACTATGGTTAAGTGGTCATTACTATGGTAAGTCATATCAGAAGGAGTGGATTTAGCAAAATAGCTTCTGTTGTTATAATTTTCCACTACTTTAGTTAATCAATCAGTGCTCAGAGTATTTTTTTTTTGAGGTTTCTGGGGTTATATGTACATAGCATTTTCACTGTATATATCTGTTTTATATGTAAAATATATATTTTTGCTATAGCTTTGGCTGTTCGGTTTTTTTTTCTCCCTTCTCTAGAAGAGTAGGCTCTTCACTGAGTCTTTGGAGACTTGGTGGGAAGCCAGCTTGAAACTTCAACAATGCTTTTTAAAATAAAGTATGGTCATAGTGACTGCAAAACCACTGCAAACAGTTCAAGAATCAAATTAAATCAAATTGGGATTGCTAGACGAAAGACTCAAGAAATAGTGGTAAAAAGAACTGGAAAACTGACAAATTTGTCAATACATAGCTGAGATTGAAAGTTACTATGTCGTTTAGGTCACTAATTAATCATATCATTAGTCACACTGTCTTGTTTTCCGTTTCCTTCTCTTCAGTTTTTGGATACAATGTGCTCTCCTGCAAGGTGTCAAGTAGGTTTTTCAGAAGACTATAATTCCATCATTACCTTTTCAGTTACACGGTCCACTCATGACTCATTCTTTTCTTTGTATTCTCCCTTTTCCTTCTCCCTTGCTCTATGCTACTAAACCTCCAGCCTATAAAGTTATGTATATATAAGAAAAATTCTCTTATCTAGACACTTAAATTGAAAAAGAAAGATTGCTCAGAGTTCATCAAATCACAGATATTACAACCATTATAAAAAAAAGAAAAGAAAAAATATCTGATACATAAAAACAGAACAGAAATTTCACTCTTACCTTTTCCCTCTTGGTTTTATTGTAGATCAAATTAACTTTTTTTTGTTTGTTTGCTTTTTAGACAGTACTCTTCCTGTAACATTGGAGCTGCACAGACACCTTTCATTGGTAACAGAATAATAGGACCAGTATGTGTTTCAAATGAGTGGATGAGCTGCCACAGCAGTGTTATTAGATTTTGCTAAGTGTATATTTCATCCTTTTTAATGTAACCAGAAGATTAATTTGTAAAATAGTTTTACCCAGACATAGAAAGAGACTAGGAAAGAGTATGAGATATTTCCCCTTTTTGTTGCTTATTAAATGCCTTGAGAAGAATTAGTCATTTGAGATTATGTTCTTTCAAGTTATCTTCATGAACTACTAGTTGGTTTTTCATCATGTGGTCCACTCACAACCTACTGCCCATGAGATCCTTTCTTACTCTACTAGACCATGGGGAGCTATTAATGTTGACTTGTCAGAGAAAGTAAAGAATGATAATTACCCACACTCTTTGCTTACTCTGAGATTTTCCCTGTGGATTACTGACGTTGACCCCTAATACTTTAAGTCAGACAAAGAAATTTTTCTGATGTTAACCCCCCCATCCCACAAGTGATTCCTGAGACTTATGGAGTAAAACCAGAATGTAATGTGAATTTCATAAAATGCTAAGTGTATTGACACGCTGATTAAGAAGCGCAGATTTTGCTAAGGAAGTTAAGTATTGGATTGAAATGTTCTAAGTCATCTGAAAATAAGAAAGGAAATGGCAAGGTTTTTTTGAGTCTTCTGTCAGACTACAGAGGGGTTCATGATGCCTAATGTCTAAGAAAAGGAGCACAGTTCATAAAGTAAGTTATAATAATTAGTAATATTAGGATACACAATATCTCTGTCCACCTTTACTTAACTCTGTAGTGGACTAAACATCATGCTTATAGTCATAAAACATCATTAAACTAATTGAATTTCCAATTAAAGTAATTTATGTAAATTGAGTGACTTCTGGTGAACAAAATACAATACTTGTAAGATTATATTTGGTCAAATCATTTCATGTTTTTCATCTCTTTGGTTGCAAATATGTGACATCTATGGGGATTTACAGTAGTTTTGTGACTTCTGTAAGTTGATATCTCCCTAACTTAGTTTATTCACTTGTATTAAGTTTGACTTATGGGCCCAGTGCACTGAACACATATTGGAGGTATAGGTAGATTATCAGACATACACAGTTTCTAAATCAGGTGTGTAAAATCTATCTTGAGGACACTTGATTTTCAGTTTAACTCAAAGATGTATATGCATAGCTGCCTTTCTCTTTTTGCACTAATATGAACTGTAGCATTTCAATGGATACAGGCCTGAAAAGGGTCAGATGTGTAATGAAACTTAAACTATCAGGCTGTCACACAAGATTTCATCTTTCTCAGTGCTAAACTAGCATATTAAAGCTGAAGGGGAGGTGGAAATAAAATATAAAATTACTTTAAGTCTACTACATCTGACCATTGTTGCTAACTCAGCTCTTTTGCAAATAAACTAAATTAAAACCAAAGCAAGTGTTGCTATCAAACATTTGGAATCTCAGGGGATAAAAATATTTCTCAAAGGTTAATAAGCACTGCTGGCAATGGAAAGTTATATCATGTAATTGTTATCCAGCAGTGGCTAAAAATGAAAGAGATACGAACCAATAACACACAGAGTATTTTATTGCATTTTCATAATGCAGTTTAATTTTGCCATCCTTCAACAATAAAAGTAAGTGATTCAAGTTTAATGGAAAAAAACTGGAGTCAAAGTGAATGAAATATCTTACTTTTACAGCCATGGGAACAATTCATAATATAGCAAATGCAAGTGCAATAATAAGTTATGAGAGCAAGACTGACAGGAAATAAATAATTTTATAGTGTTAAGACTGTACAAAAAAAAAATAGAACTGAATTAAACTCATTAGCAGAATAGCATCAGCCTGTACTTGAAATCACATTAACAAAATGATTTATATGCTCTATTAACATTAGGGTATATTTTTCCTTCTCTCTCTCGTGTGCATGTTTGGTTTATGTGGTATGGTTTTGGTAGCAGAGGTGCTGGAGGAGTGGCTCTTTGGGACGAGACCAGGAGTTGCCCCTGTGTTGGACAGTGACATTTCCAGTTGGATCCAAAAAAGATCTCCTGCTGCCCAAAGCTGAGGCCCTCAGCCACGCTGGTGGCGCCTCTGTGAAACCATATTTAAGAAAGGGTAAAAAATGCTGTGCAGCAGCTGTGAGAGAGAAAGAGGTGAGGAAAATGTGAAAGAAACAGTCCAGCAGACACAAAGGTCATTGAAGAAGGAGGGGGAGGAGGTATTCCAGCAGAGATACTCCTGCAGCCTATGGTCAAGACCATGGTGAAGCAGGCTGCCCTCTACAGCCCATGGAGGTCCACAGTGGAGAACAAATCCACCTACAGCCCTGGAGGACCCCATGTTGGAGCAGGTGGATGTGCTCTTAAGAAAACCACGGCCCATGGAGATCCCATGCCAGATCAGGCTCCTGGCAAGAGCTGCGGTTCTTGGAGAGAAGAGCTCATTCATGAGCAGATTTTTCTGGCAGGATTTGTGGTCCATAGGGCTCCCACACTGGAGCAATCTGTTTCTGAAGGACTGCATCCTGTGGAAAGGACCTGCATGAGAGCAATTGATGAAGGACTGCATGTTGTGGGAAGGACTCACACTGGAACAGAGGAAGATTGTGAGGAGAAAAGAAGTGCAGAAAGTAAACATTACAAACTGACTGCAATCCCCATACTAAATGGTCAATAAATATGCTTGGACATGGTACAAATTCCACTGATAATGCAGAGAATGAAAAGAAGCAATTCTCTGAATTTTTTGGATAGAGTACTATCAGGACAAGACCCTGATTCTGTCAGCTGTGGACTAAGGACTGTCATTCCTAAAGGATAAGGGCACGTTTTTGTATCATAGTACCAGGGAGCCCCTTTAGACCTTTATGGCTTTTGCATGAATCACTGAATCAGCACCAATCTGCTGCTGCTAAAGATGACTTTGCAGAGGTTACAACTCTGTGCAAGTGCTCAAATGTCCAGTTTGACAGACACAAAAGTGTTAGTCCTTCTGCCTACATTTAAATGAGTTAAACGTGAGCTACAAATATCAATTTCTATGAGGAGACTTTTCAAGAGGGTGAGTTACATATATAAAGGGGAAGTTAGGATATACTAGAATACTGAAAAGCAGATTCTCAAACCAGAAAACTATCTAAAGTTTCCTGCTGGTCTAGTTTTAGCCTTCAAGATTTTTAGGGATCTATTATCACAAAATTAAAAAGAACAGTGAGGCAAACTTGGGCACTGGATGCTAGCTCCAAGGATTTGGAGCTAGCAAATTTTTTTCTCCAAGGATCTTGTTTATATCACCTCAATGGTGTGTCTTCATAACAAAACTCAAGCATGACTCTTGTCACGACTGTAGCTCCTTCTTCCAAAAGGCAATACTAGTGATGCAGCACCACAAAGGGCTTCTCCAAGAGTGTTCTAGCACTATTCCATCAGGCTTCATCACTGTTTACATCTTGAATGATGCCACAACTTCAAATTATTTCTGTAAAGCACTAGTCTGACACATTCTTGCAGGCACTTTGAAGTGAGAAAGAACACAAAAAATTACTGTTTGTATCTTAGGTCCGCAGGACTGAGAGGTAAAAGCAATATTGTGTGACATACCAGCCATAAACAGTGTCAGTATGTGTTAGCTGGATTTTTGTATTTACTTGTTTGGCCAATTAGAAACAGCCCTGTGTTCATTTCACATGCACTCAAAATGTCTGAAAGCATGTGAGCACATTTGAGGTTGACAGATATGCTCCATCATGTGCATTTTTTTGAACATAACCTGGGTATGCTTTTAAGAACCCAGAATCTCATAGGCTTCACTGCCATACTCCCTCAAGCTCTGCTCTCCCTGCCACTGTAGGAATGAAAAGCAATGCAGGAAACAGAGAGAGAAAGGGGAATTTCTTCTCCTGGTTGGCAGTGTTAGTGGTAGAGGTAGGGTCAGCCTGACTGTGATCAAAGGCACTTAGCACTGCGGCCAAGAAATTTGCTTGTTTTCAATTCTTCTGGAAGAACCATATTCAGGGACCTGCCCTGAAGCTACTGCAGAACTAAACTTTGCTGGTGCATGAATAGAGGACAATAAAAAGGAAGCTACTTTACAAAGACCTATGTAATCTGCTCTACTACTGCTATCTAAAATATCAACTCTGCATGTTGCAACTACTAATAAAAGCATGGTAAAATATTTGTTTCATCTGTCAGATATATGAATAAGAAGAAGCTTTCTTATGAAGGGCAGACCAACATGCCATCATTAATATGTAGAGGAACGCTGATGAAATGCTCTTTTTCCCTGCAGATATCATTATGGTGATGCAATGTTGTCTCATCCTCTAGAGTTTAGTGCCCCTGCTTTATCCATATTATAGCTTCTACTCAGAACATGGGGTGCTGGTCTCTGTGGCAAACGACATAAATTGTCTGGTCCCAGTTTGCATTGATACAATTAAAGATCTGTGTGAACTCTTGTCTAATTTCCTTTTCTCTTCTAGAAAAAACTTAAAGCAAAGTATTAAAAAATGAAATAATGGTTACTTGGGCCTTAACTTATTTAAACTTGAAAATCAGTAGACATTATATATATATATATATATGAAATTGAACAAACCCTCATATTTTAATGATCTCCAGTTTAACCTTCCCATATCCGGAGTTTGTAGGATCAGAGACCATCTGTCTTTCAATCAAATTATTCACCTAAGAGATCTTTGAACTTCTTATGACTTCTCTGGATTAAACTGCTATTAACTCATTTTGCAGTCTCATGAAAAGTCATTGCTTTATAACATACTAACTTATCAATCTGCTGAAATTTCTGTATTTCAAATAACTGAAAAGATATAGATTTACATTTTTATACCATTTACATTTAGAAAATATTTTTGTTTTCTGTAAAGGCTTGTATCTCCATTTTTTCTTTACACTCTACAGCTATTAACTCCTAATATGCTAATACATTTATATTTGGTAGATGTATTTAAAAAACTTTATAAAATAGGAAAGTTACTACATCATATCAGATTTTCTCAATATCCTTAAATATTTTGACATATCAGAATAAAACAGTGATAAAAAAAACTGTTCATAATTTTCCTCCCTTTCTCATTATTCTAAACATGTATCCTTGCTGCTCTGCTGCCTTCTGATTTAAACCTTTCTGATTTGTGCAAACTAAGCAGCCAAGGTATATACAGCTTACCTACTGCAGTATTTATCAAAATGAAAATATATTGTTGGCATTCTTTATGAAATTAGGTACCTGACACTCTGTAAGAGAAAAAAATCTAAACTGTGATCTGGAGAAAATAATATAGATTCTATTCTCTGAGATCACTCTTCATGGGTATCTGTGCAAAAACTGATAGCCTTTAATGACACTTCAAAGAGAGTGAAAAAATTCCAGGATCCATCCATGCCAGGTAATAATAATAATAATAATAATAATAACAATAATGAAGGCTGTGACTGAGACTGTCAGTTTCAAGATTCATCATCTTTTTCAACTAAAAGCAGCATCAAATACCTCTGGAAGGAAAATTTATGCACTGTTATAATTCTTTCCTTTTCAGAATAATAGAATCATAGAATATGCTGAGTTGGAAGGGACCCATTAGGATCCTTGAGTCCAGCTCCTGGCCCTACACAGGACAGACCCAAGAATCACATCCTAATGTCTTGTGCTCTTTTTTTTCACTTTCCCCTTCTCACAATATTACATATTTATCTTTTAGTAGCGAATAAAATATGCAAAAATTTCATTTTTGAATATGCCTCATTCTTCAGAACTATCTTTTACGTGGTGAAAATACATAGCCTATATTGTGAGTATATATAGCCTATATTCTCTGTCTTATTGTCTGGGATAAAATTGTTTTTCAATTGGAGTGCAGTGGAGGTCTTGTGTTTCAGACTCACATGCATGTGCTTATCAGTTCCTTTATTTACTGTAAAAAGCACAGTAATGAGATATGAAGACCTTGCTTTTATCTAGTTTTCTTTCTAAAGGAAGGACATATTTTGTGGCACTGCACAAAAAAGTGCCTTTCATTGTTTGTAGATGCCTTTGTAGCCCTAAGGCTCTGATCGCTTTAAATATCATAGACATTTCATAATTCCACTCTCCCTCCAAAAAGCCATACAACAACAGAAAAAAATTCTGTCAGATGCAGTACTGTATCAATAAAAATTATACTTCTTAGATGACAAACTAGCTAAATATAAAAATGAAGATATTTTGACAAACATTTCAGAAAAGGAAAAAAAAATAAGGCAAGTTACACAGTCACCCATTTCTGCTATATGAGACCTGTATTTTCCCTGACTGGCCTAGTTTCTACTTTAAGGTCTTTGTATATTCACATATCACCTAAATGTCCTACCTGAATCTGATTTTCAAATTTCTCCACCCAAATTAAGACAGCAGGATTCATCATAGACTAGAACGAACTCAGCTTCTGTGTATACCTCTTCATCTTGGTATTGTGCTGCTCGTCTCAAATATTAACTTATTGATTAATCCTGATGCCATAACAGCATTTTTATGTTTTAATAAAGGATTTTATAAAATGAGCTAGAATTAGTGCTTTCTTTGCCCCCCCCAGGCTATAAGTGCATGAAAGTGATCCAATGCTTATATTTTTACATATGTGAATGTTACATTTCTACTATAGTTGTTAACATTAAATACGTGATACCTGATTTTGGTATATGATGACAGCCTCTGAATGGTAAATGGTAGATGCAACTCCTTTTCCTCACCCTTGATAGGTTCTAATCTTTGCAAAGTCTATTCTTCACAATAAAGTTTCAGTATTTTGCTCAACTGTCAGTGCCTCTAACAAAAGTTACTCTTTGTTAAAATTCTAACTCACACAATGTGCATTAAGAATGCACGATAAGATTCGTCTGTTCTTACTGCACTTGAGAAGACAAAACCTTTTCTTGAGCAAAAGCCTTATATAGCTCAAATAATTATTTAAATCTATAGGCATTTTCCTGCCTAGTATATTTCTGTACCTTTTCTGCTTCAGCTGCAAATTACAATTTCTAGAAATTCTTTAGAAACCTAGTTTCTGCACTAAAAGATGCTCAGGGCTCACTTTAGCTAGTTACTGCCTTTGTTATTTCTCATATTGTGCATTAGGAATGTTGGGAAAAAATCTACCTGGAGACATGACTGGCTCTGATAGAATGATGTCATGTCTTTATCTCTTAATGTAAATCAGTATGCACTGATTTCAGAAGATATATTTGCCACTTGACAGATGCATCAAACATCCTGTCCGCTTAGACATGTATACAGTTAGCCAGGATGCTTGTTTCTTTTCATAATAAAGATAAAACCTTCCTACAGTTCAGTTAGCCCATCTCCTCTGTGCCATCAACATGCTTATTCACGTTAGTTTTCTTATACTGTTCAATTTTTTATTTATTCTGAGGTATTTATTTTTATTTCTTACAAGAAATAAAAACAAAAACCCCAGACTAAAACCCCCAAACCTAATCATACATGATACAAGCTATAACTTCCCTATATGAATTAATAATATTTTTGTGTATACAAGTGTTCCTGACAATAAAACAAATATAAAAGAAACAAAAGCTGGAAGTAAATGTAAGGGTCTGCTCCACAGTGAAACTTGTGAGCATAATTTTAAAATTGCTATACAGCTTTGAATCCAGGTACGACCAATGATATGTTGCCCTCAACACTAAGGAAAGTTGTTTCTAAGCAACAAAGGCATATTTGGAAACTCACTCTAACTTTATTCAGTGCACATTTGTAGCAGTGTTATGTTCTATCTTGAGCACTCTCCAGATGAAAATCTGTTACTGGAAATGAAAAATTTCTGACAAATCATTTTCAGAAAAGTCCAAATATAGGGACATACAAATATCTGAAGGTGTACTTATCTATTTGGTTAGCCTTTGTATTTTTTTATGTAGCATTATTTTAGCAACAGAAGTCATGAATTCAAGGGAGATGCAGTGGAGTTGTGGCAATAATATTCCTGTTACTATTGAAAATATCCCAAAATGAAACTTACCATTTCTTTAGGATGTGGTCAGAATTAATTGAATGGGAGAAACTTTTCTTTGCCATTGCTCCTGCTGCTATGCTGACATGCTTTCTTATTGTAGACTGCATATGTGGGATCAGCATAATTTATAAGGATTCAATCTGAAACATACCTACTGGGCATGCTTGAGCTGCTCGCTCCTATAATCATACAAATGCAGCACATATAAGAGCATATGCAGAGCAATGCCAAACCTTTTGCAAACAGAGAATGTTATGGGTGGAAGAACAATGCAGGAGAGCAACAAACAATAGAAATAGAAGTAAGAGCCCCTAGGGAAAAAGATACTGGCAGCACAGGAGAGGTTACAAGGAGAAACTGGACTATCAGCTACATGGCTGGATAACAGCAACATAAAAAGAGGGAAAGAGCAATTCATAACTGAAAGGACCATTGGGAGGATAAAAGGCATCGATAAACCTCTTTTTTCTTTTAATCATTTTCTCTGCAAAGTAGTGCAGAGTACAGAGGAAAGTACTTCTGTGATCACGACCTCAAGAGATAAGAATTAAATGGAGACTTGGGAGTCATGAATGGGAGCAATATATGGGACTCCCTGACTGGGAATAAATTTATTTGAGCATAGTTTTAAACTGTTCTCTAGGTTTACCAGGCTCATAAACAGACATGTTTACTGAAATTCAATGGAGCATGTTAAGTCAGACTGAAAAACACAGTCTGTTTGAGCACAGGGGAAGCCAGATTGGGTTGGTGTCACTCATCACTGCCTCTCAAGGTGATCAGGAAAGCTGTAAAGAGAGTGTATATGGAACCTCAAGATCACACAAACCCATCTGAGGGAGGCAGCATCTCCTTAACCTCTCATGGTAAAGGCAGAGATAGCTCCATGACTGTCTGTGCCTCTTGCTGTGGGTCTGTCAACAAAAAGTTGACAAAAAATTGTGCCTGTGAATTGCTCAAAAATATAACCTACCAAAATTTTTGTAGAACTTGACTCTCTCAGCTACTAAAGGGATGGCAGAAAATCAAAATATTAGTGCAGGCAATCCCAGATAAAAGAAGCTTAAAGTTTTTAGCTAAAAAAGAATGCCAAATTCTGCTAGCTTTATATTTGTAAATTCATAAATTATACATTATGTGTGTGGCTCTCAACTCAAATGAGTGTTGCTGTTCTATACAGTGCTCTCACTTTTTGTAGCTGTTTTCTTCAGCCATATTTACATATACACATACACCCATTAATTTAGACCCACTATCTGCCACCAAAAAAAGTTCCCATACTTACATTTCAATCCCTCTCCCTTCAGCAATCTTTGAAAATCTAACCCCGACTCTGACCAGATTAAACTTAGTGCCAAAATTCTCACCCCAATTACCAGTGCCTAGACAGCTCTGTGAAGCTTTGGTAAGAAATCCTTCTGTGTCTGTGCATGGCATGCCTACTACTTCCTGATGACAGCTCCAAGCACACATTTACCTTGCAAAGTTACTTTTTTCCATCCCTAACATTTCTCAGTCTACCCTCACTCTTGAGATCTTGCTTTGGACTTGTATCTCTTATCCCCAGCTTCCTGGGTCCAAAGAATATGCTACTCTTGAGAAGGACACAATGTTCAGAAAGAGAAAAATAAATAAAAAATGGAAAGTAAGAAAAGAAGGATGTGGATTTTTTAGTAGCTTTTTTTAATTCCTTCCTATTTCTCATTCCCTTGAGAACTGCACAACCACATCAAGCTGATGCACTGCAAAGTGCCTTATTCTAAGAGGAGGATTATTGATTCAGTCTATTTGCATTAAAATCTTCTTTGCATTTCTATCTCTCCTATCCGTAATTCCAACTAGATTTTAAAAGCATAATGTGTCATAATTAGTCCTATAAGATTTTGTGTATGGAGGAATATTTTGCCTTTTGAAAGCCATTTCTGAGCACATGAAGGGGAAAATAGGAATAGCAAACATAGGCTGAATGAAGGTGGATCTTTCCAGACAAACCTGGTCACCATTTATGATGAAATGACTCTGCATAAGAGAAGAGCAGTGAATGTTGTTTATCTCTCCTATAGTAGGACTTTCCTCATGGTCTCTCACAGTATCCCTGTATCCAAGTTAAGATGTTAAGATCTCAGATATGGGGACTACTAGGTGGATGAAAATGTGAGTTGTCAGACTCACAGTGTGGTGGCAAATGGTTTTTATATTGCCAGTTAGCAGAGTTCCTCAGAGGTCAATTCAGAGACCACTCAATATCTTTTATTCTGTTCAATACCTTTAACCTGGAAGAGGAGATGGGATGCAGCCTCATCAAATCTGAGGACAAACTGGGAGGTACATAAGAGCCATTCAAATGGACTTAGACTGTAGGAATGGGCTGGTATCAACACTAAACTGTAGCCAGTATATTGAGGGACATGATTACTCTCTCCTCTGAGAAGCATTGACTACTTCCCCTGAAATATTGCATTCACTTTTGGGAGCTCCAGGGCACTAAGTGTTTTGATAAATAGAAGCAAGGTCATCTGGACAGGGGCTGTAACACCTATTCTGTGACAAGAGGCTGAGAAACTGGGACTTATGAGGCCTGTAGTAGAGATTGCTTTGAGTGGACTTAACAGCAGTTCCCCCATACTTACAGGAATGTCATCAAGAAGATGGAACCAGACTCAAATGAAGTTCAAATGAGGTTGGGGAGGGAATGAGAGTGATTATAAATTGCAGTGGGGAGCAATCAAACTGGATATAAGGAAAATTTGTCAAATTGAAGAAAATTAAGCATTGGAGCAGGTTGTCCAGAGAGTTTAAGGAATGGGACTCCCCAAAGGTTTTTGAGATGTGTGCTCAAAGCCCTGAGCAGCTTAATCATTGTTGACCTGGTTGGAGTGGGAGGCTGCCCCAGACACCTGCTGAGGCTCCTTTGAGCAGAATAGTTGTCCTATTCTAAAGTCCACAGATCATTCCTGAGACCTCAGCACTGTTGTAAAGCAGTAGGAAGTATGTATTTCTCATTTTGTGTATATTGTGGGCTGGATGTGTGCCAGATTGCTGAAGCTGTTCCCTGAAATTGCCTATCTGCCTCTTCTCCAATATATCCCTTGGGAAAGGGCAGTCTATATCCCCATATGTTGTGCTTTATTGGTGAAATTCTTATTTGAGTGCAGGAATATTCTATGTGATTTTTCTTCTGCTTGTAGCCATAATGGCATGGTTCTCATGGACTGATGGAAGATCCTTCAATCCAAAAACAGATTAATGTTTATCTTACATTACGTTTCTACCTACAAGTCACCACTGATTCTAATATCAGATTTCCGACACTGAAACCACTCTTATTTTTAGCTCTGTTATACAAGGTGCTGCCAACTAACAGTTCTTAGTTTAGTGATTGTTTCTTAATATGTTAAAAATTAATCAAAGCTTTAGTCAACAGATTTGTTAGAAATCTCTCTGACTGAGATTTCTAAATACATGCCAGACCAGGTGTGTTATCAGTGATGTACTTAAACTCCTACTTGTCTGGAAATCACATGAAATTATGGTTTTTTGAAGTATGATTTGTCTTAAAAATTTTGGTATGTTGTAATGTTGCCTTTTCCTAATATTTTGACATGATAATTTGGATACATTAACTTCTCTTTCACTAAAGCATTTTCAAGGGAGACTATCTCAGGGAAGTGAAAATAATAGTGTAGAAGAACTACAAAAAATTTTTACCACCACTTCCTCCCAGAAGCCCATTATAAATAAAGGTTCTTTTATTTGACCTCCTTTGTGGTTTCAGCAGGTTTTTGATGTATGTACTCATTACAGACCAGTATAAGTAACCTTTGGCCCTTCCCTCTTATGTTTTTTGTTCTACCAGTGAGCTAGTTGTGTTGCCTTTTTTAGTTATAATTTTTATTTCCCATAACTTTTTAAGAATCACATTCTCATATTTTAGAGCAAGATCTGGTATTGAAAGAGTCCATAAACTGATACAATATACTCAAAAGTACAGACTTGACCATCCAGTGATAACAATTTGTTTTCTGCCAGTACTGTTTCTTATGTCTCCTTACAGCAGAATGAGTGTCCGTCCATGTGTGCTAAGAAATGGATTTTTGTTTCAAATATTTTAACACTGCTGAGTTATAATATGCACTGGAGACTTTCATAGTATTAAGAAGAAGGCAAGGTAAAGAGCAAAATCAAGTGGGTTTTTTTTTGTAGTTCAGTTCTATTTAAGGGAAATATAACGAAAACAATCTATAATTTATGAGATTTCTTAGATGTTGTCCCTGTAACTCCAGTTCACTGCTGAATGTCTTTCTTCCTTTTTCCTCTCCTTAATTTTTTTCTATTTTGATTGAAAATGCTCTGAAAGTGTGTATTTATTAATGGCGCTGTTCTTGACTCATGATTTCAGAGGGACAGTCTGGCTCCAAGCACATTTGAAGAGACATCTAATAGCAGCCCTAATGGTCCTAGCTAGCCCTTGACCATAACCTCATCTGAAGCCTAAATTATCCATTCTTGTACCATAAAAATCATTATACCACATCTTTCTCATACCTCTTGTCTGCGTTTTGACTATTATTTTTCTTTTGCATTATATGGGTGATTCAGAAAGAGAAAAATCTAAAAAAGCAAGGTCCTGATACTGCCAAATTGTTTTACATAGGTTTCAGTACAGTCTGTGAGCATTTTGTCATTGATGACACTGGGAGAAGGATTGGGCTCTACACACTCATTGTAATTCAGTGGCTCAGTTGAAGAGTGCACAGTGTCGCTAATAAGCTCCCTTCAGAGAACAGTAAGGGGAAACTGGTTCCCTGGCGCCAGCTGTGTACCTTATTCTGCCCTGCTTCTGTTCAAAATGAAAATGACATATGAATTCTACTGATCAGAACATATTATGGCAACATGCAGAAAGGAGCAAGTTTCATTTTCCACAACAGAAAGGAAGATACACTGTAAAGGCTAAATGTTCCAAAGGACAAGCATCCTGGGTATACTCTGGGTAAAGGATAGGTGTCCTGGGAACACTTTGTATTAAAGAGAGCTGAATGTCTGACAGCAAAGTAGAAGAAGTCAGATGAGCAAAACTGCCTGAAACATTAAAGAAAAAAAGCTTATTACATGTTTAACTGATTCAATGATAAACCAGGGATTGCTGAGACTTCTTTATTGTTGTTTTGGTTTTATTTTCCTTAGTTGTTCTTGTTTTATTTTTTTTAATTGACTGATAGGCAGAGTCTTGGTCCTGAAAGGCCAATCTTATTAATCATCTCAATCTACACCTTTTACACAGGATGAAATCTCAGAGGAAGTCATAGCTGTAAACTCTCTCCAGTGTCTCTGTAGGCTGCCTTTGAAGGTTAGGGGAGCACCAAAATGTTACCTTACCAAAATGTTTTCTTTTTTATTTGTTTTCTGTTTACTACAAGATTCCATGTCTTCCCTTTTGAAGCTTATGCTGTCTTTTGATTCTGTGTTGCCTGTATCCACTTCTAGTCCTCCTCACTTTTTCTACCTCTCTTTTAGCTTTCTTCTGCTCTTCGAGCTTTATCTGTTCAATTCCTCGGAGTTTCGTGCTGGAGATACTGCAAGATTTCAAGAGTCACAAATGAAATGAGCTTAGGAACTCTATGTCTCTTGGTGCCAAATGCAAAAACTTTCCTAAATGTTGTAGTTTTGCCAGTCAGTTACTAAAGTCTGTGAGAAAAGCATGGAGTAATAAAATTATGGGCCATACTGCAAGGAACACCAGCGAGTAGAAACAGTCTTGATTTAGTGGAGAGGATCATTATTGATTCACGCCCCCCAGAACAGAGCTTAAAAGCAAATAAAATCCATTACTTTCAATGGCAAACATTTTAAAAGCCACTGTGCAATGTTTCAAAACATTCTGTACTGGAGTTACATTGTCTCAATTCTTGTATATTTCTGTCTTGCTGCAAGCAAAGTTTTGCTGTTATACCATCAGAAGAACTGATTTCCTAATGACTACAATTAGTATCTTCATAAATTGCACCTGAGCTACCACCTTATCCAATGTTCTCAGCCAAGCAGGATCCAGCACATAAAAATATGATCTCTAAGGAAATCCTAGGCTTTATAGGAAATAATTTTGTACACTTGTAAGTCCCTGACTTTGATTTAGTATTGCTTTCAACCCTCAATGGGAGAACAACAATCTTTGAAGTGTCTCTGTTTCAACTAAATAAAATCACCTGAGCTCCTTCAAAAGCTATAGTTTACTCAGGGTTGTGTTGTCAGCAGTTCTGGTTTTCCGTCTTTCTTCTACTTATCCCACCTATTTGAAGCAAACATTAGAAGTACCTTTTCCATGAAAGGCCCTTGCTGAATCAGATCTTAGAAGACTACTGTACATTATCTTCACTTATTCTTTACCTTTATTTTTAAAATGGCCTCTGTTTCTTCCAACAGTAAAAGATGCAGTAGAAATCACTGTGCTTCAGTAGTGCAGAAATGTCAGTCAGTTTTCACCCCCACATTCCTCACTTAAAGAGAAAGTACTGCCTTGGCACAATTCTATAGTATTCTCTTGGATAGAAGAATTTATAATCACAGAGCATTATCTTCCAATTCTCTTTCTCCTTCTCCCCTCTTTTGTCTTTGTTCATTTGTTTGTTTCTGTTTTGTTACTTTTTGGTTCTTTCTTTCTGTTTTTCCCTCTAATTCTTGAAGCGTTAGTTACAACATATCCTATACTCATTTTTTTTATGGGAGATAAAAAAAGGAGAGGAAAGAATGCAATATTTCAGTGCAAAAACTGTTTGTATACTGCAAACCGAACTGCCTTGCTCCTTTGGATTACTAAGCCAAGAACTGCTTGGATTTACTGGAGAACCCAGGCAGCCTTTACTCCTGAATTAGTCCATCAGCGTGGTGTGAGTGTTCCCAATGGTTTGACAGAGTTGGTTGTACAATATATTACCTTATTATAGCTAGATTTGACTTTGCTACATATATGTTGGAGATATACTTTCCAATGTAAAAAAAATCCTTTGAAGTCCAATGAAAAATATAATAGCTTCTATCAGAACAAGTTACTGAATAATTTTGTATACCATTGCCTATTACTACAGACTTTCTGCAGGGAATTAGCAGATAGGCACTCTGTTCCATAAATGAATAAAATAGAATAAGTTGCACTACATACCTCCTTCCCCATATTACATCACAAGTTCATGGTAAAGCCTCTGATAGTTTACTTGAAATCTTTGCAGACATTTGTTTCATTTTCCCCCATCGACTTATTTTTATTTTCATTCTTATGTTTTTTGTCTTAGCTGAAAAACCTGTGGCTACGAGAAACATTGCTGTGGGCATATTATTTTGTGGCATATGCTGTTTTACTTAACAGTTATTAGAAACCAGAGCTGATACTTGTAACTGATAATTCTTCACAGTAAAAAAATTAAGTTATGGAAAGGACTTTTAGACTACTAACAATAGCTTCCATTAAGCTAGTCTTGTTTTCAGAAATCCCAGGGAGTTTCTAGGCTTCACAAGCCTTCTAGAAGTGTCAGATACCCCTTGGTCACTTACGTAAGCAGTGCAAATTGTCTCCTCAGGAGCATCAAATCATCTGTTTCAGACTTTGTTGGGAGCTTATCATAAGGGCTATTTTTCTGATTATTTGATCAGTGCCTTTTCCGAATTCTGCCTTCAAACGGCTAATTTACAAAAATCTGAAGTCTTTCTTTTCTTAAACACTATTTTCTTCTCTTCCTTTTTTTTAATTCTGTTTAACATGGAAGCTTAATGATAATGACTTGGTAGTGACATACAAGAGTGGCCTGCAGAAAACAATTATTCTCAGTGTGAGATTTATGAAGAATATAATTCAGTGGATCATCAACAGCTGATCCCTTCCTAGCATCTCAGAACTGGAAAGAGCTGACTCAAAATGTTTTTAACTTCTAACATTAATCAAATGTTCACAAAACTTTCTAATTAATTATATGTATTTGTTTTCAGTTTAATGAGTGACCTTTCAAACATTTTGTTCTGCAAAAATTAAGAATGTCTATTCTTCTGTATTTTATGAAAAATGGAGACCATTTATATAAATGAGGATTAAGAACATTTAACACTATTATGAACAAGTAAATATAAAAACATATGTAAATGTAGTTGTAAGCACACACACAGACTCCTATATATGCATATATACGTATATAATTCTAATATATATGTATATAATTCTTCTTCCTAGCTGTCTGCTTGGTATCCTAAAGTAGAAATCAATAAACCTCCTGTAGGTATCAAAATCCATTCTTTCAGTTAGAGCATCACCCTCCCTGCCACTGCTATCCAAATGTATATTCATAAAATTTATCCTTTTTGTTTTGAAATTAAAAGGACACAAAACAAAACAGTCTTGATAATTGTATTTCAAAGTAGATATGTTGTAGATCTGGATTAAAATAAAAACAAATCCCTAAAATAAATAAAAATAATTTGAAGGTTCTGCAACAATAATATAATTTTTGTCCATTCTGCTACCTAAAGACATCAGAGTTTTTATCTAGGGCTAACATCTGCATTAATGGTGGTCACAGAATGACAGAATGACAGAATTGTTAAGCTTGAAAGGGACCTGCGGAGATCATCCAGTCCAACGCCCCCACCAAGGCAGGGTCACTAAAAGCAGGTTACAAGGGAATGCATCCAGGTGGGTTTTGAGTATCTCCAGAGAGGAAAACTCCACAACCTCCCTGGGCAGCCTGTTCTAGTGCTCTGCCACCCTCAGTTTAGATAAGTTCTTCCTCATGTTGAGGTGGGACTTCTTGTGTTTTCGTTTATGACCATTGCTCCTCATTCTGTCACTGGGAAACACTGAAAACAGTATGGCACCATCCTCTTGACACCCATCCTAGAGATATTTGTATGAGATCCCCTCTCAGTCTTCTCTTCTCTAGACTAAACAGGCCCAGCTTCTGCAGTCTCTCCTCATAAGACATGCTCCAGACCCCTAATCATCTTTATGACCCTCCACTGGATCCTCTCTGGTAGCGTCTTGTCTTTCTTGTACTGAAGAGCCCGGAACTGGACACAGGACACCAGATGTGACCTTTCCAGGGCCAAGTAGAGGGGAATGATCACCTTCCTCTACCTGCTGGCCACACTCTTCCTGATTTACCCCAGGATTCCATTGGCCCTCCTGGCTGCCAGGGCACACTGCTGGCTCATAGCCAACTTGTCACGCACCAAGATTCCCAGGTCTTTCTCTGCAGAGCCACTCTCTGATAAGTCAGCCCACAACCTCTACTGGTACTTGGGGTTATTTGTCCCCAGGTGCAGGACCCTACACTTGCCGTTGCTGAGCCTCATTATGTTTCTCTCCCCAGCTCTCCAGCCTATCAAGGTCCTGCTGAATGGCAGCACAGCCTTCGGGTGTATCAGACACTCCCTTCAGTTTGGAATCATCAGCAAATTTGCTGAGAGTACATCCCATCCCTTCATCCTTAGCATCAGGTCATTGATAAACAAGTTGAATAAGACTTGACCTAGCATTGATCCCTGGGGAACACACCTGACTACAGGCCTCCAACTAGATTCTATTCCACTGATCACAACCCTCTGAGCTCTGCCATTCAGGCAGTTCTTGATACATCTCACTGTGCATTCATCTAACCCATACTTCCTGAGCTAGTGTCAAAAGCTTTGCTGAAGTCAAGGTAGACAACATCCACTACCCTGCCCTTGTTGACTCGTTCTGCCATGATACCACAGAAGACTATCAGATTGATCAAGCATGATTGATGATGATCTTCCATTTAAAATCTCCCTATTTTTGACTTTTGTCCCTGTAAAGAACAGATTTCTTAACTTAGTCCTTCGTGTAGCAGATAATGCATGTTCTTGGAGATGTTTTCTGGCCTATTACACTCTGGTGTATCTATGGTAATCTGAAAGTGTAATTTATGAACATTAGCAACAGCCTCCAACCAATCTCTCTGAAGATCTTTGAGGAAGATGCTTAATGGCCCTGACTAAAATACCCATCTACCAAGTGTTCTTGACAAGTGAGCTTGAAAAATATGCTATAGAAAAGATTACATCAGAAATACTTTAAATGAACCTACACTTCTAATCAATTTGTCTGGGACAGACTAATATGGAGACTTAGGTGTTTATATACAATTACCTTACTAAATGGATTGGGATGGATAGAGCATGGCTGTGAGAGGTTTTGTGATCAAATGCATACACTGCTCCTTTGATGAGCTTTGTAATCCCTGTACTTGTAAGTACCCATTACTTCATTTTTTTGTGGTAGGAGAGGTCCATGTTTTCTCCCTTTTAATTCATAAAGTTATTTTCTAGCATTATTTTTATAATCCGTGGAGAAGAATTGAGATATATTTCTCTGGAAACTTTTAATTGTGACAATACTTTACACAGTTTGCCAAAATAAGAGAATTTAGGCTTCAAAATCCACAAAGTATTTGGAATTGCACTAAATGTTTCTGGCTTTGTTCCATGGGGTACAATGCCAAAAGCTTATATATAAGATCTCACCTTATGTAGCAATTTCAACTCTTTAATCCTTGTTGCTGGTTCATTTCTGTTGCTCTCTTCAAGAAATTAATCATCTCGACAAGATAAGTTCAGGCTGTGACCAAAATATTCAAAAAGCTTTCTACAGCCCACTGTACCCCACAATATTTGCAGTTAATGAGGCTAGTACCAACATTTATCTTAACAGTATTTGTATGCTTTTAATGAGAGATCTTATATGGTTTTTTCACTGGTTTTAATGCTCTAATAGTTTTCTATTTTCTTGCTGTTCAAATAAATTTGATCTCTTCTTCTGCCTCAGTAATGTTACCCAAGTTATCATTTTTACTTGTAATTAATTTGCTTTAGGTTATTAATTTTACTAGCATCTAAGTTGCTATAATGTTAAAAAAATTTCTTATATTTATTTCACATGTTTAAGAAAACATCATTGCTCTGAGAAGACTATAATTCCTTTTTTTGTGTGTTTTTTTCTTTTTTTCAAGTAACTGGACAATAGGTTCCTGTCCTTCTGCATTTGAAATACCAAGGATTGTTTTTACTCTCAAATGACAGTCTATATGCATTTTGCAGAAAAGCTGACTGGTACAGGCCTTTTTTAGTCTAAGGGAACAAGCCATCTGATTTTATCTGCAAAATTTTTTCAAAGTAAATGAATCAATTTTCATGTTCTAGATTCCATAGAATTCATTATGGTCTTAATGATAAAGTAATGTATGATAATAAAGTGGTTTATGTATGATAATAAAGAAATATTACTGAAATCAAGTCTTTTTCTCCTGGCATCAACCCCATATACTTGTAGGTAACCAGCTCTCAGAGGGCTACTGCTGCTGACTGCAGTTGCTGCAATGAATTCTTTACTCTTATTCTCTCTTTAAATAAATAATTTTGTAAAAAACTTCAGTGTTTCCTGGTATTTGAAATTAAGTTATATCAAATGTTGGAGTTAGGAATGTGATGTGTTTTGATTTGGGTTTGGTTTTTTTTATAAGTATGATTTTAGGTCTCTTATTTATTTATTTATTTATTTATTTATTTATTTATTTATTTATTTATTTATTTGGAAAATATTGTCCTCTGGGGAATAATTTCCACTGATGCTGATAAATTGAGGTATAACTGAGAAAGGAGGAAAACAATCTTTTGGGTCCAATGAAGGAATTCTCCTTGGTTGTGCCAGTACTACTTGAGAAAAAAAACCCAAGCTTGTTGAATTTACATTCTATAAAATTCTTAGTATACAGCAAATTATAAGCTTAAGGCATTTGGAATTCCAAATGTAGATTTGCTAACATTAACAGTGTGTGAGAGATGGGTTCATATGAGAAGATTCTGTAAAAATCAGTGATATATTTTATTAGAAACTTCAAATTGGAAATAAATGTAGTACATTCATGCATTAGTGCCTGTAATTATTCACGCATTAAAAAAAACAACAACAAAACAAACAAACAAACAAACAAAAGAAACAACTGAAAACCCAAAAAAACTTTGTTAGATAAATCTCTTATCAAAACAAAAAAACCCAAGGAAATATTCACATATTCCCTCTGAGGGATCTCATGAGGTAAAATAATGGAAGCATATATATATGGTTGTACAAAGTTTAAATTCTAACAAATGTTGTCATTAGCTCTCTACAGCAGTATCTATGAGGCTCTACGTCAAAATTTTCTAGATCACTGTCCTAATAGATTGTGAGACTGTAGGTAAGTGAGAAAATACTTCAGCATTAACAAATATGGGAATTGGCACCTGGAAATTTCTACTACTATAAAACAATTCAAGAACACAAAATTTAATTTGACTAGATAAAGGAAAATATTTTTTTTTCTGTACTTGTAGCTATCCACAGCTCTGAAAAAGTGAGAAAAGAGCTGCACAGTAGTTCCCAATTCAGCCATTAGAAAATGGATGGAGGCATGATTAATCCTGATTTATAAGATTTTTCAAATACTATTCTTCAAAATTATTTCCCATGTTGTGCAGATCAAGTCTGACACAGAAGCTGATGAAAAAAGGCCAAAAAATACAAACCAAACATTCCTTAGAGAGTAAGCAAGCAAGTGTTGAGATGTGATTTTAAAACTTAGACTCCAGTTTTTGAAAATACTGCCTGAGATGGAGAAGGCTGGTAAAGAGATTGTCTATATTGAAATTGCCACTGGTGTCTTTTTAAAATGCTCCCTAATGAACTTCTCCTATGCAACACGGTCAGAAAGTGAAACTTATGAAAGCTCACAAAGCACATTGAGGGATTTGAACCCTCATAGATTAAAAATTGAAAGTGAGGTTTGCTGAAGGACTAATGAAGCAAAGACACTGTGCCTGGATACATTTTTATCACAACAGGTAATCAGAATCCTAAACATTAGAGTAAAATAGCCACAGTTCAATAAGATGTGAATGTCTATATCCTCCCCTTCCCTCCAAAATGACATATTTCCCTGTTGAGTTGCCTGTTTAGTATACACAACAGAAGAACCACAGACTGTGAATAAATTGTAAAGCTTCCTCATGTTTTTATTTCTGTTAGCTTTCTACTTCCTTGTATGAACTGGATGTTTATGTACACACTTTTCGAAACCACATCGGGTTGAGTAAGGTAACATCAGTAAAAGAAGCAGACATGAAACATGCAAACTGTACAAAAGTTAAGAACTGTCAAGTCAGTATTTGGAGATTGCTTGACAGGTTTTCTAAATATTTCCTAGACCCATAGGGTATAAGAATACCCACACCAGAACAGTCATTCTTTGGGTATTGATTTTCAAAATACACGTCAAGCAATTTGCACTGTGTACTGTACAAATGTCAGTCAGAGGTAAAAAGATGGCCACAAGGGAAGTGAGTGTTAAAATACAGCACAGTATCAAAATCCCAGCTTTGGTGCAAAGAAGTTCAGCAACAGACAAATTAGAATTCTAATAAGGACCAAGGGAGTCATAATTAAAGGGGGTAAATTTGACTCTTCCTCCTCCTTACCTCAGCTCATACTCCACCCCTCAAATTCTTTGAAATACAGATTTAGTGACAATATTGAGCTAACAAACACAAGTAATCTCCTAGGTTCTATCTCTTCGTTTATACATTTTCGTCTATGGAAAGAAAATGTCGTGATCTAAAACCACTAAATGGATTTTCATGTGTTGTCAATCAGAGGGAAAAAGATAGTTCTGAAGAATTTGACCTTACAAAATATCAGTATTGGGTTGCAGTAGGTAAACAAGATCAAAGTCTTTGGAGACGTGGATTAAAAGACATTTCAATCTCAGATGCAGTAAATTTTCCTTGTGGTTTGTATACATATATGAAGGTTTATTTAGTAAAAAATTACAGCTCTTGATCAAGAACAAATTAAAAGTAGCAAATTGCAAATTTATATGGAAATCAAACCAGAAAAATATTTTTATTTTGTTTTTAATTTTCAACACACGCTATGTTAGTCTCTAGACAAAACTTTCAGTTTTCCAGATCTGCACTTTAAGGACTTTCTCTTTCAACCACAAGTGGGAATAACAAAACACATAGTTCTTTTTGAATAATGCAGTTACAGATACCCCTGTAGTGCCAAGGTTGAACAAAGAAAGAAGAAGTTTCCACTCATGTAGTCTCTGCATTTCTAAAGTGTACCAATGAATGATTTCAAACATACACATACATAGTATATAAGTAGTGCATAAAAAGGGAATATGCAAATATTTTAAAACATTCTTCAGGTCTTTCCAAGATGCAATGTCAGCTATTCATAAATATGCATATACTTTAGTGTTTACATAGAATTATATAAATAAAGAGGAGCACACAAATATAAATATGTATATCTGTATACATAAATACAATTTGCATGCACTGATAGGGCAATTCTGCTATCAATATTTTTTTTTTTATTTTTACAAATTTGGAATGATAACCATTAGTGGAAAGTCATCTATGAACAGTACAATAACATTTTGGCTTAATGAAGAGTGTAATATCATCGGTCCTTCTGCATTTTTCTTGATATAAAAAGTTTTCTAATGCTTTAGTGAAGGAAGGAAGTAAATAGAGTTTTGACAGATATTGAATTTACGGTCATTGTTAACCATTGATTAACTCCACCTTTAGCCCTAAAATTTTGTGGCAATCTTGTAAGTGGAATCAAATAGTAGTCTGTAGATTCCCATCTGAAGTAGCATTCCAATACATACTGCATTCATTGAATGGCATGAAGATTGGATCTGTGTTTAAATGCAACAAAAATTTGCAGTCTAGAGCAGACTGCATAGGAAACTCTTGGAATATGTGATACATGAAGCCTTGGATAGAGTATTTATGAACACATTCTGACCGCCCCAACTATTTCCATCTGTCCATAATGTGGCATCAGAATGGGAATGTTGGACAGAAAAGACAGCCCAGGGTCATTGCAAGAAGAGCTCTGAAGCCATCTGCCCCAAGGGCAGGTGGAAATTGAAGTCAGCTGGAATTGAGGTTGCACAGAAGCGTAATGTTCAGCCCTGCTGTTGTGGGATCACCTGGAGCTTTTTATCCTCTGAAATGGCTGATATAAGGCTGAGTATAGAAGCTGTAAGTGCACAGACACCTTGGTGTTTGCAGTGAGATTGTAAACTGGAGGTTTATGAATACCTAAAGGGTTCATAAGAGAAGCTTTCTTTGAAGAACAGCAAATCTCATTATCTTTTCAAAAACTGTGTGGAAATATGCTTCCCCCCCTCTTTATAGCCATTTAAAGATGCAGATATTTATATATATTTTTTAAATAATTAAATCAATGAAACATATTGATGCAAATTTTTCATACTGGTTTACAAGGCAAGTCAAAGTTTGTATGTAATGTATATATATATATGTATTGTGTATATATATATATGTATAGTATACATATACATATAATCAAAAAGTTGCCTATGTTCTGTATTGCATGAATTATTGCTGTCATATTATTTTCCAAAGTAAACCACATTAGAAAAGTCACCCCTTGCATATGTATCAGAGTCAGTTCTAAGTTCTTATCTCAGTCTTATGCTAGCTGAAATCCACTTATTTAAGTTGATTTACGTTAGTATAAGACTGGTAGAATATGAGCTAGAAAGAAAGAATCAGGTCAACATTTTTTAATCAGAATTTTAATATTCACACCATTAGAGTGGTATGTAGGTTAACTTCATAACAGCTCCATAAAGTGAATTGATGCACAGAACTCTATCGTGCCAACATTGCAATACAATCTATAATTTAAAACTTTTCCTTTGAAACTAGCTAAATACAGATTAAGAAGATAGATGGAAAGAGTCATCATCTATCAAGTAGATAAAACTATACATCAATGAACATGCGTAGGCATTCTTCTTTGTCATCTCTTGTGCTATGTATGAGTAATACAATCTTGATTAGCTGAGAAACTTCTGTAGATGTTAACATTTTTATATATTTCATATATTCCGTGGTTTAACTTATATTGCTGTTTAATTGCACTGTCTCTATGCCCTAAGTACCACCACTGTCGATTTCTTCATAGAACAATGAATTCATGCTATAATTCTTAAATGCTTGGTAATCATATTTCTCCACTTTTCAGAAGGAAAACAAAGTATCAAATCCACCAGCCTCAAAGATGATGTTGTATAGGTGTTTGCAATATATTTCAAAGCACAGGGCTACTGCTAACATTTTTAATGTTTTTCTTTATGTTCTGGAAAACAAAAGTTGTTCTATACATTAGAATGTATCAAAATTGGACTTTCTTTTTCCCTTTTAAATCAGAAAAGGTTGAACTTTCTGGTCTAGTTTTGATCAATGATAGACAATTCCCATGCACAATCCATGTGTATGAGATAAGTACGGAGAGATTACCTGTTAATTTATGCTGAGGTGATTGGTATTTCTTGGAACTGGGGCAGCAAACGGGCTCTTAGGAGCATCCTCTTGGGCGATAAACTTTTCTTGCTCATGTCCCCTTCTTCATGCTTACATGCTGAGCTTCCGCAAAGTCACTCCATGTTCAAAATGGCCATTCAAATTCAGTATGCATATTTTCAAGGCATTCCTGGCTACTTCTTTCACTATAATTGCCCTCTTACCATGAAGAAAATAGTCTTGGTTTGAATTCTGCTTTTTTATGACTAATCTCATATTTCAATGCTACATAACTATCATCTCCATCTCTGTTGCCAGTGGGTTTAGTACAGTATATCTCTTCATTTTATCAGTCAGTAGCAGTGAGCATGTATGTGATAAATTATACTGATGAGCTAGGAGGGAAAGAAGTCTGCTTATCTGACTAGCATTTTCTTTTAAGTGATGAAATAAAGCATTCCAAATGAATAAAAATAACTCTCTGTGGTTTACCAGGAAATGCTTGCTCTGCCCTTGTGATAAACATGTGAGGTACAAAGTTTATGAGGTCTACGACAAACTATTTTATCAACCTGCCTTTTGCAATATAAGAAGTTTTTTAAGCAGGAGAGTAGCTATTTAATTTTGACTCTTTTTTCAGGTTTAGTGGTGGACTTGGCAGTTCTGGGTTAACAGTTGGACTCGATGATCTTAGAGGTCTCTTCCAACCTAAATTATTCTATTTTCCTGGACAATGCTGAAGAGATCCAAAGAACCACTATCTTAGATACCTGTTATAAATATAATTATTATGTGCCTGTTTATATCAGACAATCTTTCCTTTCAGATTGGAAAAATACTAATGCACTAGGTGTAAATTGCAATATTTTGATACTGTAGAGTCCTCTTCGTGGGTGGCCTCTCTGAAAGGAGGTCAAGGACTACCTAACACAAGCAGTTCTGGACAGCTCCAAAATGGATCAAATCCCAAAGCTGCTGGCACCTCTATGATAAGGTATTTAAGAACATCTCAGGAGAAAAATATTGAGAAACAACAGAAGGAACAAAGTCAGAGGAGGAGGAGGTGCTCCACAGCAGAGTAGGAAAAAGGTATAAGGTCAGCAGAAAGAAATCACAATTGTTGTCTAGCTGAAGGGACCAAGTAAAACCTGTGGCAATAACTCAGGAAAGAGAGGTGTCTGAAGTGAAGTTGAGGTTGGCAAGGGGAAGGAAAGTGGTTGAATGTTTTTTTTGTTTGTTCGTTTCCTAGTACTGAAACAATAATTTAATATTTATGTTAACTGGCAAATTTTATTTCCCAAGTGCAGAGATTGCTTTGCCCATGACAGCAGCTAGTAGGTGATCCCTCTGTCTTTATTTTGACCCATGAATTTTCTCTCTCCTGTTCCTCCTGTTTTCTCCCTCATTCCACTGGGTGAGCAGCCATATGGATGCTTTGCTGCTGACTGAGGCCAATCCACAACACTTAGATAGCCAAGTGGTTACTGAGATCCTTCTAAGTGAGTATCCTACCAGTCTTATCAAATGAAGGACTTCTGTCCATTATGCACCATGTTGGTTGGTTCTTGGATGTTTTAGTGTAAATGTAACACTGTGCCTGTACTTACATACTTTTTATCTCAACGCAACTTTAACTATAGAATGAACATTAAAAGTTCCATTACATTAATTTGAGAAGAAGAGGCTAAAACACAGACTGACTTGAAACATTGGAATGAAATGGAAAAGAGTTCAAGTTGGTGAAGGAAATAAAATACAAGTGCAGTAAATATTGCTATCAAATTATCAAAAGCATCTGAAAAGACAAACAGCATCGTGTGAGAAAAAGTTCTCTAATGAAAACCAGATGTCAAAAACATATGACATTTCATCATATTCTTTCAAAAAATCTGCTAAAAGAGTTGCAGCACCAATCACCATCTGCTAAAACATCTATGACATCCAAATTCAGTCTTTTGATAATGATTTTTCAATATATTCTTTTGGAAAGCAGCATGATCATTATTGTCCTTTAAACTGTGCCGTTCTTTAGTGTCCTTGATATCTTTATGCAGGAAAAAATGTTCTTCTATTTTCCCTGCTTTTAAAAATTGATCTAGCAAATATAACCTCCCACACTATTTTGCTGGGTCAAAGACTTTTAAATGCTTATTTAAAAGGACACAAACATAGATATAAAGAGAAACAAATCTTGAGTAGTGCCTACATCCTTGAAATAAGTTGTATTTGGCCACAGAAATGGATTTACAATTCCTACCTGCATTATAGATTTTAAAATTAAAAAGGAAACATAGTCTATGTCATTTTTACAGGGGAAGGACTTTTGTTCCCTGTATAGAAGAATAGCTTTTCCAAAACCAGTTGCTATTTGATTGAATATAAATATTTAGTAAACTTTCAGTGTTAATTACAGTAGAAACTTTTAAGACTCATTTATTAATTTCCACATTTTTCATTCTTTATAGAATTGATTTATTTCATATTCTTCAGGCTTCTGTTTTGTTTTGGTTTTAGTTGTGCAGAACTGCCATCAGACTCTTTTTTCCAACATTTTTAGAAAAAACTCTCAGAAAGTATTATTGTCTGATTTATGTTTTTTCAGTACCAGGAGGGAGTTGTAATAGACTCAAATTCTTTCCTATGATTCTGTTTCTTGAAGCTTTGCTTTTCTGTACATAAAATAAATTGTTTTAATCATGCCACATTTACCTCAGGTAGATTCCGTTCCTCCCTCTGTCATTTGAAAAGGATCAATTGTTGATTTGCCTTTTTCCTCTCCATTCTGTACCACGTAGCTTCTACTCTTGTGATTTTGACTGTAATAAAATCAATCTTCAACTCCACAGTTTCACAGGTAAGTAGTAGGTTTTAGGGATTTATTTTTTTTTAAGGCTGACAAGGAAGGTAAATTTATCATAAAAGTTTCTTCTGCTCTGCTACATGGATAGCAAGGTGAAATTCGGGCTTCTTGACTTAGTACATTCCTTCCTATGAGGAAATACTATGCCTTTATTTCATGCACACTTGTATAGGGAGAAGAATTTTAAGTAAAACACATTTACTCAAATGTTCAGATGTGCTTTGCCTATAACTAGCATTCCCAGTGTGTGTGAACATATGCACAAAAGCCTGGTTATAATTATAGGTGAACTCTGTCCTTGCTGTCTCTTTCCAGTATCATTTCCTTAACTCGTATTAGCTTTTCCCAAGAGCTCCCTGTCTTGGGTGGTAGGGCTAGGCAAGAGAACAAGTTACTCTTGAGACAACAAAATGAGCGCTGAGACAGTTCTGTGCAACTAAAAATATATAATAATTCACTGGTTATTTTGAGAGAAAAAATTCTGATATTCTGGAAGTACTCAAAAGCAGAACTCCCTACAGTCATTCTTTTAGTTTAGAATCACCATGGCACACTATATTCCTTCTGCTCTGTTTCTGGGTTTCTGGACCATGCGTCACACATAGAAGATAAACTGTATCAGGTGACTCTGCAGGTCTTACAATATTTCTACGTATTCAATACGTGTCTTGAAGCATAATAATACTTTCTACAGAGTTAAAAACCACTAACATATGTTCTGGTCAACAATATTGGATGCATTAAATTTATTTAGTACAAATACTAGATAGGGGCACAGATCATAGAATGCAGTTAAGTATATTTCATATGCATTAGTTAAAATTAGTTAATGAACTTAAGGATAACTACAGTGTTATTCAGTGGCATTGTGGCATATTCAGTGGCAAATTAAAGATTGAAAGAACTGAAATAACTGAAAGAAGAGGAAGAATTTAATAACCATTATAATTATTTGTTTTCTTGGTGAAATAGTCTCTCGTTAAGCATCCATAAAAAATTTCTAAAATTTATCATTTCTACCCTAAAATGTATCAATTTAAAGGTAAGAAGACATCATACCTATTCTAAGCTCAGATTAGACATCTATATTCTACATATTCTGTGGAACACCATCATGAGTGATACATTGCCATATGTCTCAAGACCCTCTGTTCAGAGCCCTGAGAAGCCAGGATGGGCACAATGCATGTGGTAGGTTCGTGTGCAGCACGTAGGTTCACTCTAGAAAATCTTAGTCTGGTTCGTGGTTAGAGAGAGAGGGAAATATGAGACATCGTATCTAAATGCAGTTTTGTGATTTAATTGAGATGCACTGATTTGGATTGCTAATTTTTCATATCATATAACCTCAAAGCTTTGTGATATGATTAATGGATCTTGACTTAATATATGAAGGAAAAAAATCTGTCTGTGATTAATTGAAAAACTTGTTTTTCCAATTTATTTCTGATTAGATAGCTTGGGTCTTAAATATTTGGAAGGCATTTTAATATGTCCTCAGATGGCATGAAATAGCCAAATTCTGTGGCAGAGATCTGAGGTTACGAGATTATTAAGACATTATCCTTTTCTCTTCCACAACAGAATATGATTATGCTTAAGGGAGGAATTGGCTGAAGTGAGTAAATTAGATCAATTTGATTTCTTCAGACAGTTTCTTTTCTTCACATTGTCAGCCAACTGCCCTCCCTGGACACAAGAATGAAATCTTTGCAAAATCTTTTCTGGATTCCTGGCATGTGATTCCCCTGTTTGCTAAAGAAATCCCCATGACTAGTTTATTTGCTGTCCTATCCCTGTATTTATGTTACAGATTATAGTGTGCTGCTTGTAAATGTATGTGCTTTCTCAGTAGCCAGCCACACAAACCTTGTCCTCGCAACCATAAATTTCTGGGTTTATATATAAATGGAAAATAAACTTTTCCCATCAAAAAAATAAGTCAAAAAATAAGTCAAGGGTCATATTTGACCTGCAGTTTCCAATGCTTTTCTCTGATAAAATGTGTTAGAAAAACTGCCTTTGAGGCAAGTAGTCTACACTTACACATGCATTATGAAAAAAACACTTTGTATGCATATGTTACACACTTAAGTACAGAGGACACTTCCATCCATGGTCACAGTCAAGACACAATCCTGGTGTCTTTCTCTTTTTTAATTACCAGTAGATAACAGTGCTACTTGTTATTCTTAATGTTGTGGCTTATACCTCTGTTCTCATCTTTAACCATATACATAAAGTCAAAAGATGTATATAACCATCGACATATATATAGCTCATCATTATTTTTTCATACAAAATATTTTTAAATATAATATTTACTGCAAACATTTAATTCTGCTCTATTCACCATGCCCACTAGCACGGCAATTATTCAGTATGTTTTTTATTCATGCATTCCTTTTTATACTATTCCCATTAGGAAAAGCCTATGAGGGTAGATAGACTTTGCAGTGTAGCATGTGTAACAATCAATAGAAGATCCAGAAGACTGAGGAAGGAAGTGACTCTCAATGTTAAAGGTGTGATGATGCCAGTTGTTTCCATGGGTGGAGTCAGAGGGACAACAAAAAAAGCAAGCAAGCAAACTCCTCACCTTTTGTATATACCAAAAAAAATTAATAAGTGATCTTTAAAATTTCTAGAAAATTCCAGATCTTTTAGTGTTCCAGAAGTGAATGCCAGTACCTCGAATTAAACTACAGAATGAATCCAAGTCAGCAAAGACTGTCATGTGAATTACTCTGTAATCTTAGTTTAATGAAACAAGCTCTAGACTGTCTCTCTCTCAATGACAAAGAAGTAGCACTGAAGGGGATTACTTGAATTTGAATAGACTTTACCAACTCCAAACAAATCTTTAAACATAGATGTTTGTGCCCTTCTAATGGAGATAATGACCTTTTGACTACAGCTCAGTATTCTAGCAGGGACCAGGATCCCAAAACATTTTTCTAGAATGTTCAAAGAGTGGCATTGTGGATGAACTTGGGAGATACTAATAAGTTCCATGTGACCAAAGTTTCTTCCAATGACTAGAACATATCATATATATTCCTTGGCAACAGCATGGTAACACAAAGGAACCTTGAGGAGTTTTGTACCCCTCTTCATCCCACCCCAATTAAGGCTATTGATAACTCATTTTATATAATTTCATACTACAAAAGCTTTGTTCTACACCATCTCCATCTATCTGCTGTAAAATCTCTCATTAAATGTTCCTGCCACCTACATGGTCTCTATGTATCTTACTACTGCTAAAATCAGAGGAGATACTCTCAGAATGGAATTCTATGTGTTGCTGGAGTTCTGTCTGCTCTAACATGCTTTGAGTAGCTGGGTGTTATAAGGTATTTCCTACATTTCACTCTGTCTCAAAGATAAAATGTAGTATTTGGAAATACTTGTTGAAAATGTGGTTTAGCTGTGTATTTGTATCATTCCTTTTACGTGTCTCTATTTCAGAAGAGACTGCTGGATGAAGTTTTCAAGTTATATTCTTAGTTTAAAGAATGGGAAGCAGACAAAGCATCCTAAATGGCAAAGTAATAATCATTTTACCTCTGTGTCATTTACAGTAACACAGATAACTGACAACTGTATTTAATTGTAGACAATCCCTCAACTTTGAGAAACTTTTCCATCAAATGGAAAGATTAAGATCAACACCAACACCAGACAAATTAGAAGATGATTTTTTGACAGCTTTTATAGCCATGTACAGTCAGTGCAACAAAGTGTTTGACTTAAAAAACACAAAATGAATTAACCATCACTAAAATGGCAAATGGAGTTTTCATGTGCCAGTGTTTTATATTCTGAATCCTTCTGCTCCCACCAACAAGCACCAGCACTTTGAATTGCAAACCTTTCTACAGAACTCATTTAATGTCATAAACTTGCAGAGTGGCTGAGGTCAGAAGGGACCTCTTGAGATGATGTGGTTCGACCCTTCTGCCCAAGCAGGGTCCCCTACAGCCCATTGTCCAGGACCACATTCAGATGGCTTTTGAATATCTTCAGGGAGGGAGCCTCACAACCTCTGTGCAAACTGTGCCAGTGCTTGGTTACCCTCAACCTTCTACAAAGGTGCAAACTGTGATGATCTGAATGGATGGCTCAACCAACATTTTCAGGGTGTTCAAGCTCAATTATGCATCAAAGAGGTGGGCAAGGTACAGGAGAGAAACGTGGAAAATAAATCTTTTGGAAATGCAAAATTTGCCCTTTGAGTCTTTTGTTTTGGTTTGTTTGGGGTTTTTTTGTTTGTTTGTTTGTTTTATTAATTCAAGTCTTTAAATAGGTGATGTCTTATAAGTGGATACACTTCATTTTCCTTTCTTCCCATATTTTCACTGTTATTATTTTTTCAGGCTCCTTACTATGAAAATTATTACCTACCTATTTCATTTAGGTAAACACTGTTGCAGGAGTAGCGACATCTCTCCAGCCTTTCATCCCATGCATCTGTAGCTCAGATAGATCATGACCTACCCTAAATAGAATGTAGGGAAGGCTGTTCACTGTGGATGTCTTTTGTGATTGACTAGGTAATTGATGTACTAAGCTACTTTCTGCTAATGTCACAAGAGCCTGAAAAGTCTGAGCATCACTGCAGTTCAGAAGATCTGGGATGTAATTTTTTCTTGTCAGGTGCACTTTCTCCCTGGTTCAGAGCTCCCTGTAAAGCTAAAATTTATCTTTTTATTTGAAAGTGCACCTCTGATAATGTAAGTTAACGATCCTTGCAGACAGGTAAACAGACGTAGGAATGTTGTTTGATGGAGACAGTATGTAAAAGATTGAGCATATTCAACATACAAAATATATTTTTTTCTTTCTTTTTCTCCTAAATCCAGATTTAGCGATTTGCATTTATTTCTTCCGCTTAACTGGGTACTTAATGAGGAACCATAAAGTGCAACTGTATGGAAAAGGATAGGAAAAGGCATAACTTGGAGATTATTCTTTCTTGATCAACAAGAGCCATATTATTAAATTCTTTAGCCCTCTGCACCCTCAGTTATTCAGAGCAAGGAATGTGTAGCATCTGAATATGTTTCCGTCATGAGAAGGAAACATATTCAGACCATGCCAATGAACAGCTGATGCTTTCAATTGACTTCAGTGTGTCCATAAATATGATAATTGTTTGCATAAGGGCTGTACAACAGGCTCACATGGCTGCCTACAAAAGCAGAAAGAAACCCTGTTCATTTCTATGAGAGCTAGGTATGGGAATGAGTAGTGTTAATGAGTAGAAAGGAAGACTGAACTTATAAATTTTACAAACAGTGCCCCAGATCATGGTGGCAATAATGACTGCTGTTGAAGAAAGTATGCAACATGTTGGTACAACAGGAGAAAGAAATCCATATTGCTGCTACTTATACTGTACCTGTTGTGTGGATAAATACAGCAAAGAACTTCTGTTTTGCAAGGTTGCCAGTCTAGCAACTCTACTGAATACTAAATTTCAAAGGAAAAAATAGCATTTTATCACTTCACTTGTCTTCTCCCTGTCATATAAACTGCTGAAGAGTTACCTGGGGTTTCAGCTGCCCAGTTCTACTGACGTTAATGACACCTATGTGTCTATAAAAATCCTAATCATATCTGCTTAGTTTACTGACAAAACTCAAGTTGCTATTACTGTCAGTTCAGCACAGCCAATGTAACTGTTAAAGAACAAACTGAATTGCACTTTGCCTTGCATATTATCAACAAAATTATCAGTCAGATTTTGATTCAGAGATTTTGCTGCTAGTCATGATTAGTGTTGTGCACAGCTAAATGACCAGGCAGGTTAGTTTGTTCTGGATAAAGCCCCAAGAGTTCAAACGGTTCTCTGAACCTTTTCCAAATTCCATGTTTCAGCAAAACTGAGCTGGTATTCTTGTGAGCTCTGTGCTCCCAGATACATTACAAGTTCACTAGTACTTCAGTACAACAGGTCAGTTGGAAAACACTGCGAAAATTACTTTTATCAGAGTCATTCTGACTGCTGTCAGTGTTACTTCAACAAGGATTTGAGAAGGTTCACAAGCATGGATACGTAGTACTTATTCATGAAAAATACATTTTATGTGATCTGTAATATAAACATTGTCCTTAGAAAAGCCATAGAGAGATTCCTCAGAAGCAGAAGGGACATACTCAATTCATGGGAAGAGTGGGTGTGAGGATGGGAAGGGAGCCAATAAGCTGCCTCTGTAAGCTTTTCCTGATAGAAAGAAGTAACAATTCTGTTGGATGACTAAAGGGTTATAAAGGAGATCCTCACAGTCCTCATTAGGTTTTTTGACTTAGTAAAAGTCTTTTCCCCTTACCTCATTCTGATACATAAAGGTGGTTTTCCGGGAGTTCAGAAGTAAAGCAGTAACCAAATTTCACCCACCAAGTGCTCTTTGGAAATAGCACTAGGATGGCAGCTTTCTTGCTGGTATCTTACATGTTGTTGAAAGCATAACAAAATTCAAAAAATACAAAACAAAACAAAAAAACACTTTGAGGGAGTTTGTCTGAATGTGTTAAATATCAAAGCATTTATGTATATACCATTCACAAAGGTATGATGAGAAAAACTGGTATTGACCCAATTTTACCAACACAACTTTCAATCCAGTTTAAAAATTAAGAACAATAAATTATATAGAAAGTTAGTTTCTCTGTCTCATTTTGAAATTTGTACTTCTTTTTCTATTATATTACTACTAGATAGTGTGACAAAATGTCTGGAACAGGAAGACTACCTTAAAAAAATCAACCTTAAAGATCAGACTGCACTTTAAAACCTGTGTCTGTCATGAGTCTTGTAATGCCTAACAAGGAAATAAAGAGCTGGCAACACAGCTACAACATCTGAAAGAAATTAGAATTGTCTCCTTAACATTTGTGTTTGATTTTATGACATTATGTGTGTGTGTATTTTTGCAGTAAGGGCAAAGAGGTTGTTTAAAACAAATTACACACACACAAAAAACTGCATTATTTTTTCTTTCTAAGATCCCATAATTATGAAAGAGAAAATATAACAAAAAAAAGATTGATGCAGAAGGAGAAAGGAAAGAGCTATGTGCACAAAAACATTGATATGCACTGATACGCGCACATCTTGACAGATACTTGCTTTTATTTTAATTAGATTTTTTTGTAAAATACTCTGTCATCAGAGGAGATGTAAATCATAAATTGCAGCCTCTTATTGCCCTTGCTCAAATTACATCACCCATTGCTCCAGAAAACAGTGTTTGCCCATATTTATTCCTTAGCTACTAGGAATTCACATCACGTCTGTCTTTTTATACTAATTATGTCCGCTTTTAACAAGGAAATCTGGCCTTCTTTTTCTTTATCCTGTAAAAATAAATAAATACGGGAATATAACTGGGAAAATGTTGTGCAAAGATGGATTCAAAGTTAACTGAGGACAGAGTACTTGAAAATGCAGGTCTATAACATAACATAGCTTATCAAAATCTATTTCTTGAGCTAGAGCTTCAATTTAATGAGCAGCGTTTCAGCAGTCATTATATGTTGAAAAAAGTTTCCAATAATTAAGGATAATTGGCAATGGAAATAAAATGAACAGATGATAATGGTTCTGCAGCAGACTTCAGCAGCTTGAGCTTTCAGCATGAGTTGAGTAAGACAGCAGAGGCAAAGGTTTTTAAGAGGGAATCCAAACTGGTCAAGTGTGTCTTGATTGTTATTCACCTAAATTTTTATACTCTACCTCTACCTCCATTTTTCAGTCACTTTGCAAGTTGTTGTTCTTTTTTTTATTTTTTTTTTTTACCCTTGGCTTCCCACAACATAATATTCCAGGGTTAATTACCAGCCAAATTAGGTCTATATTTAATGATTATACGGCATCGCACTCTAAGCTTCTATTAGCTTTCCCTCTAATGCCATCATGCTTAAAAAAAGTCACTTTCAACACCCTGACTAATCTGTAGAGCCAGTTTTATTAGGTTTTCAGATGAAATAGCTCTAATATATAATAATGTTGTTGAATACATGAGGATTTTAATAGTCTGCACAGCATTTTCCACAGCTTCCTGACTAATTTTTTTTTTTTACGGTGGAGCAGGGGAAAAGCAGGAGGACTCTTCATAACATTAGAGTAAATGCATTTTGTATCATGGCTATGCACACTAGCTCCTCTATGGTTAAAGTATTTTCACAATATAACCTTTTATTTTCATTAATTTAAATCTTGGCAGTTAAAAGTTTGTTGTAGAATGGAAAAAGAATAAAAAAGGGACAAATTAAGAATTGCAATCACAGTGTTTACAGTATTTGTTTTTGAACCTAGGATATTCACTCACCCTTAAATCTCCTTGATGCTGCCTATGAAGAAATGATGCCTTTTAACCTCAGAAAATATGTATATGGACATGGGTGTTTATTCCATCCTGGTGTCCATCAAAATGACTCCAAAGAAATCCCACAGTTACACACACATACAGCAAAAATAGTGAATTATCTGATCTTTTTAAAATACCATAGAGTGTCCTATCTAAATATCAAAGAAGTCTCTGCCTAATTTCGGTGGGAATTTGTAAGATGGTGATCTGGGAATATCATTTTATTCTGAAGTAAGAAAGCTTCAAATTATTTATGCAGGTCATTAAAAAAGTGACAAGATGCCTTTGCATCTTGATTGCAAGACATCATTATTTGTCTGAGTATACTACCTATGTTACAAAAAATGAATTTAGAAATTCTAGAGAGTTTTCCATTTTTTAATTGAAAGCCTTCTTTTATTTGCATCAATTTATAAAGCTAGGAACTTCAGTTACCTTGACTGCCCTGCACAAAACTCAGAAAAAAGAAAATATATTTTCTGTTCTTAATTATGTAATAGTCCTAAAGTCCAACCTTGTGAGACCCAAAAGGGGTAACAAATTCAATAAATCTTAATTTCTGAAAAGGTTAAAGATTTGGTATCCAGTGTAAAGTACCTGTCAGATCTAAAATTTAGACCTAGAACTGAATCACTTCCACTTGACCAGCTGTAGACACATGAATGAGATGGGAATTTTCACATTTCAGAGAAGAAGAAAACAAGTATTTGGGAGATTTCCTGTTTTAATTATAACAGCTATTGCAGTTAGCTTGAAGGGGTTGCCTTTGGAATAAAAAAAATGCTGAATAATGTAGAGGAGAAGTTGTGAAAAGAGAGGGATAGATACCTTATTTTAGTCTCATTAATTCATTGTTACCTTTTCATAATCTCATTACTTATACGGCAAACTGTAATGATTCTGAAGAAGAATTTAGTTTTGGTGAAGTTGGTTGTCAGAATTATATATGAGAGATTTTCTCACTGTTTTAATTGAACATTACTAAGTAGTAAAAAGATAGTAGTTCTATTTTTTGGTTCAGAGAAATGAGGATATATAGTGGAAAATTATGCATCAAGTGATTCAACATGGGAATTATAAGAATGCAATCAACAGTTTTCTGTTTAATAGGTATCTATGTATACAAGCATTAAGCATTAGGTATATGAGTACACATAAAGTCTTATGGGTACACAAATATTTAGGTTTAGTTGGTAATTTCAAATTAAATCTTGCAGTTTCTTCTAGTTATTTTATGCATGTGTTCCAAATGAATCCATTCTCTGTGAAATTTTTCTTAAAGGCACAGGTTGGAGCTTGAAGAGAAAGGAAAAAAAGACCAACAAAAAAAGAATTAATCTTTTGTTCACAGTAGCTAATACCCTTCAGTGGTTTGAAGAACTGTCTGAACCACGTTTCCATCAGAACATAATTATTTTCAGTGTCAGTAAACACAGACAAGCATTCATACTGCAACTGGGTACCACAAACCTCTTCACAAGGTACAGGTGATAGAGTTCATGTCAAGTTGTGAGGGTAGACCAGAAGACAAACCTTCAGATGTCTTTTACTGGCATAGTAGACACATGATTAGTAGAAATTAAGATCTAAGTTTGTGTAGTGTAAAGAGTATGGATAATATTTTGTAAAGCTGATGACACCATCTTTCACAGCATATAAATGTTATATGTTGTATGGATATAGAAGATTTTACTGTTCAGTATTCCACAGTTAGGTTTTATTCTTAACTTTTTATCTTGATTTATAATACATGCAGCTTGCTGTGTTTTATAAGATAATTCAACTTGGAAAGGACCCAAGTGTCTCTATTCCCAGTTCAAAGCAGGGTCAGCTATAGCATCAAGTGAGGTTATCCTGGGGTTCAAACCAGGTTAATTCAGGGCTTTGCCCAATCTATACTCAGAAACCTCCAAGGATAGAGACTTTACAGACACCCTAGGCTTCCTGTATCACTACTTTATTGTCTGTTGGTTAAAGTCTCTCCTGATACCAGATCTGAAACTTTCTTCTTACAATTTATGAGTTTTATCTCCTGTTTTCCATCAACGTACTTCTGTGAAGAGACTAGCTCCTTCTCCTCACAGGTCCTGGGAAGGCCGCTGTAATATGCTAAGCCACCTTACTGAACAAGCCCGAGTTCCTCAGTTTCTACTCCCATGACAAATGCTACTACCTTGTCCATCTTGCTGGTCTTCCACTGAGCTCAGTGCATGGTGACTAAGTACTCTGTGAATTGCTTCTGTTATTAATAAAAAGAAAAAGATTAATTGATATACGTGCAGAAGTTCCATGCATCTGCTTTGGGGGAAAAAATCCACCCAGTTACAGTTTTACAGAGGCTTATACTGAAGATGTAAAAGAAAAAGTGATATTAACTGACATGTTAGTTTCTTGTCTTTATTTCAAGAGACATAGAATCAACCAATATTGGCTCAGAGGTGCCATGACATGAATTTTCACTTATTCTGCCTTTTTGTCCTGCTAGAGATACGTCATTTTATTTACTAGAATAGACATACCACAGTGAGTTTCTTTTCAGCGATGGACCTATTTGATTTAGCAAATCCCACTCTATTATAACCAGATTACATCAGACAGAAAGCCATACAGAAAATATGCCTTTCATTCTTGTATTCTCCTAAAAGAATTATGACAATTTGTTGGCTGAGAAGACTGGATAAAGTTAGGGGTGTTTTTTGAACAGTATCTGATAATGCATTTGAGACAGAAACCATATAGCTATCTACCCAATCTGCTTAACTTCTCCTGCTTTATGACTTTGGCTGTTGCTTTTTCTACCAGACATGTTAATATAATGGTTTGGATGAGAGTAAGAGTCTTATATTAGCTTATGCCACAAAGATTTTACCTCTGAGTCTTATTTGTCAAAAGTAGGTCTTCTCATGGGACTCATTTTTCCTCTTTCTATGCCTGTACCTATGGTATTAAAACTTCTGACTGGGGCTGTTTGATTAGGGTATTTAAAATCTTTTTTTCTGGACACCTAGTATGCCCATAAGAATAACATATTTTCAACTTCATGATCATCTCTAAATAGGAAAAAAATAATTTATGATATGACATAAATAATATTTCCCTCTCTAATGCCAATTTTCCATTCTGTTCAGTCTTTGGTCATACTAATATGAGCTATAGTTTATTTAACTGCTACTTAATTTATGTCTCTCACTACTTTATAATTAATGCATTAAGCATGTACTTTTATTTCAGGACAGATGACTTTGTACCTTGGATATATTTGGATGAATAATTACCCAAGTTTGACCCTGAGATTCAGAAGAAGGTTCAGATATCAGAGGAAGTCAATGGGCACACAAATGCACTTCCAAAATAAACTCCTTTAATATATGAGTCACCTTACCTGTCTTTCTGCATAGACTGTAAAGCAACCAGAGGAAAAGTAGCCTGGTAACATGAGGCAGGATTTAAAATCCTTTCTCACTTTAGAAAATTATTTAATCAAATTCAATGCAGGCAGTGAAAACAAAACTGTTTTTTCATACCCAAATGGTGCTCTAGGAAGGCCTTGAGAACTACTGGAGGAGTTCCAAACTGCTTGAAAGGCTTTAGCCAAACATTGTAGTTTTAACTGCGGAGGAACTAATTTTTTTTTTCAGATTTCAAAGACAAGTTCTCTCTGAAAACAGAGCCACCACTCTGCTCACAGATTACTGATAAAATTAATAGTAAAATGGAAATTGCTCTTTATTGCTTTAGAAAATAATTACATAAAAATCCAGATTTGAAGGGGATACTCACATGGAAATACTTATTCAAATAAGTAAAATTAACAGGAGCTGATCTGTATTTTATAAATGGAAGGATTGACATGAATAAGGCAAAGGTGTGTTACTGTTAATTATTCCCATTTATAAATGAACAGTTCAATTCATCCCAAAAGATTATGACTGAATTCTCATTTACATTAAGTCCTCTTTAAACCTCTTCAGAAGCACATAGGGACTTTGAAATGCACATAACTGTAATTGATGCCAGAACAACTCAAAAGTGGTCTTGCTGCAGTTAAGAATAAGGCCCTTAATTTAGAATGTCTTAGATGTGTTAAAATGCCTTAAAAAATATCAGAATATTTTCATATTTAAAGTGGCTTTTTTTAATAAGAATATGATTCAAAGACAGATTCAATTTTTAAAAAACCTAAATGTGAAGGGATTAGTTTGCAATATCCACTAATATCTTCTGGTAATTTTTCTCAATGTTTATAAGGATTTTTACAATGCCGCATAAAGGCTAATGTTCCTTATGTGCATTTACAACATTCAATGCAATTGCTCTGAAAGAGTTGAGATGGTTTATTAGAAACAAAACAACTCCCTTGGCTCTTAGATAGAATCAGCCTAAATTTAGAAACAGCTTTCAAATTTCAAATATTTGAACAAGTTAGCAACATGCTTAAGGATGCTCATGAAATTCTTACAGCTTTAGTGTTCTATCCATCAGATAGCAATTCACTGATGTATTCACTTAGTACCAGATTAAGAACAGGACCAAGTCACTGTGAAACTTTATTCCAAATTAAGCACCAAACTGGATAAGGCAGTCACATTGCAGATATTGGTTCCTGTGACTGGGACTAGCAGGACAAATATGCTGAACATTTTTCTTGTGTGCTGGATATCCTCAGTGCAGCCTTTAGAGTGGTAACTTTATAGACATTGTGCATTTACACCCTGACACTTTGCCTTGAGGAACATAAGTAGCTGGATATGTAGCACTCCCTTCATTGAAAAGGTAATGCTATCTTTCCTGCCATCTGTGTAATAACAGAGTCATTAGAACATTTGCCCAAGAAAATGTTCATACTGTTAGCCTAATAGAACTTCCCATTCCTATGAAAGAACTCCAACCATCAAGTTATAGACTAGATCACATACAAGTTATCCCTGTTATTTGAGTTGGTTGCTGTCCAGATATTAATGCAGGAATCACAGAACAAGAATGAGAGCAAGGAAAAATCCTGCCCTACAAGAGGCAGAAGGTGAACTGTGCACTCAATAGCTGTAGTCTGTATTAGTAGGTTTGCCTAGTATAAGTTTACTGGAAGAGATTTCATGGTTAAAACTTCCTAGAAGATAAAGGTGTTTTCTTCTATGTTACCTTAGAGTAGTTTTGTGTCCCACATGCAACCTAAATTTCATTTTATACTGTCTATATTCTTTTGGAGTGTGTCCTCAGTCTGTAAATTTCACTAAGTGTACAGCTGTTTTGAATGACTTAAAATACCTTCTGAAAACATCAGGGATATAAAAGAGGGTGTATGCTTGTTTACAAAAATTTAAATTTTGGGATTATTTAACAGAAGAAGATGGAGAGTACCTCTATTGGCAAATGGAAAGATTTTAGAGCTTCAGCTGACATGAGGGGTCTAGACTGGTAGATAATTCAGGAGACTCAGGTGCTAGGTACTCATTCCCAACAAAAGCAGAAGTTGATCAAACATGGGCCATATTTTATTTTCCTGCCATATAAGGAAGCATAGTCTGATCACTCCATCTTTTATAAATACTGCTTCATATGGGAGAACACAAGAAGGTATGATATGGGACTCAAAAAAGTCACACTGGGATCACTACTGACACATACTCTGGTAAGCAAACCTGGTATTACAAGATTTAAATGAGAAGTGAACTTTCGTAAAGTAGTAGTAATTAAAATGTCATGAAACCAAAATATACTGTTTTGGCTCACTAGTGCAAGCTCTAAGACTTTAACAACTAATTCTCTTTTCAGGAAAGTAAGAATCTTTATTATTGTCAATCACCTTGGACTTTATATTTCATAGACACAGAGTTTTGTGTGAACCAATGCATGATATTAATAAAAATATTTCAATTGAAATTTGTGCAGAGTTGAAAATAAGTATAGCTCCCTTGACAAGAACAAATGTCATTAAACTCTGGATCCTTTCTTTTTCATTTATTGCCACTTAAACACAGAACTGAGAACTCAATTTTTCTACTACAGAGCCCATGGTTTACTTTGACTGCCTGCACCAGACAATGGGAGTAAATTCTATAACCCAGATTCTGAGAGTGATAGTTTAAACAATAATTAGGACTCCAAAGTTTAGTAAATTGCTGGTCAAGATCCCCTGGGAGACCATGAACAGGAGCAGAGTTATTTTGGATACCTGCTGGATTGAAAAGGAAGTATAGCAATTTTTAGCATTCAGGAACAAAATGTCCTATTCTACAAAAAGGTAAGACATTTTTTTAAGAAGCTAAGCTGGAAATTCCTAAAGAACTAAATTTCAAAGAGTGAATACTTCAAGTGGAATTGAAGACGGGCGATGAAAGAGAAGTGTAACAGCATTTCTTAGACATTCAGGGGTGAACAAAAAAATGCCAAAGCCCCGCTGTAACTGAGCCAAACTACTTTCATTAGTGGCAAGTGATAAAACAAAAGGCAACAGTTACAAGTTAGAGTTTGGGATCTTCAGTCTGACATTAGGAAAAACTTCTTCATTGTAAGGTTAGAGCAGTAGATAAATAAATTGTCCATAGCGGTCCTTCCAAGGCTCCACTAGACAATGCAACAACTGACCCAATCTACTACTGAATGTAGTCCTAATTCAAGCAGCAGGGCACCAAAATGACTGTTGAATGTCGTTCCAGCAAATATTTCTATGATTCTAAAAATGTGTGTGTATAGAAACCTATTTGAAGACTTTCAGAATCAAAATTAAGCACAGCAGCTTTAGCAGAATGATGGTGTACAATCCCTTTTTGCACTTTGCTATGTGTAAGGTCATCTTCCTTTTCACTGATCACTGCCTCTTACATCCTTTCACTGACTCTTCTTTTTTGCCATCACATCTAGTTCATCTGCTTGCTCTTACCTTTCATGCTTTTCAAAGCTCGGAGTATCCCAACCTATTTGTTCTCTGACTCTAATGAGTTGCTCTTTGACATTTCCACTCCATCAGTGATAGTAGCCTAAACTATTCACTTGACAGTTTCTGCCACAGGAGTCTTAGCACTTTTACAAATAGAGTGTATTCATTGAATTAGTGCATAAAGCCATTAACGTCTTGTCTTTCAATTCCCATCTTGAGACCCACAGGATTTGGAAATGGTCAACTGATAATGGCTAGGTAAAAGGCCAGTGGGGACTGCTGATACCTATTTTTAAAGTTTATGCTGATATAGAACCATCAGGTTAAAAGGTACCTTTATTAAAATTATTATAATCCTTTTATGGGTCTTGTCCTCACCTTCTGTCTCACTGCAGATTTGCTACCTCTTACATTTTGTCTTATTTTTCAAACTTTGCAGTCTAGGCAACACACTTTCTGTGGTCTTCACAGAACATCATAAAATATCCTGAGTTGGAAGGGACCCAGAAGGATCATGGAAGTCCAACTCCTGACACAGTACTTCACTAAAGGTCTATATACCTTTTTTAATCTCATATAAATTTATGAACAGAATAAGCCTCAGTGTCACTATTGGTGTTCAAGAAGTGTTTAAATAGTGTTGTTCCAGAAATAAAGAATCATTCCAATAAATATGGACATAATTTAAAACCAATTCTTACAGTTTGACAAAGGAGCTGAAATTTCCATATGCTTTTTATGGACAGCAATCCATTTTTATTTAGAAAAAAAAATGCTTTCATGACAAAGTATTCCAAAGGACCCACAAGTTACCATATACATGAAAAGGAAGGCAGATTAAACACAACATAAACTAAATTGAATAGTAATATAAAAGCTAAATCTGCATAAATGCAGTAAACCTGAATAAGATATTTGCAATATATTTGACTTATTTTTTGAGGACTGAATTGAGATTATATCAATCTCATTACCAGTCTTAGATGACAGGAAGTTAAAAAAGGAACTTGCACACTTGTCAGTAGAGATGTTGTAAATTGGAGTATGACTTGGCTATCTGCCCTGAGACAGTAGCAGTTCAAGGCAACAGTACCCCAGGCAATCAGAAAAAAATTGTGGCATGGAGGTCACAGTCCTTCATGGATTTCTCTGTGCTCTGGTGGAGATGTGAGTCATTTCATTCTTCCATATAAATCATATTATTCCTCAAAGCATACAACCTTCCAAACTTCCTGCTACCTACTGATGTGACTGCATATAGAAAAATTGGGTGCAAAGTCTTTTTTGCCTCCTCTAAGGGAATTTCATGCAAACAGGTATGTTTCTTTTGAATAAAAAAGTTTACTTCTCATAAAATGTATTTTCTAGCAGGAACTTTAATTATCAGCTACAGGGAAACTAAACAACATAACAACCATGTTTGTCAATTGCTAATGGCCTTTGCTCATGCCCAATGAGTAAAAATAAATAAATAAATATTTCAGTAAAGATTAAAAAGGAAAATTGTATATGTAAATGCAATTGTTTGTGCAGCTAATTATTGTGATGAGTAACAAGCTGTAGAAACAGGGAGCTAGGAAACTTTATATTTTCTTCCACATTCTCCTTTCCATAATTTTGACCATTTTCCCATTTTGTGTTTGTTTTCCCATTTAAAAGCAGTGAATAGTAAAAAATAGTGGAGATCTATTTTAATATTAAAAAAAGAGAGAGAAAAAAAAAGCACAAAAGGTAGTGTTTTTTTTTTTCCTGAGAGGAAATAAGGCATAATTATTATTTTCATATCTGTAGATTTCCAAATAGGTTTGTGAAATGTTTACAAGTATTTGTTGAGGTTTTCCCAAAGGATTAAATACTATTCTTATATTATAACACATGAAATACAAAAAGCTTCAGATACAGAATAATTTCTGTTTCATTAACAAAAAGACCTACCATAAATATCTTCCTTATGTTATGATTTTTAAAACAGAACTTTACGGTCAGGTGAATCACATGGTGTTTTCTCTCTATTTTCCTTTTAACCTGTACCTTAGCAAAGATAATCCCATGTTTTCACATTCAGTTGAAAACCGATGCATGAAGACTGGGTCCTCAGTACCTGTTACTGAAATTGTCTCAGACACATTGTAAAGCTGCAAATAAAAGAACGAAAAGTTGCTGAGATGAAGAATGTCACCCATTTCTACAGGTTTTGTCATTCTTCAGCTCCTTAACTTAGCTTTGGGTTTGCATTTTATTAAATTTCTCAGTGGCATGTGGCATATGGCATACTTCTGAACCACAGGAGTGGACTTTTTTTTTCCCATCCTGCTGTCTCTTTTAATATCATTGAAGAAAAAGCCAGCAGCAGACAATGGTGATGGTAGCCCTTCTTTGACTGGTCACAGGAGTTAAAAAACATGAAAGATTTCAGTTCTGATCCCAAGATCTCTGAAAAAAAGGTCTTTTAAAATCAGTGCTCAAGATGCACAGTCTAAGCCTTTGTTATATTATCAGTTAACCTGCATTCAAGTACTTTCCCACATTTTTTTCCCTGTGCGAATATGGTCTATCTTGTGGGTAGAAGGTCTTGTTTACTATATTTAAAATGCAATTAATTAGTTCTTATATCTATATCTATGTATATCTATCTTACAAAGTGTCACATATGGATCCTTACACCAGTTATGCACAAGACTGAATCTGCAACTCTGTCAGGACTTACCTTATTTACTCATCTATCAGTAGAAGATTTTATATTCTAGTTCAGTATTAAGCTTCATAGCTCAGTATCTTGTTTCCAACAGTTGTTATACGGAAAATTCTAGACAAAAGCAAAACCAAATCAAGTATATTGACATTTCACAGACACTTTCAGCTCAGAAATTTGTACTAAGATGGCATCACTCCTGATGTGATTGCCTTCATTGCTTTGTAGTTTATGCTATGAAAAGTTTGAGACTCCCCTGGCTTAAGAATACAATGACTGTTAATGAAAAATACATACTGATAATATTGAGAAACCATTTGATTTTACCTCCTGTTAAACTTGGAGAGATTATGAGAGCACAAAGAAAACTTCAGGTCAAATATGGTTTCACCTACATACAACCTATTCTGATCTTTTGCTAATGAGTGCCATTAATGTGTGGCTTTGTGAGATTTATAGTGGTGTAAATTTCTCAAAGTTCAGTATTATAAACATGTATCATTTCATGCAATGGGTCTTCCTCCTAGAACTGCCACTACACATCTTACAAGTCTTATGTACAGCCTATATACAGTTCTAAGAGAAAAGAAACCAACCAAACAAAAGAATATAATTTACAGAATAAAAATTAATCAAGACAATAAATCTTCTAAAGTCATGAAAGATTCTCTTTTTGATCATTCCAAAATGATGGAAAGAATCTACTCGCTACAGTTTAAATAACCCAATGTCCTCAAGTCTCATATTAACATGCTGAAAGTTATTAAGACAGATGTCTGTAGCTGTGTAAATTCTGTGATAAAAAAGTATCTGAATAAGCAGGAAATTAGTCCTGAAATATTGTAAAATCCTGCTCTGTTAATATACCCCAAGGAGGATGTTACAGCTGAGGTTTAGATGTACTTATATAAAACTCCTTATCTTGAAGCTAATGAAGAGATACTGACAGTTTTACTGCAGTGTCTGTGAAGTGTTCTAACGACTACAGATTAATCAGTTTCTAAAACAGCATTCCCTAGTGGTTCCTCACCCCAAAAATCATAACCCAAAATGAGCAACAGTACATCTTTAATAATTAAAAAACCCCGACAATCAAACAAACAAAACCAAAAAACCAGCATTAATAAGGGAAAACCCAAACAAACCCCCCAGCCCTTCACCTCTTTATGTCAGGAAAGCTGGAAGCATTTATAGTTACATTCTCACAAGAAAAAAAGCCAGAGATTACAGTGGATTTAGTGAAGCAGTCAGTTAATTGTTACGGTGAGGGTTTTAATTTTCTTCTCAGTGTAAACCACAATCGAGGAAAGCATCTGCCACCTCCGATATTTCCTGTATAGCAAATTTAAATGGATTAATCACCCTGCTTGTTCTGAAGTTCTGAATAATGACGGGCACTTTTCAATGGCCTGTGGAGTCCCTGGCTCATTGGTTTTTAGCTCTCTGGGGGGAATTGGTGGGGCTATGGAATGATTTAAAGACAAATTAAAAAATAAATCATGCTCAAACATTGTTCCCACCCATTTCTACACCCTATCATCAGACACTGATTAAAATATTTTCCCGGAGACCTAGTGGGTTTGCTAGCAGACTATCAGGATAGGATTCTAGTTGATCTCGGTCAAATCAGGATTCTTATGTTGATTTTGTGTGGGAATATTTTTACAAGTCCCACAAAATTCCTTAATGTGGTGGTTGATATAAAAATTCTCAGTCAATGGCCATTTTTCCAAATAACTTCTGTGACTTTTGTGTTCTATCCACTCCTACTCCTGAGTTCATGGAAATTTGGCAGCTTCCAGAGCCCACATGAACCATTCACTGGCAACTTTCTTGTCTTGTCACATAGTGCCTTTCTCTTCCTTTTCAATTCCTAAATCCCATTAGAAAAAAAAAACCTAACTGGGAGGTGAGGAGCGGGAGGGGAAGTCAAGTCTGCCTATGTCTCATCTGTCTGCCCAGTGCTCATCTTACAGGTACACAGTGTCGGTAGTTGCAATGGGGCTCTTGCACAATTCTAAATGTGAAAGATGGTACAAGAAAAGGTAAGGAACATGCTTCACTGCTTAAGAGAAACTCCTGATCCACAGAAGAAAATGAGAAGTTGGGAACTAAAAAACGTGGCATGTTTTACTTGTAAGAAAATCTTTGCTTTTCTAAAGAGAGTACATCAGACTCCTATGCTTCTTTCATTGTTTTCAGCTAGTGTCTTTTCCTTGTGATCCTCACATTCCTACTTTTCAATTACTTTCTCTTTTTTATTGATTTTTGCATTTCACTGCCTTAAAATGTATTTCAGAGAGAAAATTTGCATTTGTCCATTCATAATTTTATTAAAAAAAAAAAAACAAAACCAAAAACAAAACCCCAAATCTGTTCTCTTAGGAGCCATTTTTTAGTATTTCCATGAGGTTATTAAAGTGAAGAGTTGGGGGTTTTTTTGTGCCTGGGTTAAAATGAATCATAGCAAAGGTCTATAAACCAATAAAAAAAACAAATGCTGCCAAAACTCATCAGCCTTGAAGAACTGAAATGATGGGAGGATAAATAGTTGTTTTGGTGAGATTAGTGTATATTTGCATGAAATATAGAAAAAAAATCATGCAAGATGAGCTCACAAATGTATGGCTGTAATCTCTTCTGCTTTCATTTTCTAACTGGAGCATTGATTTAAACAGCCTGTGAAACAGCATGAACTATAACAAGATAACTGCCTTGGCTGTACAAACTGGCTGCTTTTAAAGGTATTAATGCCTATGTAGATATGAAAAAGAAGATCTTTTACCCAGGTATGTAAATGTGCCTTATGTATATTCACTAATTAACCTTCACAATAAACCTGCAAGTTAAATAAAACCAGGAATCAATTTTTCCATGCACAAAGCTGTACCAGATTGGAAAACAGTTACTATTTCTGAATATAAACCAATATTTTTTTTAAAAAAGTGCAAAGGCAAATTACTCATTAATGAATTTAAAATAGGCATAAACACCTTTATGACATTCTTAGAAATGTTGCCATAAAGGGTGTAATGACCACAGGATTCAGATTCCTAACAATGTCCCAGAGAAAAAAATCCTTCCACTTCAGGAATAAAATTTTATCCCCTTCATGCTCTCTTAGCCATGTTCAGATGAATCAGGGATGATTCACAGGAGGGACAAATAACTACTGCATTTTTCTATTCCAGTGACAACATAGGTACGTAACTTCTTTTCAGGTTCAAAGTACAGCTAAAAAAATATATATTATTTGAACACAGGGTTTATAATTTACAGCATGGATTGAAGGGTATAAACAACACATTTTTCTGATGGGTTTGTCAGTACACAACATAAAACAAAGAGCAATAGTCTCCATGTCAGTAGTGCATTATTTAATCCAGACTACATAACGACTGGATGATCACACTATGATGTTTCTAAGCCATAAAAAACCTTTTTTAAAATTTTTCTACAGAAATTCTTTTCAAAAAAAAATGCTGTAAAAATATAATCTTTTCTCTCAGTTTTGACCAATCTTATCCTTTCAGTGGTGGACAAGCAATGGCATTTTCTTCTCAGAAAGTATTTTGAGATGAGAAGAGATACAGGATTAGTCAAAGGAATGGTGAGAGACTGAAGGGCAAAGAAAGGATTGGAGAACACATAGAAAGGGGAATGTGATTTGTCTGTCCACAAAGGTGACAGATACAAAATACCCACATGTGCTTCCCTACAGAAAGCAAGTGATTACTGAAACAGGAAAAAAATGTAAAAAAAAAAAAATAAATTCTCAATGATAACAAAATAAGAAAATTAAAAAAAAAAAAAAAAGGCAAACAACCAAGTACCTCTTGCCAGAAAATTATCCAGAGAGTTAGGTTTCATATGTAATCCATGTAGCAAGTGAATTTGGGTTATTCTTTACAGCTGGGTTTGATTTTGACTGTTTGCTTCTCTTCCAGCTCAGGTGTCTGTCTGGACACGTGTATGACATATACCTACGTGAGTCATTGATAAGGTAAAAAATACATGTCTGTAGTATGAGTCTGAATTATCTGGATTCAGGCAGACATAGAATTTTATCCTGATTTTGTCAGCCAGGCCCCAGTAGTACATGACTGCGACACCACATACCAATGTGTGTAGGGATAGGTCTGAGCTCCAGTAGCCCATTTCACCTCTTTTCCCTCCAGGTCTCTGCAGGAATAAGGATCCCTCCAGACCTGCAGTAGAATGAACATCAACACACAAACAGCAGCTAATCATTCAAGGCTGGTTGTGTTGAAGGGGGAACTCAAGCCATGTGCCCTGGGCTGCGCTCTCTCATATACATAATATGTTTATTCTACTGTATAAAACTGTGATAATTCTAGGTAGGAAATCACTAAGTATATGGAAGTTATTAGTGAGTTTTCATCAAGAAAGCTGGAGAGAGAAGCTGAGAGTATAAGCCATACAGCTCAGTCTCTCAGACAGAGAGAGAAATTGGGAACAATATAAAAACCCACTAGCAAAGGGAAAGGATTTGGGAATGTTACAAGCAACATTATTAAGACAATATAACCTAAATTTTCTCTTGTTAAGTGGATTAAAAAAGAATAAAAGACAGCTACAGTGATTTTGTGAAGAAAAATCAAAGGTGTAAAGATGAAAACTGAAGGAATTGAAAAGAGGGGAAACCAAGGCTAAGGAATCTGTGAGTGGGCTCCTGATGGTGTATTTCCTTTCACAGTACAGCTGAAGAAATTTGAAAGCTTAAAGGCCTCATATCCAGCTAGATTTCATTCTGCTCCTGTTTTTTTAGGCTGTGAGGAGAAGAGGCTGCTGTCCAGGCTCTACTGAGACCCTCAGCAAGGTCTGGCTGCTGCCATAATAGGACCTGTGGGGGTAATGGGACATGTTGCAGTTTCTATGCACCCACTGCCCTAAAGGACTGACAACAGGTGGAGCTATTTCTACCCATGTTTGATGGTCACCAGATGAGATATTCAATATCTTTTTTTGATGACTTTCTTTCTTTGTTTCTTCTGCTTGTCCAGAAAGAAGCTGCCAGAAGGGAATTTCGTAAGCAGAAGATATGTATTGCTTTTGCAATACATGCTGGTGAGCATGGCACTTCTTCTTGCTTTCTTACTGAGCTTCACCTGTGACTAATACATTTCAGAACAATCTAACCCTTATTCTTTGGGTTCTTTGGTGCTTTAAGTGACTTTTGTTCTCTTGTTCTGCACTTAACACAATGTATCTCTAATTTTGATGCTTCTAATCCTCCTGTTGTAGAAAAAAAAAATAATTACAGCAATCTGTCTCCAAGAAATTACTTTTTAAAAAGTAAAATATGTGTTCATTTCAAAGACTTTCTTATACAAATATGGCACCTGTTTTCAGCTAAGAGCAGGAACACAAATGCTATGATTCAGGGAGCAGAACAGAGACTCAGGAAGTTAAGAAAACATGTTGATTGCTTTATGAAGAAGTTACAAGCTTATGAATCCTTAACACTGTGCAATTAGTGACTACCAGTGAAAACATACCCTCCTCAGGACATCAGCAAATCCATGAATTTCAATAAAGTTACAACTAAACCAATTAACAAGTGAGCAAAAAATCAATTATTGTGAAACAGGCTAGAACAAAACAATGACAAATGCTAGTTTTAAAATAAGAATGGGGAAAAAAAACAAATTAGCTTTTCAAACAAAAGCATTAACAGTCTACATATATTAACACATATAAGAATGATATCTCTCATACAAATATTTACATGTGCATGCAAAACACATCTGAAAATGTAGCATTTAAAACAAAAGCCACAATCAATCCTACACGTATACATTAAAAGATACTTGTACTTTGATCTTCTTAGATATTACAAAAGACATCAAAATTGTGACTTAAACCAAAGAAATATTAATTAGACAAAGAAAAAAATGTTACTTTATCTTGCAAGTCTTTTAATTCTAGCTTTTTGTAACAGCAGCTCAACTTACAAACAGAGGAAACCAGCCATGAGAATATACGATGTACTGCAGAGATCGTAATTCTTTCTTAAATTATAGCACGTGAAAGCTTACTGGCTTTTTAATTTTTATAATGATGGGTTTCAGAGCGATGTCCCACGTATACAGTCTCTGGACATCTGAATATAGGATGTCATTAGGTCACTGTATGTACAGGTACAGTCTTGCTCTTGAGAATGGTGTCAGAGAACTCATTGTTCATGCTCAAGTTTCTGTGACTTACCAGAAAGGAGTCCTCTTAGATTCCTGATATTTAGGGAGCTAATGGAGAGATTCAGAGACTCACAGCTTTGTATCAGATTGCTCCTGTTCATTACATTTCTAAGGCTAGATGGCAGCATTGTCAACTCTCATGATTTTTATCATAAGTTTCCTGATGTTTGGTATTTTTACCTTAAAATGCCAGCTGTCAAAATACCAAGTTTCCCTCAAAAACTTAATGTTTCTTTAAAGCTGTGTATTCAGTTGTCTGATGGTCAGAAACATGGCTGGGGCTCAAAATACAGGGATGATAAAACTGGAGGGGGGAAGAAGACTCTAAGGATGATTTTACACAGCTGACAACTAAGCATAATCTAAATTACTAAACAAATCACTTAAAATACTAAAAGAAATTATATTGATAACAAAAAAATCCTCCAGTTCTGCTTTTAGAAATAAGAGGCAAAGCCCAGTGCAGGTGGAGAAAAGCATTTTCCTCTTTTGTTTGCAGGATTAATGGTTATTTTTAGGTTGTCAACTTCATCTTAGACTTCAAAAGAGCTTTATCAACTTATCTGTTCTTATCCTGTTTCCACTTTGCCCTATTGTCATTTTATATAAGATACTCGTCAGAGATCATCTATTTTTATATCACTTCCAAATGCCAGCTACAACTCCAATGTGAAATAAATAAATAATTACAGTATTAATAATGTCAAGTATTCATTAAAAACACTATCATAACAACCTTCCAGGAGTAAATTCTTTTTATACTTGTAATCAGTTATGAAATATTCATTTGTTGTTGATCCTCTATACTGCAGTTAATTTGGCAGTAATTATGTGAAGAAAGTTACTAAAATTATACGGTGCTTAAATACTTATGCTGCTACCAAACTCACATTTGGATTATGAGATATCCCTTGCTTAATATATTTTAGCTTTCAGTTGACTATCTCATTTAGATCACATTACCTGCATGTTTCAGTTTCTTTAAATGGCATTAACCTTTCTTATACCCACATTAAATGTCTTCACTTATTTCAAATACATGAAACTCATTACATGGTAAAATAATTCATGGTATAATTTATTGATATAAACTCTAAGCAGGACTGTTCAGTCTTTCTTAAATTTACTGTAGAAGAAAAATTCCGCCCAATCTTATAGTGGGAATCTAATTAGTCGATATTCTCTTTGGATGTGCTTTGGCGTATTTTTCAAACACAGTGGATTTTTGCCACGTTTTAATCTTCAACCTTCAACTACAGATTGCATACTTCATTCTTTGCACAATAGCGCTAGGATTTTGTTTTCCAGTCTTCGGCCTGTAGATACCTAAGGCCACTTGCTAGCAAAGTGTGGTTGCTAGTATAATTTAAACTTGTGCATTCCATTTCCTAAATTCCTGTCTCAGAGGCCCATGGGTTAAGCATTCAGGCACTGAGTTTTAGAAACATTGTCACCAATGACCACTCTTTATGAAAAATAACTTGAGCAAACCGTTAATTCTGGATATTCTATGTAATGTAGTGCAAACACTTGCTACAAATACTATTCTTTAATGATATACTGTGTTCAGTTTTTTATATTGAATATGGAAAGCCAAGGGATTTGATAATTTGCAAGGAATTTATGCTAATTTCAGAAAATATAATTTCCATTAAATATAAATAAATAAATAAACCTATATAATATGCATATGTAGGTATATAATTTTTTTTTAATCTGATACAATTTTGCTCACTGATTCAGATTTTCTGTCAGGCAAATTTAAATAGCAGATTTAATTTCAAGATGTTCTGACCAAAAGCGGAATGGCTCATTTTTTAAATTAAATTTGCCATGCTGTTTCAAATCAACTGACAAACTAGTAATATGAATCACCCTATCAGTACATATCATGGTAGATGGTGCTCTTATAAACCAAACTGATATGGTTAAGACATTCTAATAGTGAAGTCTGAATTTTTCCCTGATTAAGTTTTTTGACATATTGTGAAAGGTACAGTACTCTGAATGAATGCACTAAATTCTGGAAAATTTTAGAACAATGCCTAGTTTTAGGTGTAGATTTTCATAAGAAAGTAACTTTTCTTTATGCATCTGAGATAGGGGCAATAATAATGTTATTATATATTCAAATTGTCCAACTCATTCATAAAATGTCTCATATAAAGACAGATGTAAACTACAAATCATGTTCAATTACCTGATTTATTGTAACAGTAAAAGAAGAATTCCTTGGTTTGATTTTAATGTACATAAAAGCAGATATGAAAGTTATTAGACTTTCCCCCTCAGCATGTAATCAACTTCAGCTAGTTTAAAATATAAATATAGGATATATTAAAAATGTTCTGAACAAGATTCCTCTCTATCCTTGAATAGTACCCTGGAAATATTCCTAGAAATATCAGATTCATGTAATATCCCACCTAAAGATTTCCAGCTATTGCATGCTAAAACAATGTTGAGATTACTCTGGACTCAACTTCTGGAAGACATCCATCCTAAAAAAGGCAGATGTATCCCTTACTGCAGTATTCTTCCCCTTCAGAGTGGAAAGCACTGACCATTTACATGTTGAAGTTGAAGATATATACTTCTACAATTAAACTGAAATGGATTTTAGAAATTTTTTGTCTGCTACCTCAAATATCCCTCTGCTGAGCCAGGCAGTAATTATCAGCCACCCAACCCCAAGTATGCACAAGCCATCAGCAAGGTCAGTTGCACTGCAGGATTTGGGGAGCTGGAATTGAGGAGCTGGGAGTGGCAGCACAGTTGAAAGCCCATGCAGTTAAAAGTGAATATATAAGGAAGAAATCATTAGCACTTGTCTTGGGTTTGTATGGCCAGGTTTTGATAGTGGGAGGGTGGAGGGCTACAGGAATGGCTTCTGAGAAGCTGCTAGAAGCTTCCACTATGTCTGATGGAGTCAGCGGCAGCTGGCTCCAAGACAGACCCACCACTGGCCAAGGCCCAGCCCATCAGCAATGGTGGTAGAGCTCTGGGACAACATAGTTAAAAAAGAAATTAATTTATTGCACAGGAGAAAACTGTGGCCAGAAAGGAGTGAGAATATGTGAGAGCAACAACTCTGCAGACACCAGGGTCAGGGGGACAGAGATCTACCTGTGCAGGACACCACACCAGATACCTAAAGGAGGCTGTGACCCTTCCTGGTAGGACTAGTGGCCTCAAGGAGAGAGGAGACCAGGCTGGATCAGGTTTGCTGGCAAGACTTTTGACCCTGTGGGGAAACCACACTGGAGCGATCTGTTCCTGAAGTATTGCACTCTGTGGAAGGGACTCACACTGGAGCTGGTTGTGAAGAACTGTAGCACGGTGGGAAGGACTCATGTTGCAGAATTTCATGAGAACTGTGGGAACTGTCTCCTGTGGGAAGGACCCCATATTGGAGAAAGGGGAGGAGTCCTCTCCCTGAGTAGGAAGTAGAGGCGAAAAAACAGGTAATGAACTTCTCTAACTCCCATTGCCATCTCCCTCCCCTGCTGGGGGCGGAGAGAAGGTAGGGAATCATGAATAAAGTTAAACTCAGGAAGTAGGGAGGGGTGGGGGGAAGACGGTATTAAGTTTTGGGTTTGTTTCTCATTATCCTGCCCTGATTTGATTGGTAATAAATTCAACTAATTTCCTCAAGCTGAGTCTGTTTTTTCTGTGATGGTAATTGGTGAATGATCTCTCCCTGTCCTTAAGTCGACCCATGAGCCTTTTGTTATATAACTGAAATGCCCAGCTGAGGAGGGCAGTGATAGAGAAGCTTTGGTGGGCACCATGCATCCAGCCAGAGTCAACCCATGACACCACTTTAATCATCTCAGTACAACCACTGTGCCTTTATAAAACATTTCACCAAGCCTCCACAGAGCTATCAGCCATGCTTGTGCATTATCACTTTGTGTGGTTCTCAAGAAGAATGTTCTCTTACTGGGTGTCATTCAGCATCAAAACTGAACAGGGTGGTCTTTGAGAAAAAGTGAAATGAACTGTTGTGTTCCTACACAACAGGAAGACCTATAGGAGAGACAAATATTTTTCTTTCTTGAAGGTGGAATATAATGAGACTTATGTGTTGTTAAATTCAGATAGTCCACTGCACTACCTGTGATTTTGATCACTCTTGAGACAAAGTGCAGTAAGAAGCTTATAGGAGATGAAAGGAAGAAAAGAGTATGGAGCCTGAATACCACCAGTAACTGCCTAATAATCAACACATTAAAAGGTTTCAAGTTTTTATTTTATACATTAAACCAATGGACTTATTAGAGCAGCACATAGAGATTGCTCAGGGGTTTCACTTTCACTGAATGTGTTACTTAGGCACCCCAGGACAAAACAATTCAGATTATACTGCAGGGAACAACATAGCACTAGAAGAAGAGAATGATTTTGTAACCTCACTCTTATGGCTCCATCATAGACTGGTTTCTTTGTGCCAGTGGCAACTCGCCTTAGTAAAAAGGATGTAAGAGCCATGGGATTTGGTCTCATTTCCTCTGTAGCTGTCATTTTCCAATCCAGTGTGAGTCATCACAATCTCTCTCAATAACTATTGCACTTCATATACCCCCAGGAAATACATATTAAGACTGTTATTTTTAACTATATTCTCAGATCTTGGGAAGACAGTGATTTAATTTCATGCTCTTTTCTCCCCCTCCCTAATTTCTATTGAGCTCAGTTTCTATTTTCCATCCGTATTTTAAAATGCCAGTTTGCTTGTTTGAAGCTGAAAAGAGGTGTTTGGACAATGGAGCCTGACTTCTTTTCCTCTTCCAACTTTCACTAAAAAGGAGAAAAAAAAATAGATTCTGCACTTGACAAAAATCATATTTTGTTGGCTTGCAACACACATGAGATTGCTGCCTGTTATATGAGGTGGAATCATAACATATAAATGGTCACAAATGAATAAAAATAAGCAAAGAGTGTATTATTACTGAAGAGATTTAAAAATTTTAACAGTGATCTGCTGCTTGACAGTACATTTGCTACCTATTTGTAGTCACGCAGAGACCAGAAACCACTAATATTTGTTTAAAGTTCATGTGATATTTATAATTTTGGCTATTGATTTCAATAGTCACAACACTGAGCTGATTAAAAAAAAAGGCTAACCTTAAACCATAGCTTTAAAAATGAATCACTACCTGAAAAATTGCATTACCTTCTATCTAGGTTACCAAAAGAGAAAAATTTAACATACAGCTGAACAAAAATTTCTCCAAAACAGTAAAAAAACCTTAATTTAGATGTTGCTAAAACTCTTTTGTATTTTTTATTTCCTTTTCTGACAAACCCTTCCTACTTCTATTAACTACTTGGGTGACATCTCCAAAAGGCAAATTTTTGACTATAACTTTACGGATGCTGAAGGTGTGGAAATGAAGCTAATTTTAGAGCTTCTCATTGCTACATTGACACATCTTTTAAGGTGCTTCCTTCAAGAGAAGCTTTTTCCTCTGTGAAAGCAAATGTTCCTTCCTTACAAGAAGATTCATAATTTTTCCCAAACAAACCACACCACTCTAATATTTTGAGCCTGGGACTGGAAAGACATTTGAAAGCTCTTGAATTCTACTCAGATGAAAAGTCCTTGTAAGATCAGAAAAAGGTTCTGTTCAAATATCAATATAATTGATATTTTAAGAACATTTGTTCAATAAAAATTTCATTTCCCTAGTAACACATTCTGCTGTTTCTCTTCTTTGGATTAAAATCTCTAAACGCAAATATTTCTGCAGAAGAAATATATGCTGAGAGAAGAAAATAACCCATCCCCTTTTACAAAATTGTATCAGTATGACTTTGAACTTTCATCACATTTTCCAAAACGCTAAGATGCTCACATTTCAGTGATCTACATAATATCATTCTCGCTTTAGCAGCTCTTAATAGTTCCTCTGCATGCAGCAGCTTGAATTTCCTGATGTCTTGCTGACATATTTTTGACCATTATTGCAGAGGCTTGATTCACTCAAGAGCCTAATAAGCACTGAAGCTTTACAATGAAGAATGAAATTATCAAGCAACTTGAAGATCTGCAGACAATTTAGTTCAGTCTTACATTACTCCAAAAAACAGGAGCCTGGAGAAGATCTAATTTACAATTTCCAAACTATATGGAAATTTACCAATCAAAAGACAACTAATCACTCAGGACATGGAAAGAATGGTTGAACGTGGTAAAAAACTTTACCTACTTATACTTCCAGGTTATGGAGATGTAATAATAGGGTAGAAAGCTGGTTCTATTTCTGCTATAAACATGTGTCATGTCAAAAAGGAGGAGAAGATTCAACAGAGTCCATGGGGTGTTTTGCATATCTCCCATTAGAAAAGTGGTAACCATATGGTATAATCTGGAAATTAAAAGCCCTGAAAGCATACTTGCTTAAATTTTAAACCATGGCTTTACACTGAAATAAATATTATTAGTTAAAATAACAATAACAATAATAATGATAATAACAGAGTTATGTTTTTTCTATGTTGTTTCTATGTTTTCTATGGATTTAACTGCAACACATACTTTCTATACAAATGTTTTGTACAGAATAGCTTTTTTTAGTTCATTGTTTTTCCTTGCTGCCAGTGTAAGTATATAGAGAGGAAATTTTTCATACTTCCAATCATTCTTTTTTATCATTAGTAAAGATTCAGCCTTGGGTCTTTCAAAATAATTCTGACGAAGCAGCAGTGGTCATAATAGAGAACAGCTTGCTCTTATTTTCTGTGCTTTACTAGTTCCATATTACAATGGGAAATATTAGAGATTGATTCTTTGTTCAAAATTAAATCTAACTCCTTCAAATTGAACTGGGCCTAGAGAAAGAAGCCATGTATGTTATGCAGCTAAGCCCACATCTGACCTGGTTTAAAAAAAAACAGAAAATTGGGTTTCTGTTATCAGATCAATTATCACTCAGTGCATATCTATATTTACAAGATGAAAACAAATGGGAATAAACAGTGTGCTGTTATTAAAACTATTAATTGTTTTTAAATCACAAATATGAACAAATAGCACTGGAAATCCTGAAAATGAGTGAGAAACTGCAGACTTAAATATATGTATCCTTATATCTCAAGTAGGTCAGGTCTCACCCTGCACTTGATTCTTCCCATTGGAATGAATATTACTGAAATAAAATATGAAGTGAGTCTTTCCCTTATGCAGGTGCAGCCTAAAGAAAGAATGTGGTTCTGTACAGAACAGAGAATTTTTCCCAAAGTCCTCTTGAATATCTTAATTCCATGCCCTTGACCCTCCATCAGTAGAATACCAGGGATTGTTGAAAGTTTTAGAAGAGTGTTAAGTGGGAGTTATATGTTAGCAATAACTGGGCAGAAAAATTCCGGAAGAACTTTTACCATCTGAAGATGGCCCTTGGTTTCTGAGGGTCTGTGTGGGGAGCATGAAGGAGCCTCTTTACACCCACAAAGAGGAAAAACTAAATTCCATCCATCGAAACAGCAGTGAGCGTGGAGTGCTCCTCAGCCGTCTGTTGCAATATGCATCTTTGTGCTCCAGCTGTGCACTCTCTTTCAGTGAGTTTTGTGCGAAACATTTAGCCTGTCCTTCTGATTTTTCGTTGAAAATCCCGCAAGTGGCAGCATCCCTGGAAAGTGAAATTAAAGCAATCTAGGTGTTGAGGGGGAGGAAGAATCTGAAAATACTTTTTAAGCTCATGAAATGACATTGAATTTGATTCTTATTTTTGTTAATAGCTTCTTCTTCATAGCAAAGCCAAAGTCAGCTAGGCATAAGGGTTGTTAGAAGTTTACCACCCCTTTGCTGACCAGCTCTAGTGCATGTTATTTTTATTGTACTGACATTTTAGAAAACACTTTATATCTAAACTACTGGTACTGAGAAGTCAAGAAATTTCTATTTTGGCAAGTATTTTGCAAATCTGATTTCCTTCCACCTTAAATCTAAGAGAGAAAATGGTGGTTCTTAGCTTCAATTCCTTTTTTTATCTTGAAAAATATTGTTACATAGATATATAAAAAAAGATTTTGTGTAATTTAAAACTTTTCAGCAATATAGGTGAGAATAAAATAAGGTTGAATGTGAAAAAATCACCAAACCTGCAAATTTTAAAAGTGAAAAATGGAAATGTTTGATAATAATAAAAAAGTAGTCTATTCTTACAGTGTATATATATATATATATATATATATTTTTATTCTAGTGAAGTTCTTTTAGGACTCATTTTATTTAGATAACTACTACTATTTATTTGTTTAATAATCTGTTGGAAATATATTAGCAACCTTTTAACAACAATTTAGACCAGAAAGGGAAACAATCAGTTCCCCATCTCCATCTTATTTCTCCAGATGTCCACATAGGGGACAGGTTTTCTTCAATTAGCTCTGCTCAATTTATCTGGCATGTTCACTTACGTATGTGCTGAGTTTCTGTTTGTACCCAAGGAAATCTAAGCATAGGCTATAAGTTCACATGACTGTGAGAGCAACACAGTATACTGAAGCAAGAGGTAGGGTCCATGTCTTCAGCATTAAAGAGCATCCACCATTCCCACCATTCTTCAACTAGTTCTTTGAAACTCATTTGAGGTTATAAGAACTCAGGCTGTGCCAGCTAAATGCAGCTCTCTGTGGACTAGAAGCAAGGAACTACATTATTCAGGAAACTGCAATAGAAGAACAAAAGACATCTGGAAATGGGAAAGGCTTGAAGAACTGTGGCTCAGTGCCCACAAACCTATCTGCCTTTGCAGATGGCTATTTTGAGGCCTTTCTAGGAATGGTTGCAGTGTGTTATTTTATCAATATTTTTCATATGGAGGTATAATTTATAGGAACACCTTGACCAGGCACAGTAAGCTTAGACAATCCATTTTCTGGATAAATGTACATGAGGACCTAAACCAAGAGGAAACAAAAGCCTGATATTCCATCCTATTCTTTGCTAACCTTGTTCAAAAAGCTTGCCCCAAAATCAGTACCCACTGGAATGGGTGCACAAAGTGGATGCACACATACTGCATTTTGGAAATCTAGATACTAAAAAATCCTGGTTGGATATTCAGAAGTGACAATAACTGCAACTGATGTTAATGGCTTTTATGAAAAACAGATCAGTCCTGAAATTTAAATATGTCATACTGTTGAATCTAGCATTAAATATGAAGTGAATTTCTCAAATTTTTAGACATCAGCAAATATGCGCCTGTTATAGGCAGAAGCAAAAAGATCATCATAGAGGAATACTGCTGTGATTCACAGCTACTCCTATTTACTTTTGCTTTATTTACTAAAAACATATTAAGAAAATTTAAATCGAGCTGTCTGAAACCGGAATGAAAAACTTTAATCCTTCATTTTAGCTCTCTGAAATTGATTTAGCATAGCATACAGGTTTAAATATGACAAAAAATGATAGCTTAATCTTTGAGTGATTTTGCCATGTGCAGTAAACCTGGGATTACCCACTGCAGAACTGAAGTCTGAGTTTTTTGGCAGGAGAAAGCATCTTGCTCCTCACCTGCTTCAAGATTAATAATATCACTCCAACGAGATTAGAGCCATTACTCTTTCTGACCTGACCCAAATGGTACAAATGGGATTTTAAAGACAGTGTCTACTGAAAGATCCAGCAGAATGATGAGGTACACAGAATAGCTACCATGAGGAATCAGCAGTGATAGACAGTCAGTGTTATAAAGAAGATACCCTATTAGGTTTAGCTATTATCGCAGAAGAAGATTATAGTCATAGATCCTGACCTTTAATTAAATGGATAGCACAAAGACAGAGAAAGAAAGATAAACAAACTTGTGCAAAAAGTGGCAACTTTTTCTGTCTTGGTAGCAAGAACAATGTGAAGTTGAAAAGGGGCAGTGAGCAATAGGAGATTTTACAGATTGTTTTTTCTCTCATTTGATGAAGAGGCAAAAAGTGGTGTTGACATAGAACGAAAGATCTGCTTTATTGGTTAAACAGAACAATAAGTCTGGATTTCCACAGTTAGGAAAGGAGAGAAGAAGGGGAGGAAGGAAGAAGGAAAAGGAAAAGGAAAAGGAGGAGCAGGAAAGGAAAGTATTGTTTACATTTTATTAGCATGTGTCTTGAAGTTGTCTTTCGTTTTATTCTCTAGAGAACTGGTGTACTTGATGCTGCATATTAATAAACAATGGATAAGCTTTAGCTTTCACTTGTCCTAAATGTCACTTCCCAAGGGTCACAGTATGGCAGGATAATAATACCCATCATCTTCTTACCTCATATTTTCTAAATAATGAAAAAGATACACAATGAGAAAAATGTTGGTACCATCTGAAGGTGTCATGAAGAAAAAATATACACCACCGTGTTTGAAATAAGTTTATTTCTTGAACTTTCATCATCCAAGGACAATCACATGTGTCTGGATCTAGTTCTAAGGTACTTGTGCTTGTTCAGGGTGCACTATAACTTACTTCATGATCAATTCTAGGATAATGTTCTATTTGTAGAATAAGCCTATGTAGGCATGAGCAGCACACAGCACAAGCAATTCTGTCAATTATTTGCAAAAACTGTGACAAGAATTGCTGAGTTCTCATAATCAATTGGTTCTTGAGAAAAAACAAAACTATTTCATTTAATAACACTTAAAATCATGATAGATTCAGATTCTATTTGCTCTTAATCTGATTGTTTACATGAAGAAAAGCTAGAATTTAAAAAATCTGGAGTTCTTCATTACTTTCCAGTCCTCCACTATAAAAGCTGCAATGTATAAAAGAGCCTCATGACTAAGAATTTTGAAGATGACAAGACTAGAAAGAGTACTAATTCAGTGAACTCAAAGATGAAGGCTTAAATACAGGACAGGAAAAATAGTTATTATTATGATTGACGAGTAATGAACATTCCCAGTTGATTTAAAACAGATTCCACAAAAACTAGAAAAAAATAGCCAACCCGCAACAAATTATATACACTAATGGAAAGTCCTATAGCACTTAACAAATATATTCTGTTTTAAATTTTATATTTATCAGGAAAGTATAATGTAATTCACAGAAACATTTTAAGTATTTGAATTTGAGGAGTTCCCCAGATTTTGTGAGGAAAGCGTACATTTCATAGTTGGCTTATAGCATACATGATATAGCTGATTTTTCTTTTCCAACAAAACAAGATATTGCTGCTTAAAGCAACCTGGAAGTTTCTGCCACACCGTCTAGGACTTTGCACAGTGGTAGGTTCTCACATTTCTGGATTTGGCTGTAACAACTCAGGGTACAGTGAGTGGTACATCTTGCCCTATCCATAGAATCATGCTACTATAGAAAAGTGTAGGGGTAATCCTGTAGCTCTAACTATAGTACTTATAGTATTTTTAGTTCCAGGTCATGACTGACATGGGAGTTGTTATATAATACAACTGTCTATTATTGTTACCCAGTGACTTTCATCTGAATAAGAAAACATTTGTAGAGTTTGAAATGAAATAACAGCAAAGATTTGTGATATTACAGGATCTGTAAGGTTGGAAAAGATCTCTAAGACCATTGAGTCCACCAATTAACCCAGCACTGCCATGCTCACCACTAAACCAGTGGCATATCCACACTTTTTTTTAACACTTCCCTGGATAGCCTATTCCAATGCTTGACCACCCTTTCAGTGAAGAAATTTTTCTTATGTCTAGTCTAATCCTCCCCTGATAAAGCTATTTAATTTTCTACTATATAATAATGCAATGGCATGTGCTTTCACCTCTGGAAGCTTAACTGCGTCTTTTAAACTGTTCCTCTAAATCATCCATTGTAACAAGCCCCTCGTCATTTATTTCATTTATTTTTCAGTGAATAGCAGTTTTGTTCACAAAATTACAAAATACTGACAGCCTTTCCATAACAGAATCAGAGGCCTGGAATAACAGAAACAGTTACCCTTAAGTATTGAAGTATTTGAATACCTGGGTAGATTGGCGAAATCTATCTGAAATGTGCAGTGTTCCAAACCTTTCAATTTAGTATATATCAAATATACATATGCAAATATACTCATGCATGTTCTCATTCACATAAAATCAAATTATATTGACAGATAGCTTCAATTTTCCATGGTTAAAAAAGATTGTTAATAATTGTTTTAAGAGTCAACAAAATTTTAAATCATGTTGCACAGAAATTTGAGTTTTGAAAGCAATTATATTTAGTACCTATAGACCCCCACCACATATTCAATTAATTTTAAACAAAACACTACCAAAAAAAAAAAAAAAAGAAAAGAGTTAAAGAAGACTACTAAGGCAGAGATGAGGCATCTGAAATATAAATATTTACCCGTGAAAACCCTTATTCATGTGAATAATCAAATTGGCCTTCATCAAAGTACACACAAGTAAATCTTTGCAAAATCAAACTACTATCTTGCTGACTATCCTTAAAATCAAGGACATTCAAGAAATGAGGGACACAGAACAATGATTCCGCAGTATTAAACATTAAATCAATGATCAAATATTAAATGGAGGATTACAGAAAATGACTAAGATGCATTGCTCTTAATTGTGTAAGTTATGGACCCAATTGCTGGTTTCATTTGCAAAAGGGAAACCATTTACAAGGTTAATTGCAGTGTCACCTCACAGCCTCCAGTTCTTTTTCATGTTGTGCAAAGCAAGTGTGAGCAGATGGACAAGAATAACATCTGGCAGAGAGAAGTGGGATCAATGCTGTTGACAGTCTTGACTGATTTCTTTTGGTGTGCACACAAAATAATTGGTGACAGCAAGTGCAGTCAAAAGTAAAGCTCCGAGCCTAAAGTGAACCTTTGCTGATGCTATTAGGGAAAAAACTAACTTCTGTAGCTCTCCCTGTCAAAGTTTGGAAGACATTAGGCGTCTTGCAAAAAAGGTGATGATAATTGGCTTTTGTACAATATATGTCCTTAAAATGAGTGACAATGTCATGTAGTTTTCTTCATTTACATTTACTTTGATCTCTAAAACTACCAGGCTCTAATTGAAGCTCCATTTGTGGAAAGGTGTGTATGTGAACCAACTATAAGATTCTTCATTTTCATCCTGTTGGGGTTTGAAGCTGGCTCCCTGCCAAGTCTCCAAATCTCACCACAAGAACTAACCCCCATCCCCTAGAAACCAAGGGAGAAGAGAAAAAAAAACCACAAGAGAACTGAAACGAGAGACAGGCAGCTAAAGCAATATATATAAATATATTTACACTTATATTACAGTTATGTACAATTGAATATATATACAATTTCAAAAGGGACAGGGAAAGGGAAGGGGGAAGGCAAAAAAGGAACAAAACCAAAATAAAATATACACGATCAATAGCCCAAGATCTAGCAACTAAAAGAATTAGCAAAAGAATATCTTACTACTTTCCTTGGGACAACAGAAAGTCGCGTTGGAATGACCGCTGGCAACTTCTGTCTCCCAAGGTCGGCAAGGCCTTACCAGGCCTCACTCCCCAACACGACAGACTCAACAGCAGGGAACCTGCACCTCCAAAGCTGCCGGAAGGAAAGAGTGGTGAAGGCCCTTCCTCTTTTCTTCTTATACCCCAGCTTACGTAAAAATCTTAGGGAATACTGGGTAAATCTGGGCACTTCCTTGGTTACAAACTGGTCACCAAGGAAGGCCCAGACTAAACTACCACACATACCCATATAACTCTGTTAAAATATGGTAGATACTATGAGCAACAGATCTGCAAAAAACATCCAAGACTGCTAAAGCAAACTTATAGGATGCACAATACTATATTCCAAGTTCTTTCAATTATGTAACATTACTTTTAAGCTACTTTTTTAAGGTGGTTTTAAAATGGGGATTTAGATTATTTCAAAACCATTCTCCGATATCTTGGGGAGTGGTTGTAGCAGTGAAAGACAGTCCCTATTTGTACAAAAGAACAAATGTAGCACCTGTCTTTACCAAATGCCAGAAAAAAGCTCTGGGGAATTACAGGTTAGACAACCTTACCTCAGCTCCTGGCAATCTTATCCTTATAGAAGTTATTTCCAGGCAAAAGAAAGAAAAAATGTTGTGTGGAAGTTAATAGCACATACTTCCTGTGGGTAAATAATGCTTTACGTTCCCCTTTGTCCCATTTCTCCAGTCTCTGCTTCAGGTCTGCTCTTGAGTTTATCAGCTTCACCCCAAATCTGACATAATTTAGAAACCTGATGAGAGTGCACTCTGCTTCTTATTTTTGGTTTGTTTTTATTTTTTTTTAATAGAAATATTGCACAGGACATATGCCAGGATATAGTCTTGTGGCTTTATCTTGGAATGGGCTTCTAGGCAGGATATGAAATATTAACCACTTAGATGCTGACGTTCCAGCCAGTTTTCACCCATCTCCTGGACTAGTCATCTAGATGATAGCATCCCAAGTTGGTTACGAGGATACTCTAGCTTCTTTTTTTGATAACTTGATATAAAAGAATACTTTTGTGTTAATGATTTGTTTCTAATCTTGACTTATTTGAAAAGGTCTAGTCGTGTAATCAATTCAGAGGGCCACTTGGACTAGACTTGCTCTAGGTAATATTTTGAAAATTGGTGTAACTTAAAATTGGCATAACTTAAAAAGAAACATAGTTGTTTTGGATATCTCTGTCTTTGCATGTCATGTAAAGAAAATTGCTTTATGTTTTCAAAATTATCAATCACTTGTCTGTTTATATATATAATACTTCATATGAAGTATGAAGACTTTTACAACAAAAACACAGAACACAGCAAATCATTAAAACTCTTTGGTTAAATTTCTGTTGTAGAAATTATCTGTTTCCGTACTCTTCAAATAAAATTAATATTATTAAAGATCTTTTACAATTCAGTCTTTAGATCCTGAGGTCACAAGATTTTGGGTAGCTAACATTTACTTCTTTCAGCAGACTTCTTCTGATTTCTGTCAGATTTTGTTTTGATAGTCCTTAAAACTTGACTTTACTACCAGATTAAAATATCTTATTGTTAATACTGCGGTGCCTTTATGGTACCAGGAGAGCTACATTGGTGCATTTACTTTTTTGGTATTTTGTGTATATTTTCCTCTTTTCCTATCTTTTCTCAAGGTAGGAAATAATTTCCCAGTTATCAATCACAAAGTAGACTGTGCCATATGCACATGACACATGGGAGAGGAAGTTCAGGGTTGAGCTCACACCTGGTCTTAGTATTCCCTCTACAAAGTACAAATAAAGTTGTCTCTGTATTGTCAAAATAAAAAATGTTGAGTAAAACATGTGTAATTAATTATCACCAACATTCTAATAATTGGGATCCAACCAGTTACAAAAGAGCTTCTCCTTGTTATGTTCCTTCAACATATACCCTTTTCCTTCTGACATATATACAGGAAGGGGCTTTTATGTATTCAGCTATGTACGGGAGCTGTTACTAAACAGTTTATTCTTTTCCTCTGACATTGTCTTCAATAGTTTTCCCTCACATTTTTTAAACCAGCTCATCAATTCTGATTGGTTGCACACAAATCTGTATGTACAAGGGGCAATACACAATATGGATTATTTTTCTATATTTGCACACTTTCTGTTACAAGTGCTGTATGAATACTAATAATACAAACAAGGAAAAAAAAAATTTTGCAGAAGTGTGAACAGGCATATTTTTGTAAATTGCAGCAGAGAAGAATGGGTATATACAGAAAGATAAGCTTGACAAGTTGAAGGAATGGATTAGATGCTACCATGTTTGTTGAAGACTGATAGAGGATGACAGTGGTCCAGGGTTTCTGGTACTGTGTTTCTACAACTGACAATATCCATTGGAATCTTTCACCATAGTATCAGTTACTATAATAATACTAAATCCTTTTAGGTAGTAGTTGATAAAAATTTCTACTTTGTCTTCTCTCCCTTACTGTTTCCTTATAGTGCTGTGATATTACCAAGGCAGCAACATTTTTACCCGTGATGGAAACTGCAGCACAGTGTTGGGGCAGGTTTTCTCAGAACCATATTTACTTTCTTCCTGGGATCTGCAAGATCTCACCTGAAGAACTTTGATTCTCTGCAGGGGAAGACAGAACATGCAACAGTCAGAAAGAAATGTGACTCCCATCCTTCTTGTATCCATGTAATTTCTGTAGAGAGCTCATGAGGGTAGGAAGGGAGAAGAAAAACACATTTGTTCATTATAATCTCTGGATTAAAATGGAAAAAAATACAGATTTATACAAAGTTTGGTGAAAGAAAGATGATAAGTGAAACTTTGTAAATAGGAAAGTAAATATATTTGTGACTAAGGGATAATTATGCCAGAAGAGATGTGGTGTATGTTAACAAAGCTTTAAGTCAGGTGTGTGTATGTTATGAAATTACAAAATACCACAAAAAAAATAAAGTTCTGTGTTGAAGAGGATTTGAATGCAATATTGGTGTTTTAGTATATGTTATCTAACATGGTAACAGTGAGTGCGAAAAATAAGAAACATTTGACAACATTTAAGTGTATAAACCAGGTTATTTTGATGAATTTAGGTGGACTGAGTCAGTGTCATAATGCAACATGGTGCAATGATAACATTCTTGATAGCATCAATGGACATATCTTGAACCAGCCAGTTAGAGACTTCAAGATCTGGTACAGTCTTTAATTAGCTCTTGAGAATTGTTAAAAGCAGTATTCCAGACAAAAATGTCAAATGGAAGTGCTATAATAGTGGCAATAAAGCAGTGGAATTCTAATCATTACAGGAAAACAAACAAACAGAAACTCAACAAAGTAAAACAAAACAAAAAAAAAAACAAACAAAAAAAAAACCAGAAAACAAAAGTAGTTTGTTTAGTAGTAGTAAATATTAAAAGTAGTCTAATATTAAAAGGGGAATGAACAAAATGAGGAAGAAGAAAATCAAAAGGCACAGTCAAAAAGGAAAAGACCAGAATGGTACACAGATGACGATCATTGCTACCACAGAGGATCATTGGTATAAACCACAAATTAAGTATGACTTTAAAAGAACTCAATAAAAACTAATGTGATCAAATTGAAGTATTGGAAAATTATTACAAACATAGACATCCTTCAGAAAGAAAAATCTGTATCTTAATGGGGAAAACTGAAAAGAACTAACTTTGATGACTTAAAAGCACAATAATGTGCATGAGAAAAGATTTTTATAGGCAGATTTCTCATCCCAACATACTTTAAAATACCACAGAAGCATAAGTTGAAAGTATAAGGCACTAGGTTGTGAAGCTTGTAAATTATGATGCTATAAAAGGAAACTAAATTCTTTGCAAGACTAATTAACATTTTTCATTGGTTTACACAGAAGGATTTTGCTAGGTTGTCACAGTGATGATTTCTCCTTGTACTTACAGTGATGAACTGTGTAAAATTGAAATGTTGGTAGAAATGGCTTTACAACAAATTGCTAAATTTTATAGCTAGAAATTGCCAAGTATTTTTAAGAAACAATAATTTAAGATTAAAAAAGCTCTCTATAGTGCACAATAGGCTGTTTACCTCAGCTTTAACATCAAGGGAATAGAAGTTAGTTTTTAAAAATAAGTTACATTTACAAAAAGTGCCCTAGCCAACAAAACAGAAGAGTGAGGTCCCCACAGAGGGAAAGCTGGAAAAATGGAAGCCATGACCACAAAATTAATGAGACTCACAAAATATCAAAAGTGACTACAGACTTCTGTGGGCAGTTTTCAAGGCCATGGGGATCCAGCTGGTCTCCTCAATCCTGCCACTGAGGGGAAAAGGTGTGAGAAGGGCACTAATAGAGCAAGTCAATAATTGACTGCAGAACTGGTGCTGTCTATGTACTAATGCACTTAGTATGGGGAATAAATGTGAGTTAGAAATCTGCATACAGTTACTGAACTATAATCTTGTTGGGGTCATGGAGGCATGGTGGATGGCTCCCATGAATGGAGTGTTACAATAGAGGGATACAGGCTCCAGTAAAGGACAGTAAGAAGGACAGTAAGAGAAGACGAGGAGTGAGGATTGTCCTTAGTGTGATGGAGCAGCTGGTCTGCATGGATCTCTCCCTGAGGATGGACAAGGAGCCAAGAGATTATGGGTTAGGAATAAAGAGAGGACAGGCAAAGCTAACATGATAATAGGTACCTACTAGAGGCCATATGATGAGAAAGAATCAGTGGATGAAGCAAAGAGGTATGAGCAGCATCACATTCACAACCCCTGGTCCTGGTTAACCGCATGATATCTGTTGGGGGGTGAACACAGAGGACATTAGGAATCCAGAAGTGCATTTATGACAAATTCTACCTCCAAGTAATTGAAGAACCAGTGAGAAGTGTCCTGTTGGACTTTATATTCACCAAAACTGAGAGGTTTGTTAGGAAAGTGAAGAGCAAAGGCAATTTGATATTGCGACCGGGAGAGTGTGCGGTTCAGTATCCTGGGGCCAGTGAGGAGAGTGAAAAACAAGCTCACAACACTGGACTTCAGGAGAGAAGATTTTGACCTCTTCAAAAATGTGATTGGAAGATGCCCATGAGATAAGGCCCTGGAGGGAAGGGGAGCCCAAGAAAGCTGGTTAATATTCAAGGGTCATCTTCTCCAAGCTCAAGAGAGCTCCATACCAAAGAAAAAATGTCAGTTAAAAATGCTAGGAGGCCTGCATGGATGAATAAGGAACTCCCTAGACAAACTCTAACACAAAAAGGAAGCCTACAGAGGATGGAAGCAAGGACAGGTGACCTGGGAGGAATATAGAAGGGATCCGGGGATAAAGTTATGAAAGCTAAAGCCCAAATGGAACTGAATATTGCCAGGCATGTCAAAGACTAGAGGAAAGGCTTCTATAAGTACACAGGCAACAAAATGAGGAACTAGGAAAAATGTGTGCCCATTGTTCAATGAGTCAGGGGACGTGGTTACACAGAAAGTGCAAAAGGAGGAAGCACTGAAATGCCTTCTTTGCCTCAGTCTTTACTAGCAGGACTGGTCTTCAGGAATACCAAGTATCAGAGATCAGGAGGAAACACTGGAGGAAAGATGATATAACCCTGGTGGAAGTTGAATAGGTTAGGGAAGACTTGGGCAAACCAGGCACACATGTGTCCACGGGCCCTGATGGAATGCACTACAAGTGTTAAAGAACCTGTTAGACGTCACTGGGAGGCCAATCAATAGTCTTTGATTAACCATGGTGACTGGGAGAAGCACGTGAAGACGAGGAAAGCTAATGTCACCTTCTAACGGAAGAAGGAAGACCCAGGGAATTACAGGTTAGTCAGCCTCATCACATTTCCTAGGAAAGTGATAAAACAGCTAATCCTGGAAATCATTTTTTGGGTACATGAACAGTAAGAAAATCATCAGAAGTAGTCAGCATGGCTCCACGATGGGAAAGTCATGCTTGACCAACTGGATAACCTTCTACAGTGAAATGGCTGGTCTGGTACTCAAGAAGAGAGCAGTGGGCATTGTCCACTGGGACTTCAGTAAGGCCTTTGACACTGTCTCCCATAAGATCCACAGAAAGAATGCTGATGTACAAGCTGGATGAGCAAACAGCAAGATGCATTTAAAACTGGCTGAAAAGCCAGGATCAGAGGGTGATGATTAGCAGTGCAAAGTCTGGTTGGAGGCGAGTGACTTTCACCCTGCCCCAGGGGTCAGTACTGGATCCAGTCCTGCTTAACATCTTCATTAATGATTTGGATGATAGGCAGAGCATACCCTCAAAGAATTAGTAGCTGATACACCAGAGGGCTGTGCTGCCATCCAGGTGGATCTCAACTGTCTGGATAAATAGGTCAACAGGATACTCATTAAGTTCAACAAGGAGCAGTGAAAAGTTCTGCCTCTGGGAAATGACAACCACATGTGCATGTGGAGCTGGGAACTACCCAGATAGAAAGCAGCTTGTCAGAACAGGAACTTTGGGTCCCAGTGGACAAGATGAGCTTGAGAAGTCCCTTCCAACCTCAAACATTCTGTGATTCTGTGAAAAGGTTCTGTACTAAGACAGATAAACAAACTCACAAGCGGTCAGTGAAGAAATGAACAGTCATATAAAGTTTATAAAAATAGTGAAATATTTGGAGTTCGTCTAAAAGAGATAGCGAGGTCTTGCAGAAAGGTCTCAATACAGCATGGTTGAATGACATTATGACAAAGCATATCTGTTCAATATGAGGGACAGAAAATTGAGTTGCATGGAATTTTGATCTAGCCCTACATAAGCACTAACACCTTCTAGACAGTTTACTAGGATCAGAATATACAAATGTAATGTACATGGGGTCTTCAAGCATTTCTCATGGACTGGTTTTAGCTTCATTAGTGGGACAAGACAGGTAGGAAAACGCCTGCAGCCATTCATACAAGAGCCAGCCTCTTTAGGCAGGCCAAAAGTGCCTGAAAAAATTGCACACTAATTCTTTGGATAGCAGTGCCTTTGGGTGAAACATCCAGTGACTCAGGACTACTCTGTTTATGAACATAATTTCTAATGAAATCAAAGCAAATGCATCTGTTCATAAAGCCACCACCTACCTGGCACTAGCCAATGAATCCAGTGCTAAAATGCTTTGTGAGCAATTGCCCTGAATCTAATCGGTTACACAGAATATAACTCTTAGTGTTTCATGACCTAAAAGGCTCAATCCTCCTTTCTCCCATTTTAGTTTTGATAAACAAAATTTTATTTTCTGTGAATATTTTCACATCGGTTTGTGATATCCAGTGCTACAGCAAGTAACAATACAGTAGTAAGTACCAAACGGCACCATCTTGTTAGAGTGAAATCTGTTCTAGAAAAACATGATTTTGGAAGAGATTTTGTAGAAGAGACACGTTTGCTTCATTAATTTTGGTGCTACGGCCAAGAATCTGTTCAGTGTAGAAAAATATAAGGAAATAGGCTAGAGGATCTTAAGCACTATATACACAGGGGATTGATATCTTTGCTACTACATATATACCAGCCTTTTCACATGTATCATCCTAACAAAATTGATAAAGCTTTTTTTAGTTTATTTTTTGCTTTCACACTATAATAAGCTTAAAGAACAAAACAAAAAAAATGTATCTTGCTTTCACAGAGTATAATATTTGTCAGATTACAAATGACAGTGTAGCCTGCTGATTTTGAATCCTACTTCATAGGAACTGTGTCATCCTTCCCTGTTTTGTCTAAGTCAATAAGTATTCTTACTAAACAGTCTAGGAATTTGCAGCCTCAGTTAAATCAGGATGCCAAATGTTACACACACATAGTGACTGGATCCTTTCTGTAAGTGCAAGAGCAGTTAAAGATTCATTTCTGTAGGTAGCATTGTACTGAACAAGTGAACAGAGAATAACTACATAGCTCATCAACAGGATATGTTCTAGAAAAAAAAAAACAAAAAACAAACAAAATTCAGCTTTCCAGTAGAGGCTATTTCAAATAGAATGGCAGCACTATTGAATGAAGCAGCTAGTAACAGAGACCCAAGACTCCCATCTGTGGAATGAAAGTCTAAAAGGAGTATGGACTTGTCTATTGTTTATAAAATGTGCTTACTTATCCAACTAAGAACAGGTACTTTATACTTTGACATATCAAGCTAAAAGTAATTTGCCAGTGGAAATCTGCAAACATTGCTTGCAAAGTCTGGGCAGCACAACAATTATGGTGACAGGTAATATGGTATTCTGGAGCCTTCTCAGGGAAAGAATTTCTACTCAGTGTCAAATGGACACTTGTCAAGCCAAGATGAATGTGCATACTTAAAAGAAAGTCATCCATCTAACTTGATAACTTCTGTAGGCTGAACAAATTCAATATGCTTCAGATATAATAGTTCAAGTAAATGTGTGAAGCACCATATGGAAGAAGTGAACACCTGCTGCAAGGTGTCACCTAGCAATATTGCATGTGTCTGATGGAAGATTGCTGACATAATTCACAGAAGGGACAGAGTTTGTCTCCTATAGATGAAGAAATGATGGTGATGTGACTCACAGGGGACTTGAAAAAAGAGCAGATCTAAAATCTGTCACTTTTAGTAATGTACCTCAGCAACTGCAATTGCCATTTTTTGCAAGGTACTTTTTTTAACTGTTGTCAGATGCATGATCTTCTTTTGCCCTTTGGTTTCATGAGGATGAACGAACAAAATTTTTCTATGGCATATGATCAGGCACTTTAAAAATTACACTGAAGCCTTTCCAGCGAAGTCTCTCTTTTTCTTGCTTATACAGTCTGACTATACTCATATTTATATGATAAAGAACAGTTATGATAAAGAATGTAAAGTCATGCCCTACTTTATAAATTGTTTAGGGAAGGTTTTGTGTTCCTGGAAAGTAAAAGGAACACAAAAAACTCTCCGCACAATATGATAACATTAATTAAAAAAAGGAAAGTATTGTCACATAGGACTTACTCATATAAAGGGCATAGAGGTCTCTGAGGGGAGGAACTAGAGGGAGGAGTAACACTGTTCTGAGAGAATGACCAACAAGGGAAAGTTTCCAGGGAAGCCCAAGATGTAGAGCACATTAAGTGAATGGATAACTTATTCCTGTAGTTGTTATAGTGAAAAAGAAGATTCCTATTGTTTGTATGAAAAAGAAAAGTTTTCTAGCAGTGTTTTTAAGGAAGAACATTTACACTTTGGGCAAAGCCCAGCCTAGCATTTAAACTAGCATCTGAACATTTTTTCTGTGTGATGGTTTATGGGGAGGATTTTTCTTTCTTTTAGCTAAGCATATCAAGCTTGGTGAGAATTTATATGAGAGCAAGTAAAGAAAAAAGCGTAGACTGCAGGAAGATGACAAAGGCAAATGGTGCTCCCACTATTCATTCCAGGTTTTGTTCTTTATTTAGTTGGATTTACGTCATGAAAAAAAAAACAAACTGTGTATAAAGCCTTGGGCTCTCCTACTTAATCTTTCAATGGTATTCTACATCCAGCAGGCTTAAAAAAACAAACATTCAGCATGAACAAATCAACTCAGGTTAGCCAGCCAGTGAATGACATAAACCCCAGTATTTTCACTAACAGTTGTCTCCTGAAAAATAGCACTGCCTCTCTCTGAAAAATCCTTATACACAAATGGCTTTGGCTGTGTTCCTGGACTGTTCCTGAATAAAATCAAGTCATAGAGAACCAGGAGTACTTATAAAGCATATCCTGCAGAGAACCTCTTAGATAATCAGGTCTCTGATTTAGGACTAGAGGGACAATGACTGGCAAGTATGAATATTCAGCATAGATCCCCTTAGACAAGCACCCTGCTTGGTCTTTTGTCTTCACTGCATGACTAACTTTAATCTGTAGTGATAAATTATGCATTGTAGTACCCTAATGTTTAAAAGGCTCTGGACAGCAGGGGCCAGATCTAAAAGTAAAGCTTGATGTAACTCTGTAGCAGCTAGATATTAGCGATACAAAACTGACTCTCATACACTTCAGTGTGACCATCATCAACTGGTAACCGAGTACCAACAACCTAACTTATTTCAAACTGACTAAAAGACCAGTCCTCAAGGGGCTGTTTGTAAGGAAATGGCTGAATCTTGCCCTGCTGTTTCCTGACTTTTGCCTACTATGTCGTACAACCATTTTGTTTAATTTATTTTCTTCTTATTGGAAATCTCTAGTTTAATTAATTCTCATACTTTTTCATGCATGATTGTAAGTGTATTTGTATATATGTGAATGTGTCTGTCAGAAGATATTACTGTGAGGTAAATATGCATGACTGCTTAATTCCAAGAAAATAACCTATGCATCATCTGGCAAGGTATAAGTGCACAGAGGTTATTATGAACCCTGCAGCTACATTAATTTGGTAAAGTTTTCATAAATGCGTGTCTACGTTAATAAGGAAACAATTTCTTTCCCTTTTGTGTTGCTTTTGTTTTGCAATTGCACTCCTTCTGTGCCTACATAATGAAGAAGGCCCATTTATACGAAGAATGAAAAAGTGCAATGAGTCATCAAAATAGGGTAATTTTATAAAGAAAAGGTTGTTTTGTAATAATTTGTTTCAGAGTTGGAAATAATTGGAAGCAATGCTCTGAAGACTTTCCATAAATATTCTTGATAAAGGAATTATTGTTATTTTGGAAATTAATCTAATTTTTGTCTACATATTGTCATTTATGTGAATAAGACTTGTCAGCTTGATTTGTTACAATGCCTGAATTGCTTGCTCAATCCCCAAAATATAAATAAAACATTTAATTGCTTTAACTGTGAGTGTTAACCTTTTCAGTACTGCTCTCTGAGTGTGCATTTCAGGAGGAAGTTTTATTATTGGTTTTACACCTTTCAAAGTGTAAAATTGTTAAAAAAATATGAAAAAGATGCATTAAAAATGACATGTCAAAGAATCCTAGGATGTCAGGAACAATACTGCAGAGAAATTGAGTTCCTTTCACACCAAACTTTTCCATGAGGCTCACAAAGAACATGTGATTTTTGCAAGTCAACTCCATTAGCTATAGCCAGCTGATCACAGAGATCAAACTTACAGATGGGGTAGATAATCAGATAATTCTAGTCAAGGAGTCTGGGAGTTTTAAGCTCTGTGTTTTGTACTGTCCCTGAAACCGAACCACAAAGAGGAACAATTCAGATTAACAGTACTTCCCATATGAATGTCGTCTAGATAGAAGTACTACAGACCGAGAAAGAATAAATACTTCATGAAGATTTTTGCCAGTAAAAGAGAAGCATCCAGCATAGTAGCCCTGTCTTCTGAAATAGAAAAGCGGGAGCAATCTTCAGTGACTATTTTGCCTTCACACTCAAATAATTCTGAGACCAGATAAATAAAAGATGGGGTGGAGCAACCATATTTTTCAATGATATTCACAGTTGTTCAGCATCAGTAGAGCTACTTTATTAGTACACTGGCAGCTGTTGCAGCAGAACTAGTAAATGAGAAGCAAAAAACTCAGGAGGGTTATCAGCTGAACTACAGCTTAAGAAAACACAGAGGGTATCTAAATATGTCAGTGAAAAACACTGCAGTATGAGCACTTGAGTTTAACTTCTCTGAGAAGCAGGGATGGTGTGCACAACCAGCATGCTAGTGATATTTGAAATTTTGCTTTATGATGACCTTATTTGATCAATTTATTTTAAAAGAATTGTCACATATTATTTGGATGTGCAATGGCATAAAAAAGAAGTTTGGTACAATCACCCAACTGCTTTTGTATAGCTACTAAAGAGTGCCCAAATATTAATTAAGTTTCCTTTTCTTTTGTTTGCCTCTGGCTATACTGATGGAATATCTACATATATTAATTCAAAATATAGAACATCAGAAAGTAGTCCATTTACACTACATGATAAAACAAGGATCATTTGTTGCAACAATCTGTAGTAAAACTAAATATCTCTTTATTTCTTATTACATTTATGTCACTGAATGACATGAACTGCAATTTAGAATATTTTTTACACAAGAATTCTCTGCTAAAACCGTGTGAAAAAAAACCAATAGATGAATACTGTACAGTAAATACTGTTTCATTGCTGCCTAGTAGTAACATTTCAGGAAATACTGAGTTTAAAAACATCTGTAGCTGTAATGCTAATATATGGTAATGCAACTTTATCTTATAAACATTTTATTTTGTTAGAGAAGATGTTAAAGCTGTCTATATGCAGACTTGGCTTTCAGAGAAGACTCATATCGCTATACTTTATTCATTTGCCTCTTTCCTGAGTTACTGCAAAAACCAGAAACATGATTCTGCTGGAAAGATTCTATGATCAGCAATATTGTAGTATTTTTAGTCTGGCAAATTATACTACTAGTTAAGTTTTCATATGTCTAATGGAAATTACTTTCTCAAGTTCAAAGTGTTCTGTTTGAAGATTTTAACTGTGTGAACAGAACACAAGAATCAAAGGAAATACTATATATTTGTTCTGCAAAACTCAGGCCAGCTAATTAATTTTATAATTTTAAAGCATGCTTATGACATGGACCTTAATGATGTTGAACTATTAGCTAGCCAGATCAATGAAATATTAGTGATGTATTGTAATAGCATATATCTCTTCAAAACCTGCCTATAAAAACACTTATTTGTAGCCTTAGGAGCTAGAAATGCCTTGAAAATCCCATGGAACACAGTTAATGTTCTTTGCTTTTAGGAGCAGTATTTGTTATGATCGTGAGCCTAAGGGAAGGTTAATTAAAGTCGATAGAGATGTCTCAAAAACATGAAATATCAAGGCAACTCCAAAAACTGGTGAAAGAGAGAAAAGGGGAGCCCGTCCTATCAATGGTGCTATTCTCAATATACAATGACTAGTACTTGCATGTGCCTTATTATCAGGCAGATGAAATGAAGTGACCTGGAGCAAGGCTCAAAGGACAGCAGTAGATGCAATTAGTTCCCAGTTGCCTCTTCCTTATATTGTGATTCTTGCGTTTGGAGTGTGCAGCAGCACCCTCACTATTCTTTTTCTTTCCTTCCCCTCCTTGTAGGACAAAGATTCAGGCAGGTAAGGCTGGCTGGCACAGGTCAGGGGGCAGCTCTTTGAGGGAAGACAAGATAGAGCCAAGGGTGACCATGAGACAAGTAGGGCTGACACCGCCTTCAAAAGGAGCAAGAGGCACTGGCACATGAATAGGCTAGCAGGGCAGGGCTTCTGGCAATAACAGCTCCCACTGCCAGCCTAATGACCAGCAGGCAAGCAGGAGAGGGTTGTAGGTCCTAGCTCAGTGCAGGAAGAGCAAGAAGCAAGCCTCAAGTAGCCTGGAACACCACTGGCCTTCACTTGCCCATGGTGTAGCTCAGCTGAGTTTGGGGCCTCAGGCTGGAGGTACTCTGGGGTTCCTGTACAGGGGCACAGGGGTGGAGGTTCCAGGAGTGGTGGTCAGAAAAAATAAGGACCAGTGGTGCTCTCGGGAGTCTGAGTTTCTGTGACTGAGCTGGTTGTTATTTCAGAAAAATCACCTTTTTTAGAAAAATAATTTTAAGTATTTCATTCCTCTGGTGTTCCCTCCTGCAAGCACACTGGCTTACGTGGAAGAAGAGCCTGGGAGAAGTTCAAAGTGAGGAGAATGGCTACATGCAAATGGTTCCTTCACCAATTTACTGAGCTGTCGAACCCTGTGAACAAGGATTTCATCCTTCCTTTAAGTGTATGCATTTACTTTTCTTTCAGTGTGTGTACATGCCTTCCCTTCATTATGGGACTACCTAAAATAAAATTTGTTAATACTGGTTGAAATACAGAAGAACTTCTCAAAGCCAACGAAATCCCAGGCTACTACTAGAGGAAACTAGGAGAATTTTTTTAATCCTTTTCTAAACTGAATACGTCCAAGAGTTTAGATTTTACTTCATCGTTTTTTTATTGAGAGGTCTCATTGTACTAGGAGCTTTCTAGAGAAAAAGACTCAGATATGAACTTCAGGCAATGCCTGATAATAAAAATACTCTTTTTTCCCCCTCTGGTTATGATTCAGCGCTGCTGCTGCCCTGATCTACTTCATGAAGAGGTCTCTTTACCTGAATTATTCTTTAGTGACACTTGATAGAGTTGCAAAGGAAATATCACAGTATCAAGCTTCACTAAGTCAGTTTAAATGGATAGTATAGAAAGAAAATGCAAAGTTAAATGCTAAAACTCATTAATTCACCACATGTAGTTAAGTGAACAGTGTAAGAGTGGGATCATGCATACATGCCAGTAAGGATCTCACATATTTTCCCTGGTTATTAAAGATTCATTGCTGTCACTATTAACCTGCTGGGTAAATATGTGAAAGTCATTTCACCTCCACATGAGTCTCCCATTTTCTGGGCTTTACCTTATGTTTGTCTTACCTGGCAAAATTGTAAGCAGCATGGGATCCACCTCTCAGTCCTTGTCCACAAATAGCCTTTGCACAGGTATAACTACTTCAGGGAGGAGTAAAATTTGCACATACAATTCTTTTTGCATAGGATTAAGATATATTTGTCCAAGCATTTTTATGGCCATTTAATGTTTCCATGCCATGCGGCTCATTGTGTTTATGTTGTTCAGTTTAAACAACACAACTGTTGCATATATATTATGCTTTTCTATGTTTTCTATGGTATTTAGTGCATTGGGGACTAAATGCAGCTGCAAGGCAACTAACAATAATTACTATTAGGAATAAAGGCAATTGCTAAGCACTTTGTACACTTGTAATACTGCATAAAAAGCATAAAACCCATGTTCCCTACCACAAAATGCAATTCATCTCTAGCCACAAAGAGTATTAGTATAAACCATGTACATCTATAGTGTCACGTTTACAAAGCTATTTTAATGCATGGTTCCTCTGTTATAGAATTGTAATGGAGGCTTGCATAAAATAAAAAAATAATTCCTCTTAGAAGTTTATGAGATTTGACTGTTCCATTGGAGCCATTATGGTTTATCATGTATTTAAGGACTTCTAAAATATGAATTATTGATAGACTCCAAGGGGCAATGTTTCCTTATCATTTATAAATATTTATTTGCTGAGTTTCAGAATAGGTATTATTGAACTCATATAGACCATAATGGTTCCGAGTGGTCTATAACACAATAGAATAAGACATTTTAAAAATCCTATCTCTTATTTGATGCACTGGAAGCATAATTAAATGCTATTAAAATACAGGAAAGGGGGTAACTTGGTTATGATGAAGCAGGTATTCTTGAAACCAGCCTGGTTTTCAATGCACATTAAAGTAAAGTCTCCAATTTACCTGTTTAACAATATTTTCAGGTATTTCCACTATCAACACGTTCACTGATACTTCCCTATCTTGCACACATTTAAGAGCCTGCTTTTTCAGTTTGACCTTACTGAACACACTCTTTCTTCTTTTTATATTTGATGTTGTGTTTATGTATGTGACAGTAGGTATCTGCAACATCAAAGGACAAATTATGCTTAAAAAGCCTGTTAAAGTAGTATCAGAGTTACTTGAAATTTGAGGGTGAATATTTTGACATGCAGTCTGCATGTTGCACTAGGTCAGGAGCTCCTCTGATCAGTTGAAGTTTTAATTTATTTTTTTTATTGTGGGAACTGATGTTTATGTTCTCTCTTTGTGCTACTGAGTTAAATTATTTTCTAAAAATGACACTAAGAGTTTCTATGCTAGAAAACCTGTCTTCTTTCTAATTTGTTGCTACCCATCCCAACAAGCCTTTTTTCTCAGTGTGAAGTAATCTTAATAAACCAAAACTTGTGAATAAACTTCTGAAATGTAGACTTGGATGTGCCTATTTCTTTTAACTCCACATGCTGTACATCACATTTCTTTTTACTGGAAGCAAGACTCAGTGAGGGATTCATACAGTTTCTATTTTGCATGGTTATAATATAAAATAAATATTAGGAACACTAGCTGCTAGGGCTATATAACTGAAAAGAGGGTCTGGTGTGACATTTTGTGGTGACAAATAGAGAAGACTCATTGATTTATTTAGGAAATCAAACATTTTGAGGTGCTCTGTAGCTGGACACCATTTCCCTAATGTACAAAGACAACATGATATTTATAGTAACAATAAAAGATGTGTCTTGGAATCTGAAAATGTGTTTTTATTCTTTTTCAGATTCAGAGTAAAACTATAGATTGTCATCATAGAATCCAAGAAAGTCTATTTATATTCTATTATCATAGAATCCAAGATCTATTAAACATCACACCCGGTATTTGAATTATAAAATTGTTCTGCTTAGATGTATTTTCAGTAGTATTTATAATAATTTATAAACCAGCAGAATTTCTACTGAAGAAAAAATAAAATGGAATAATTGGTGTGTCCATGCAATAAATCTCAGGTTAAAAGAGCTGGAGTATTAAGCAAGATAGTTTGATACATGCTTACCACTTAGTCAGATAAATATTTTAAAAATGTAGGGACCAGGTTCTTCCCTCTTACTCAGTGATAGTATGCAACAATAGTATGCAATTCCAGTACAACTTTCTGATTTTATTCGGATTTCTTACTGGGGCTAGCACTCTACACTATGAACAGATGTGCCATAATTAAGGCTTAATATCATCTTCTTCAAGGAAAACATTCAGATTAGAGATTATGCTTCCCATCCTGTGCTGTTATTCCATTTTGAGACTTTGAGTAATTGTGCATTCATGATTAAAGAAGACGACATGTTTCATATTCCTTATTATTCCAAAATACAAGTAGGTATCACTGGAAATATAAAGCATGAAACACTTGTAGCATTAACACTATCGACACTCTGAAGTGTGACAAACTCGTGAATTATATTTCTGAGTGGGTGTTTATGCAGTGTGTGAGGGAAATTAACCTATTCCCAGCCCTTGTTCTACTGGAAAGCTCAAAATATCTCTCCTGAAAGAGTAAAAGAAGTGCCCTAGAAGGTTCTTTTCAAGCAGTTAAAAGTGTGAGGCATCTGACACTAAATTCTTTTAGGATCTCATATGAAAAACTTCTTGAAGAACACTGTTTGAAGTAAAGGCTTCATTTCTGAGTCATCAGGGTTTTGGGGATGAACTAAGCAGCTTTCATCTGATTAGGTTGGAAGTCTAGCTACTGGCACAGTTTGCCCATTTCTGCAACTTTACACTTACGCACATTAATTATCCAGGGAAGAAGCAATTATGAGATTGTAGAAGATGTTCAGCGGAATAAATAGAAGAAAAGATGTTTGAGATTTGTTTGTTCGCTTGTTTAAGTAAGACTGTACAGGACATCAAATGTAGTAGAAAAGAGAATAATGAAAATAATAAATAAAATTAGTAACACATTATACAAAGAAATTGGCAAGAAAAGTGTCAAGAATATCATTCTGAGGCGGAAACGAAGCATCCAGAGTTCATGTCCTTGGTTTTAATTTCACAGAAAATAATGAAATGCACAAGTAATGTAGAAATAAATAGCTTGCCTGTGGCAGTAAACAAAATAGGCACTACTAGTGGAAACTTAATTGCAAAAGAAAGGTGAAGTTAAATAAATAGCACTATTACTTTTTGCATTCATTGTCAATAGTGTCTGAGATCAAATAAAAAATTAAACAGAGGAACACAATGTAATAGGAAAGAAGTTTGACTATTTTTAGCTTTCAAAATTACATAGCAATAAGGGCATTGGCTTGTCAAGGTTTTACTTTCTGTAAGGTAGGATCTTCATTGTCTAGGTTCCTTGCAGTATGTTTCTGTAAACATGAGCAGTTACCAAGTGTTCAGAAGGTGCAAATCAGCACATCTTTGTTACAGTCAATGGCAGTGTAGAAAAACTGGTATATTTTGCTTTTTCGCATTACTTTCACAATATAAAGTGTCTGTATACATTGGATATTTAAAGGATCCATTAAACTGACCTTACAGCTGCATTGATGAAATATCAGCAAAAATTTGCTGGGGAATAAGGCTCAATAATTTTTAGGCAGATAGCCTTAACCATGTAAAATGAGAAGGCAAAATCCTTTATTCTAGGTTTTGCCAATTTTTCAGCATTTCTGTTTTGGAGAGATAGCAAGTAAGCGGCTAAATGAGTGTGCAAAAACCCCTAGCTCTTTCATAGCTGTGTGTAGCTGGGAACTATTTTAAACTGGTTTTATCTGTTTGTCACTAATGGTTGAGGCAATAGTGACAGATGTTCAGTTACTCAATTATCTGTAAAACATCATTTCACCAATAAAAAAATCACAGTCTTCTGGTTCTGATCAAGTCTTTTATAGGTGATCAAAGTAGTATCATAGCTTTCATGCTGAACTTGATTTATCAGTTTCAGTGCTTTCAGGACAAAACTGTGTCTTTGAACACATACAAACAGATATATATGCAGCCTAACAACTTTTTGAAACGTAATGATTTTTTACTTCTCTTAATTTAAAATCTTCAGAGTTTAATGTTAAGAGTTATTTAGTCAAAAGAGATCCAACAACTTTAACTATCTGTTTTCCTACTATTTTTTAATGGCTGGTATGTGGTATATATGTATATTCTACAGGGAATGCAAGTTTCACATTGGGGGAAGGTTTTGCCATTTACGGGAAAACTTTTTCATTTTTTAGAAAGACTTTTTTCTCTCTCATTTTTTCTCAGTAAGGACAGAAGATAGAATAAACTGGGATTTTCAGACTGACAGTTGCCATGTTTATTTATTTCAGCTGAAATGTTATGATGTCTCTCGAGAACCTTCATCACGGTAATCTACTTTTCTGAAGTTTGACTGCACCTGCTTCCTTCAAGTTATATTATAGGGTCTATTTATTTTTTCAAGCTCTTATCTGCTCTTTGGGCCAATGGTTTGGTTTTGCAGATTCAAATCAGACTGTGCAAAGGGATTGTGCCACAAAAAAAGATTGAGGAACCTCTAAAAATCTCTAGATCCTAAATAGGTTGAGAGCAGAGGACATAAAGATAAAATTAATAAAACTTCACTAAAAAACAGTCCTCTCTTAAAAACTTGAGTAAAGTTTTTATCCCATTGTCACGTGAAAGGTGGGAGTTCAGATTTTTGCTCATTAATCCTCCAGGAAAGTTGAGACCCTGGTGTCCGACAGGCTGTCAGCGTCTCGTAAGGAGACCCTTCACCAACACATTCACAAGATCGGAGGGTACCTCAACCTCCCTTGTTATAGGGAACTCAACAAAGCCAAGATTCCTCAGCGGGTCATGCCAAGGTGCTATCTACCACTGGCAACTGCAAGGACTCACTTTAACAGTTTACAGAATAACACTTTTTATTAATACAAATTAGGACCGATTATTAAGGTTTGAAGTTTGTCGGTGATAGTGTCTACTGCAAAAATATGTTTTAAAGCAATCTACTGATACCAATATTAAGCAAGCACAAGCTCTCATATGAAGCAATCTAATTAATACACTATGAGGTAAGCACAAGCAAAAACTCTAGTCTTAAAAGAAGGGTTTAATGCACATAGAGCATATTTCTCACCCAAGGCGCTCCTCTGGGGCTGGACTGATCCCAGCAGTTTTGGTGGAGGTCTTCTCCCACTTTCCCCCTATCCCCAACTTACTTTTATATTATTTTCTGTATGTTTGGGTGGAGTAAATATTTTTTGTTTCTGATTAGTGTACCTAATGGGAGGGGGGTGGTGGTCGTGGTTTGGCATCTGAGGAGGGGATTCGACATGGTTGTTGGCTTCAGCAGCAGAACATCTTGATTCTCCCTTATCAGACAGGCACTTTACGGTTTTAGTACTGCAGTGTTCTCCCATTCTACTGGGATTAGAATGGAGGGGGGACATGCAGTCTCCACTTTGTTCCACACTCCATTCTGTTTCTCTGAGCAGTTGTACTGGGGAGCATGTCGACCTCTGTCTGTCCAGGGAGTTGCAGCTGCTTTTTACCTTAAAATTCTGAATCCCCTCTAGGTTTAACTCTATCCATCATCCCACACCCATGTTTCCTCTTTTTTTTTTGTCAGGCAGAAGGTCTACATGGTTTATATCGTCTCTAATACTCCAGTTTGTTTTGGGAAGGTTAATTTTAGCTTTTATAAACCTGATGGTAGCAACCTACTAAACACCCTTAGTAAAACCAGGACCAGGTTATGTGGGGCAGCAGAGTCTATGTGGTACTACATCTCACCAGCCAACCAAAAAGGCTTCTTGTCTCCTGGGGCTTTTCAAAATACTAGTATGACCAATATCCAACCCAGAGAAAATAGTAAGACAAGCTTAACTTCATTCTAGCTTTCTTTTGTTCCCTGAGGCTATGATGTGGAGTTTTTTTTAGCATGCAGTATAGAATCTCAGCTATTGTGTTTAGGAAATAAAAATTCGTAATCCATAAGAGGATTTTCGGATGTAGCTTTCTAGAATCCTATTTTATTTATTTCTGTACTGGCCATCTTAATATCCTTTCTTCAGAAGTCAAAAGACAATAATAAACACAGAGCTGAACAACTCCAAGCAGCATTTAGGGCACTTAATGCACACACAGAAACAAAGCAACTGGAAGAATAAAGGAATAGCTAAAGAAAAAGAAGATTCCACTGGTGAAGCATAAATCTTTACACTGACACTCATTGTCTGGTAAGATTTTCAGTGTCCTATTTAACAGCTATTACTTGGCAGATGCCAATTCTGGCTGGCATACTGAAGTCATTGAATTCAAACTTGTGATAAAGAGGACTGAGGTCAGATCAGATCATTTTAAACTGACCAACACATAGCTGATTGCAGTCCCAAAGAATATGCTTTATTTGGTCAGTAAGCAGAAATTCTCTGTGTTTTCTTGACAGTTGAAGAAGTTTTCATACTAGAATATGATTCTGATTTAAACAAGCAAGAGAGTTAAATGTCCAAGCAGTAAAGAAATCTTCCTTTAACCACACTAACTCTTCCAAGAAGAGGTGCCCATCATTTTTGAAAGCTGCCCTTTGGTTAAAAGATAGGGATCATTCAGAAGCTGTTTCATTTGATTCTGTATATAAAAAACGTGGAATAGTTCAAAATACTAGGAAAAAGCAGTTATTGCATAGAATTCAGTTTGTCTTTGTATCTCCCTGGCTGTCATGCCAAGAAATCAATGTCATTAACCATAACAATAACACATAGCACTGTGTGTCTCTTATTTATCAAGAAATCAAAGAGCTTTGCAAGAAGTCCTGATAACAGCTCCTGGTAATTGGAACATGCAGCATCAGCTCGTCTTTGTTAGATCACTTCTTAATGCCACTCCACCATAGAGAGATATTTTCCCAGAAATCTCTAACCTTCACAGGCATTGTCTGAGTTGAAACCTTAAAGCAGTCTGGGGATTTTCATACACAGTTACAGAGAATTCAAGGAATAATTCTGATAAGTTTTTGCTGTTGCTGTTGTTATCTCTAATTCTATCTCTGTATCAGTTCACAGAAGAAAATTGAGTCTATTTTGCTACTCTTTCATTTCTCCTCATTTGCCCCTTATTTTGGAGGTATTTTCATTTCCTTTAGTAAGCTTGAATCAAACTCAAACTTTATATAAAATATCACAATATTTAGTTAGTATTAGAGGGGGAAAACTCACTGTTTTTCATTATTGGTAATTTCTACTTTCTTAAACTCTGGACGAGGGAAACAGTTTGTATTTTGCACTTACTACAGGTAGTCTCTGAAAGAAAGTTCTAGAGAAATCCATCTGTGTCAATTGAAATGACATTTTTCCTGATACCAGAAACCCTTACAGAATAGAATTTTAAAAATAAACCTTCTCTTTACTTTAAGTGCTCATATGGGTCAATAAGAAATAGAAAACTCTTTTATGGAACTTAAAACACCCAGTTTAACTGAAAAAGTTCCACTGGTTTTAATACAGTTATACTATTTTAAAATAGTCATGCATCTTCTGTTAGACTCCTGAGTATACCTAATAGAACTGAATTATAGACTTGAGGTTTGATTCTGCAGTTCATTATATCTCTTCTATGGAAGGAGCTAAATTCACAGTAAAGTGAGTTACACTGGTCTAAAATTGCCACATATTAACAAAATAATCCAAGTTTGACAACTTAAACCAGCATTTGGAAAAAAAAAAATTTATAAATTGCTCTCTGTTTTGCATGTTGTTAAGTAAATTGGATCTATGTCTATTGTTACTTACTCAATGTGTAAATCAGGAGTGACTCCACTGATAGGGACTACATAGTTATGTCGCTTTAAAACTGTTATGACAGCAGAATCCTTATGGAAATCATAAAGACAGCAGAGTGCCACCTAGCATCAGGCTGCAGATGTGATTTTAAAGGAAGGTGGGTTGTTACCTGTAAAGATTTATCCTTGTTTCAAAAGGTGACCTGATAGAACTTGTGAGCTGGAAAAGGTGAGACACCACCAGTAATCTGACAAGAGAGGGGAGGATTAAATCCTACTTCATACAAGGAAGAGTGAACATGCAGAGACTGAGTGCAAAGGGCTGTTTATGGCCATTACATATATCTATGAAGTTTCTTGGCTCAAATATGTGTCTATGTAGCTTCATGCTCAACATAAGCTGTATTCAAAAAGCCAAAGTGTCATTCAGAAGGCTAACACTAAGGCTGATATTATAATAAAGACACCAGCAGTAAGCTGCCTTTTATTTTTTCTTAAGTGGTTAAATACATACACACACACACACACACACACACACACACATACACCCCCACAGAATGACTCTGACCTCTTGGGACACATACAAAAGACTTACAAGGAAATAACTTTTCCTTGGAGCACTGGCTTGTACTCTATATGTTTCTTAAGCATCAAAAACATTTCCTCATCCAGCTGAGAAAGGATTAATTCAAATACTTAAATGTGCCAGGTTTAAAACCTGTGCTCTTTAGATGAAACAGCTGTGTTCTTTAGATGAAAAAAACACCATTCCTCACACAAAATCATATTTTAAGAAGGAAAAAAATCCTACCTGTGGCTAATACATGCTAATAATCTACAGCTTTGTTCTTCACTGAACAGTGAGATAGAGAAGAAATGAACAAGGAGCAAAGACTTTTGAGCACAGAAGGCCCCGTTCTCCACGTTACAGCTCCCTTCTGTGGCAGACTCTCATCTCTGTACGGCAAGTACCCAATTCCCTGAATGACCAAGACTTTGATTAGACATTTTTCTATCCCACTGATGCTATAGGATAATTACCCTCTTTAGTGTCAATGACATTATTCATATGCTCCTTTGTCTCTTATAAAGGAGCGACAGTAGGACATGTGGCCACTCTTGTGCTCCTTTGGACAGATGGTGCTTTGATACAAGGAGAAGAGCTATCACACAGGAGATTTTAAAACAGTGTCCTATAACTTAAGATGCTTTTTCCATAGATCTGTCCATTTGTCAGGTACACATGATGTTTTGTTTGTATCCTTCTTGCTTGCTCAGATCCCTCATGAAGCATTCTTTGAAAATGCCTCAAGTTGAACCCCTCTGTCATCCTTGGATATGCTTTCTTTGCTGAAAGGTTATGATGTTTATTGCTAAAAAAAACCAAAAGATAATGGTGTCATAAGGAAAACAATAAAAATCCATAAAATAATTGTGTCTCTTTTTCTTTGATTTACTGTAGAATTCCTAGTGTGAACCTAAAGACCTACAACTATTGCATAAATATAAGCAGATTTGAAATAAGAGTTAAAGTCAAATCAAATTTAATTTACCCTAAACTGTAAATTAAATAATTTACTGAAAAATAATTGTGTCTTTTCCCTTTATTTCTTGTCCAGATACAAACAGATCTTAGTACTATTGAAAAAAGGGAATTTTGAGAAGAAAAAATGTTATGTGGTAATTGATGATGATATGCAAAAGAATTTTGTGATTCAGATTGTTTTAGCCAAGAAAATTTCAGGCTATCATCAGCTGTGGAGATAAATAAATCTCAGCAGACAATGAAAGGCATCCAGTCTCCTATGTCTCTAAAGACAAAGGACACACAAAGACAGGTGAGGCTTGAGGATGCCTGCCAACATTTCCTGAATTCAATTCTGCACTCTATTCCTATTCACTGAGGTTGATTATTTAAACATTGCTGTTCTGAGCCTGTTCCAATTTCAATGTATGCAATAGGATGTGAAATATGATGGGAGTAATTTCAGACCATGTATGTGTTCATTATGATCACTGATACTAGAGGTCATCTATTTTGATGACACTCCAAGTTGAGGCTTCTATCACTGTGTAGCTGGTATGGGTTTAATACCGCAAAGCATTCTTAATGAACATCGCGAAAGCAGGGCATGAAGTATTAATATCAAGGCAGCTGATCCTCTAACTGAAGAGCCTGAAAGACACTCCTTTTCTCACCTAGCAGTGCTGGAAAAAGTGCTGTGAAAGGGTCTGAAGGCCAAGTCATATATTTTAGTAAAGGTCTCCCTGGTTCATCCTCTTATGTTGACTGCAGGAAGTTCTTTCTGATAGGATATTAATATTAATATGTATCTTTCATCTGTTTCTACTTTTAATTAATTAACTCAAAGAGCACCAAAGTCCAAAATCAATCTTAATGAAAGTTTTATATCTTAACCTTTCTCTGAGAATGATACAGTTTTTTCACCTCTACAGCTGATTTTTATGCTCTTCTCTGAAAATTTTAATGCAGAGATAATGCAGATGAGCAAGCCCTACTCCTATCTACTTCAGGTTCTGAAAAATACTTCCTGAAGCTGAGTTTGATTAGAACTCATTATCCTGTAGTTGGGGGGGGGGGGGGAGGAGGTTCCTCTTCCCAGTGGAACTTCCTCCAGCTGGGAGTAGAATGAGTGCCAGGCCATTGTGAGGTAGTCTGCATGATGTTTTACTGTATGACAAGGTACCAAGTACTTAGGAAGGAGATAAATGAACGTTTCTCCTTCTTACTTTTACACATTATAATCCGTCACAAACATACCATGTTTACAGTTTCTAATGCCTTTCTACATAATATCTAATGCTGGATTTTTTTGGGAAAACCCTTCATCGTTTAAACCAAAAATGTATTTGTTTTCCTCTGTTCATAGTCTTAAGTCAAGACACTATTTGAATGTGAAAAGTTCTCTCATTTTTCAAAGAAATAACAAGACAAAAATAAAAGTAAATGCTGAACAAATTTAGTAGAAAAAGGTGTTGGTTTGATTGGAAAAATAGTAATGCTTGAAATATTTTACAAAAGTCTGCATGGATTCTCTTTAAAGTGAGCTTTGAAACTGAAGACCGAACATTTTCTGAAAAATATAATTTCCTTTCAGATTTAATTCACTTTCTTTTCTGTGAGAATTACTTGGAGTAGTTTTATGGCCTCCCCTGCTCAAGAGGCAGGCCCTAATGATGTCGTTGGGCCAAAACCCTATAAATGCAACCAGAAGACCCCTAAGAGTATGTAGATATCTGTGAGTCACCACTCAACAACTAACTTGCCTGTTAGTTCCTGCCAAACTCTTGTTGCCAGCTATTACTTAATCATATACACACACACATAGACAGTCATAAAAAAATCTACATAGCATGTTGATATGCCACAGGTTGTGAGGCATGAATTTATGAGGTTCCTTCAGTATCAGTATTGGGACAGGAGGTGGACTCAATGATCCTTGTGCACCCCTTCGCTTATATGATTCTATCAGCTTTACATATGATGGTAATGGAAATATTCAGGGTGACTGCAAATATTTTCTTACTTTTTTGTGCTTAGTCCACTTAGTCCAGTTTTTCTGTGACCCTTGAATCTTAATCAATTTCTCTGTACCCAATTGGTTGATTTTAATAACACAACCATTGCTACAATGACTGCACATTTATATACAAATAACAAAGTGAGAGATTTGACTAAAGTCAAGCTTTCCATATATGCTACTTAATGTAAATGCCTTAAGGCTTTCCAAAGGAGTAATCTGGTACCAGTGACAGACAAATAAGGAAGGTACTATTTTTTGCTAAAAATTGTAAGTTCAGTTCTGAAGTTGCAGAAGCATTTACTGACTTCCCTGACTGGAAGACAGGCAAAATAAAATTCCTTAAGCAGGATACTACATTTTTTTATGCAGCTGCTGCTAGTTAAGAAATTTGTAAAGATGTTAAAAAACCTCTTTTATTTCCCTTTCATAATTTAGACATTCTGAGATGCAGTTAATATTGTATCTGTGTATTCCATTATGATCATTGAAATATCCACTGAACAAATAGCAGAACTACAGAACTCTATGCCAAAGGATGTTATGGATGTTAAAAAAATGTGTGACTTCAGGAGGAAACTGGACAAATATATGCCAGAAAATCTCTTGAGAATTGCCAAATATTGCCATACCTGTCACAGGAAGATATGTAAGATGAAATTTTTTGAGATTGGGAGAGCATGTTGAAAAGTATCATGTAGACTTAGCCTGCATTTTCTCTGCCTTAGATATTTCCTCTAAGGAATAGAATTATAGGGCAGAGTCACAGAACCCAGCTATGACCTTTCTTGTTGTCTTATGTACAGCAGCATAACCATCTTTCAAAAATACTGAGTAGGCCCTGAAGACTCATTAAGATCTGTTTCTTTCATAACTAACCCCACTTCTATTGCAGAGATATATAACTACAGTAAGTCATGGAAGGAACTATTCAGTTGTAATATTTTCTTATCATTCTTGCCTTAGAAATATACAAAAGGAAGGCACATCACACTTTTCCCAGATTCACCTTTTTCCTTTCGGATTCTCTATATCTAGAAATTTTAAGAGACAAAAGCATCCTATTCAAACCAGGAAGCCGCCTTGTAAGAGGAAATGACCTCTTGGAGAGTACATTATTTATTCTCCAGGGGACTAGGTAAGGCCACCTCTCATCTTGCAGATAAAACAGTCCCCACTGAAAATTCTTTCTCCACAAAGGTATATTTTCTTGTGGTAAAGAAATTCAGGCATAGAAGCCAGCATTCTGACAAAATATGATAAAAATGTAATACCTGGGACCTAACCTAATTAAAAAGAGGCATATTTGGTCTTGGAATTATTCCATATGGCTCTCTAGAGAGAAAAGTGGTTTATGAGATCTGACAGCTTCAAAACCCACATGTTTTCCTCCTCATTGATATGAATGGTGGTGAAGTAACGATATTCAGGTTTGATAAAAGCCCTTTGATATGTGCTGATAAAAATAATGCAGAATAACCTAGACAGTTGCAAGTTCCTAGTTCCTCAGTGGTAAGAAAAAGACATTTTTACTGCACAGTACAATATATTTGCCCTGCTGTGCAATTCTTAACTGAATTTGTCAACTGAAAGGATGGCATAGAAAAATTTGTTCATGAATTTGCGCATGTTACTACCTGTGTCAGAAAAGTGAAAAAGCAAGAAAAGGCTAATAGGTATTGTTAGACTACCGCTACACAACAATATATTTAGGCATAAAGAAGTAATTTCTGGAAGCATCGATATTTTACAGCCAACTAGAGTCTTATCTTGATTAGACTACTAAAGGCAGTCCAAAGAGAGAAAAAAGGGGAAAAAAGTAGCATCAAAGTTCTGGTTGGTGAAATGAGCAATGGCCTCTGTTATGCTAAAAGAACAATCACAATATTGTCTTTATATAAATCCTTCAGCACTGAAAAGGCTAAAGGATATTGGCAATGGAGACATCCTAAGTCTCTTTGCTATTTACAGAAGGCTCCTAACATGGGCAATTCTTATCATGCTTGTTTACAAGAGGAACACTTACCTAGAGCAATTCCCTGTCTCTTTGAACAAATATTTACACTTGTAAGTAGCTTTACACGTGTGAGTAGTCTCATGTGTGATTTTGGTAGGGTTATTGACATGCTTGCAGAATTAGAGCAAGCGTTTGCAGGCTGTAAAAAATCTGTACCTTTTCTAACTATTTCTCAACTTGCTAAAATTCTTCTGATGTGTTTTAGTGTCTGAGAAAGCCCTGGGACTATTCTATATAGACATATATTTATATCCATTAACACAACCTAGAAAATATAAATTGAGTGTATATTGTTTAGAAAATCTTGTTTTGCATTTTTTCTGTTGTGTAGCTGATTGCTTATTATTACAAACATCAGCAGTAAACCAATATTCAAATATGCAATTTAATGGTATTTATCATATGAAAGAAAACTCTCATTCTTTTTGTGTTGTCACATACCTAGAACAAGAAGCCAATTTGTAGCAACTGCATTGCCATTGCATGGAATAATGCTTTCTGCCTCTGCACATAACTGAATATGCCAGCAATCAGATGGATTTTTGAACAAAATATTAAACAGGCACTGTCATTCCAGAGCAAATTCAAACAGTATTTTAGCGTAGCTGAAATATTTGAAAATAATCCATGAAATATACTGTTAAACATGTTAAGAGTCAAATAAAATCAACAAATTATTTCAACTTTCCCAGAGAAACTTGAGGTCTGCCTGCTACTTGTACAGGGTGCATTTTCTCATGCAGAAAAAAAAATTCTTTAAAAAAAATCCATCAGAAGAAAAGCTATAGTCTTACATTCATATGCATATAGAATTTAAGTGTCACATCATTAATTTTAATTTAATTTTGGTTTCTCTTTCTTTAACTGATGTTAGGAAATACTATATCTGATTTTCTCACACTTATGGAAACAAATAGATACGAACTAACCTTTTAATGCCAGACTATACCCCTTATGGCCTTTGGCAGTTTCACTGGTTCTTCAAAGAATAATAAGAAGGAATTCAAGCCTCCCTCTGCTGGACCAGCAGAAAACAACTACCTGCTTACTTCAGCTGAATCTTCAGATTTGGATAGATATTTAACTAGACACAGTAAGGTCCTACTTATTAATAAAAATTAATTGTAATATTTTAGTAAGTTAAATAGACTTAGGTCAACCTAATTTTCGTATGCTAGTACGGCATATACTCTTGCTGTGAAACTATGTAAGTCTGACAAAGTTTTGCCTTGGTCATTGATGGCAAATATTTACTAATTTTTTTCAGTATGTGCAATTGCAATGAAAGAACCTGAAAGGGGTACTCATTAGGTCTGTATTAGCTAAATTCATTGTCTGGGAAATCATAGAATAATAGGTCTTAATAAAGCCTCAGGACATCATTCAGCTTGTCCTTTTGTCTTGAAGTAGAATTAACTATGTGTGTGCCATTTCTGTCATCAATTATCTCCGAATCTCAGATATTCTTAAAGCTCTGTAGTTTTCACACTCCTCCCTATCATTAAAATATTCAAAAATTTTTTTCTTTATTTGAATGACTTTTAGTAACATCCTATTTTTCCCTCACAAACTTTGTTGTTTTTTCCCTCAAGATCACACCTTCCAAAGATGATTGTTATTTTTTAAGACAAACTCCTACTAGTTTCAGTGACTGCCTGTTATTATAGTAGGATTCTATGAACAACAATTTTACATTCTTCTCATATACTGCTTTCATGATTATATACACTTTGATCACATTCACGCTCTCCAAATTAATCTTTCCCAACATTTTTCTCTTCTTCATGTGTGTGTACTTTATCCCTTTAACCATTTTTAACTACTTTTCTCCATGCACTCACTAACTCTGTTATAACCTCCATGAAATAGAGATGCCATAACAGCACACAGAACTCAAGACGTAGAAAATGCCTTCCCTCTTGTTCTCAGTAGTCTTCCTGATGCCATCCATCGTTTGGTTGGTTGCTTTGGCTGCCACTGAACACTGGGATGGTGGTTTTGGAGAACTGTCCATGACAAATCCACTTTTTCCTTCCTAAGGTGAAACTGCCAGTAGATAAGAAAAGATTAATGATGCAAAAAATTTCTTTTCAGTGATATCTCATGCTTCTAGCAGCTCAGACAAGGTCAGGGTGATGCTAAAGTAGAGTAAGTACTGCGCATTAATACAATTTTCCGTATATTCCAAAGGGGTTTTATACACAGAGGAGTTCAAAGTGAGTGAAAAAGTGGGCTCATTTTTAAAAAGTAGAATGTAAGAATGTGCCATTAAAAAAAAAAACAAAACCCAACAATAACAACAACAAAACCAACCTCTGAAGCTATAGTTTCGTACTCCTACTAAAAAAAAATGAATATCATAAAGGCGAGCACTGAAGCTTAAGAAGGAAATTAAAATGTCGTGTTTTGTTCAGTCAGCTTTTTTAGTTTGAGATTCTATTTCTCATAGAAATGGTGATTCAACACTCTTACTAATGTTCACGACAAAATCCTATATTTTACTTCTTAGGAACTTTATGTTCTACTTTTTAAGAAAATTAAGTGTCTCAAGTGTGCCTTGTCTTTGAATGGGAAGAAAGCCAAGACATCTAACAGTTTTTGGCATGTTTGGAGAAGTACCTCATATGATGTAGGTGTGGATAGTGCATCTGTTAGCCAGTGAATCATGCAATAACATATTCCCTGGTTTTGATTTTGAAGATGATTGTTATGCCAAGACATATCAAAAAAATATGAACATATCTATAAGAAGAAAGCTTCTCACTGCCATCAAATTTGCTCAGTCACTGAGTAGCAATTGAAGGGAAAGAGCATGGTATGACTGTAGTCATGGGACTACTTACATGGCAGAGGTGATATGCAGTTATTCAGGATGCATAAAAGTAGGTGCTGAAATAAACAATATTCAGAGAGTATGAGTATTCTCAAAGGATAGCTCTGTGAAAGTTTAGTGCCTCTAGAGATCCGATGTAATGTCTCTAATGGTTATTGTAAGTGGTCTCTTCCTCTCAGTGCCAATGATCAAATTATTCTCATTCACTGGGAAGTTTGGGGTAGCGGAGAGTAGGTTTCAAGACAGATGCACAACATATTTACATATTGCAAGCAGCATCTAGGGAAATTATCAAAGTTCTTTCATCTGAAAGTAATACCTACTGTAATTATCCTGAGGTTTTGCCACAGGATTCTTTTTAAAATCTTGCGTCTTTCACTGGTTCTTTAAATCAGTCATGATAGACTCTGTAAGAGTCTTATAATGGTACTAGTTTTATGAGCTAATTTAATAAAATACAACGTGCCAGAAGCACTAATAAAAAGAAACATCCTTTTCAGATTTGCTGCCTTGAATAACCTTTGCTACAAAATCCAAAATGCACACTGCATTAATGTGAGCTAATTATTGCATCTGAATAAATACATAATACACCATGGTACATTTTTGATGACACAAGTCAGTCCCATTTTGCCCAAGACAACTGCGAATGGTGACTCATGGTAAATTGCAATTACAACGTTTTAATATGTCATGACTTTTGCAGTATGCCTGATCCATGGATGCAAAAAAGGAGCAGTAAACCATATAATCTACAGTCCTCCATTTCTTTTTGGTAGTGTCAGACAAGCCACTTGGTTTATCTACAGGAATTTTGCACTTGAAAAGAAAATGATGTTGTATTTTACTTTTTTGTACATCTATGTTGATCTACCAGTCACCAAAACTGGAAGAGAGTTTTGTTAAAAGCAACTATACCACTTAATAAAAACATGTATCTAATCTAAAAAGGAATGTATCAAATAAAAATGTTCAAGAATTATTCCCCCCCAAAAACTGCATGTTTTCAAATCCAAGAGTACAGCTCAGGTAGTGAGATTCAGACTAGGTATAAAATTAACATTTTAAAGTAAATAACTTGAACAACTGACTAACAACAGTGTTGCATTCTTTTTCAGCATCAGCCTTTAATGAGGGCTGGGTAACTTTTGAAAAGAAAAGGCTCAACAAAAAGTCAGGAATTGATAAAGAACTAATATTGTATTACTGAATGTGTAATAGAGATCCCACTTTCATATGTATTATCTGCATTTGTGATGGTGGGGGGGAGATGAAGGAAAAAAATGTCAATCTGCTTTTAAATACATCTTCTTCTGGGTTCAGTCTCAGAAATTGGAAACTGTAAAGATTACAGATTATCTAAAATTAACCCTTTTTTGAGAAATAGTTCTTAATAGTGGAAGTAAGTAGTGAAACATTAAATATCCATCAAAAAGTTTTTCAATAAAGATATTTTCTGTATTTTGCTAACTCTTTTTCAATAGGCCACCTTTAGATTTCTCTGGCAAAGTTGTAGTGGGAAGCATCTCATTCAGGACTTCAGTTCTATAGCAAAATAATTTCCTTACTTCATAGAATCATAGAATCATAGAATCAGCCAGGTTGGAAAAGACATCTGAGATCATCAAGTCCAACCCTTGACCCACTACCACCATGGTTACTAGACCATGGCACTAAACGCCATATCCAATCTCATCTTAAAAACCTCCAGGAACGGAGAATCCACTACTTCCCTGGGAAGCCCATTCCAATGTCTGATCACTCTCTCTCTGTAAAGAATTTGTTTCTAATATCTAACCTAAACCTCCCCTGGCACAGCTTAAGACCATGCCCTCTTGTCTTACTACTGGTTACCTAGGAAAAGAGACCGACGCCCACCTGGCTACAACCTCCTTTCAGGGAGTTGTAGAGAGTGATGAGATCTCCCCTGAGCCTCCTCTTCTCCAGGCTAAACAACCCCAGCTCCCTCAGCCTCTCTTCATAGGACTTATGCTTGAGTCCCTTCACCAGCCTTGTTGTTCTTCTCTGGACCTGCTCCAGCATCTCAATATCCTTCCTGAACTGAGGGGCCCAGAACTGGACACAGTACTCCAGGTGTGGCCTCACCAGCACTGAGTACAGGGGGAGAATCACTGCCCTGGTCCTGCTGGCCACACTGTACCTGATACAGACCAGGATGCCATTGGCCTTCTTGGCCACCTGGGCACACTGCTGGCTCATGTTCAGCTTCCTGTCAATCCAAACTCCCAGGTCCCTTTCTACCTGGCTGCTCTCCAGCCACTCTGTCCCCAGCCTGTAGCGCTGCAGGAGGTTGTGGCCAAAGGGCAGGACCCGGCACTTGGTCTTGTTGAACCTCATCCCACTGGAAGCAGCCGAACTCTCTAGTCTGTCTAGTTCCCTCTGCAGAGCCCTCCTGCTTTCCAGCTTATCGACACTCCCCGCCAGCAGCTGCTCCCAAAACACAATAGTAGAAATAAGCACACTATTTAATTGACAGAATGATGATGGTAATTTTTTTTACCATCTTAGTAATCTACTATTTTATTTAAAATATTACTTCCAAAAGGAAAGACTAGCCAGTCACTTAACTGGCTACTTACTCAGGAAAAAAAAAACCAACATACAACAGATAATACAAATACCTGCAAAAAGATTCATTCATTGATCAGTTAGGACACAAAGGTTTTGAGTTTGAAGCATCATCTGTGTTCTAACTAGAGTAGATGCAAAGGGCCAGATCTACTTTTAATGTGAAACTCCAGTTTGAAGGTTATGGCAAAGATATTTGAGGAAAAGCTTTGGGACAGAAAAGCTCTGCTTTATATTTGTATGCTTTTTAAAGCATTTACATATATACAATTTATGTTGTGTATTGAAGCTAATATTTTTTTGATGGCTACTACTGCTACATTAAGGAAGTCCCGGAGCAGGAAGCAGTTGGAATCAAGGCAGCATGACTGCCTTGATCAACAGATACTGGCCCCTCAGTAACACGGGGGGGGGAAGGGGGGAAGAGACAAAAACAACAACTAATTTCATCCTGAGACCTTTTAGCAGCTACTTTCTAACTGGATCCAGATGTCAGTATCATCAATGCCCCTTGTTCTCTTCCACAATTAACAGTGGAAATATGGTTAAGATCAGAACTTGAACTGTCTTGAGCTGTCTTTCAGTTGTGACTTTTTTCCTTCTTTAAGAATACCAGAGAGATTGTCATGGCTAGAGTGTTTTTCTGTCTGAAGGTGAGCCTTTTTGCCCTGAAAACCCAAACAAGTTGTGCAAAACTTGTCTAATATAGGATAGAGGTTTAACAGCTGAAACAGGCAGACAGTGAAGCTTCTATCTCTGACAGGGAATAGAGCTTATATTGCACAGTCTTTTAATCCTCTCTAGATTGTGAATACCATTTCAGTTCAGGCAACTTTGAGTCACCTTCAGGCAGAAACTACCTGTCTCCCTTGAATTTTTGTAGCATTCAGCCTCATATTTTTAGATGCTCTGGCTTGCATCTAGGCTACCTAACAAAGGTAAATGGAACATACAGTCTCTTACCCTGTTGAAGAAGCACGTAGCCTAGTGACAGGGCTGGGACGGATGGTTAACTATGTAGGCTGTCAGGTTAACACTACATTAACAGCAAACATTGTACTTTTGAGATTTCATTTCCCACACCCACCCGCTCTATTTGTTGAAGAGGAATTTACAGATTTATAGAGGCTTGGGATCAGATGATCTTGGGGTCTTTTTCTAAGTAATGTTTCTCAAACTTGAAAAAACAGTGGATGCTTTTAATCAGAGCTCGTGGAGAGAGGGTAAGGAAGTAAGAGATTTATCTGGCATTTTGTTAAGAAGGACAAAGAATATCACAGTTTTCCGTGATACTTTGCATAAGACTTTAATGTTGTTAAGAGAAACTGCTAACAATATGCACACTGTGCTTCTTATAGACATGCAGAAATAAGATCAGCAGGGAGTGGGGCTTTTTAAAATATTGGTTTTTTGCAAAACATTTGGAGTGCAATGGAATTTAAAATAAAATCCTTTACACAAGTAAATACACCACCATATGTACTTGTTAAAAGAGATATGCTTTATTTTGCATGAAGTGTACCCTCTAAATGTCTCAAAATAAAAGACTTTCATTGCCAAACTTTGGGCTTTATCTGGCATGTTGTTGACTTGCATCCTCTAATGTTTCAACACATTTGTTACTTAGACTGAAATGTTTCTCTGTTTATTTGAGATTAAGGGTTTGGATTTGGTAGAAGTGGGTTTCAACACCAAGATGAAGAAACTTAAACGACTGTCATGTTAGTGATTTTGTTTTGTTGATTTTGGGGGCAGGGAGGTATGTTTGGGTTTTGCTGCTTTGGGGTTTTGTTGTTGTTGTTTGGATGAGTTTGATTTTGTTTATTTTTATTGTGTGTTTTATTTTTTTATTTGTTGTGGTTTTTTTGGTTGTTTTTACTTAAAACTTAATTCTCGGTAATGTGAAATCCTGAACTATCAGTGATGGAAAATTTCAGAAGATTTAACTATATAGTTATATATATTTTTATATAACCTTTTAAATCTCTTTGTTTGATAGGGAATAATATCTTCTATTTGCAGTATAAAAGTATTTCTAGAGAAATTCATTTACTTCATCTTTTCTCTTATACCAGTATGGTATTCTGGCTCCAGTTTGCCAGCTATTGTGGTTTCAGTGGCAGGAAATTCAGATAAACATTCAGACTTATTTGTTTTTTCATCACAGTGTACCAGTTCTGGAAGAGATCACAATTGGTAATCTCTTCTTTCAGAAATCTCAACCCACGTAGCAACATCCAGGGAGAAACTCTGCCTCAAGAGTTGAATCTAATCAGAGACCAAGCCAGAGAACAAATTCTCCTGCTGCTCACACGGCTATTTCTAAATGCAGAAGCTTACATGACAAAACCTGCTACAAAACAACATAGTTTTTCAAAGTCTGATCACACGCTAAGGAAAATAACTTGGAGGAACATGTAGAAAAGCCTTGCTGATGCTTGTTATTGTACTGTAAGCTCTGAATCTTGTTGCAAGGATTATGTACTGCAAGAAAAGTCAAACTGTGAAAAAGCCCAGGAACCTTATACGTAGTATAAGGGACATTCCAATAGTGAAAATAATGTCTCTGTTTTCCAGACTGATTGTACTGCGTTTACATTTCAAAGACATTTTTTGTGTTTTCTTGATGTCTCATAGAGTTTCTGTTACAACATGTTATGCATGGTATGGTTGTTTTGAGGATTACAGACTCTGGTCAGCCTATGTCACTGTGACATATTTATTGCTTTTTAGCACTGATGTGAATTAGGGGTCACTGGAGTATAAACCATAACTGGTAATCAACCTCCTTTCTGCTCTTTAATCACTATGTGTGATTTTATGGTGTCATCCTCATCTTTCTGCTGAAGATAAAGGCTTTCACTAGAAATGGAATCTTTCGTCAACTAAAGACCTGTTGCATTCATGTTTAAAATTTAAATTCAAATTAATCTCTAGTATGCTGTTACCAGTGTCCAAGCCTAAAATTCCTTTTCCTAGAAATCTTTTGATACTCAAGGGTATCCCACCACTCTGGTCATTACATTTCAAAGAGCAGGAAAATATGAAGAAACCTCAGTTACATAGATATGCACATATGCATACATTCATACTTTATGTATGCACATAAAATTTGTGAGAATAGGTATGTATGTATATATGCTTACATATTATGAGAATTCCCTAATATGAACTCTCATCTGTTTGCACAACTATGTAATTGATAATACAAAATTAATTTGAGCCTGCCATGCTATATAGATAATGATTTCATTTTTATATCAAACCCCTTGGAACAGAACATTTTTTTCAGACTTCTTAAATGATTGTGCCTTAGCTAAAGTAACTTTATTAACTATAATTTTTATTTAACTAAAAACCCAGATCATGAGATTTATCATTTAGGGATTTATTTAAAATTCAGATAATAACAATTCAAAGGAAAGTAGAAACCACCATCCGTGAATTCTAAAATTCTTTTTATTAAAGAGAGGATTTTCTATCCTGGAGGGTAAATTCTAGAGGATACTTAGAAAACCTGTAAGAAAAGAGTATTATGACATCTCCTACTTCTTGTTACATTCCTAGAAATGACAAAGAAGGAAAAACTCGGTAAGGGGTTTCAAATCCTTTGAAGAAAAATTTCCTATATTTTTTTCATTTAATGTGCTCTGGTTTTATTTTTTTAAACTTTATGTCAGTCTTCAGCTTAATGTATATGAAGGAAAAGATTCTGAAGTGAACAAAAGCCAAAATTCACAGGTTCAAATTTCACATAAAATTTCATTTATTTTCTCTGCATTCTATTAACATATCAGAATAGATATGTAGAAGATTGACACCATTTCTGAAATTAAAATTTTAGTATAAGACACAGTTTGCACAATTATTAATCAAAGAGAAACCCATGTAACCCAAATAAAAAAAAATCCATTGTCTTGATGAAGTATATTATTTCAGAGTACAATAATTATCCTGATAGAGAAAAAAAATGCCATATACAAGAATGTGATAAGAAAATGCAGATTAATATTAGTAGGAGTAGTAATAGTACTGGTAGTAGCAGCTGCAGCAGCAGTAGTAGTATTTTAATTGATAATTTCATTAGCCAACAGTTGCATCTTTCAAACAAACAAACAAACAAAAAACAAGCAACCTACCAACCAAAAAAAAGTCACTCTCATTAATGCCATTGGGCAAACAGCTGCCTGTCAGCTCTTAAATACTGATGGTGAGTATCAGTACACCAGTTCCTGTCTCACTCTCCCCATCCACTGAGCTCATCTCACTTCTTTGCTGTGCTACACCGAGATAAATCTTGCTTGGTCACTCTGCATGCCATGCTCTGCATCCTATGACCAGGTCCAAATGACACCTAGGTCACTTAATTGAAATGTGGAGTTGCACCCAGGGGTCTGCTCTGAAATGGTAGAGTTCAGTCCAAAGATCTTTGAAGAGTCAAGACAGCAGGATTCCAGACTCACCACGTAACCTACCTGAGTTTCATCACTTGTCATATGGTCCAGTGCTGGGGTCTCAAAGGTTAAAAGAAGAGAAATTAGGGTATCTTTAAAATGTGTGTTGCAGGGAATTTCTCAGAGAAGTACTGAAATGAGAGATAAGTCAGCACACTTCTGTAACTTTAAAAGAAGCGTTTAAATATTTCCATGAAACAATTTGTAAATTACTAGTTTAACACTTTCAAGTATAATTTTTTAATTGACAATGCTTCTTTTTTTGTGCTGTTAGTCCCACTTTTTTCTATACAACCTTATGATGTAATTTTGTTTGCTTTGCTTTTTATATCGGGCCCAAGCCTGTACAAAGTACACAACGTAATCAGAACCTGTTTTCACAATGATCACAATCTATAAAACTCATAGTTTACAAACATTTTTGGAGGCAGGACTTGAGTTCTAATCCAGTCTCATTATTGAATGTCTGTGAGATTTATTCATGAGTATTCATATATGTGAGTTACTGTTACTCTTGTCAGTATTGTCTGTTTACTGCAGAAGCTCTCTAGAAGAATGATTGTATCTCTGAATCAAATCTCCTTGACTCTAATAGATTCCATCCGGAGGGCCTACGTGCCTGTAAAACCTCTAGTACAATTGAGAGGACCCTTTGTGCAGGAACTTTAATGTAGTCTTCTGAAATCTTTAAATGTTTCCAAGACAGGTCTCTATTCCATTCACTTTCAAATGAGTTATTCATTTCAGTGAGATTACTTCAAGCCTTTCAGCATCTTTTGCATGACAAAAACTAAGCTAGAAATCCATATAGGATCCACCTCGCAAAACAGCATAATGTTTGGTCTAATGATTAGGCTAAGAGCCAGAAGGAGCTAGTTATGCCAGCTTAGAGACAATGAGCTCTCACTATTCAGAATCCCACTTCTTCCACTGATTGATAGCAATAACTCTGTGATTTTGTAGCCCTTGATTTTGAGTATTACCATTAAGTTTTTTTTAAAGTTGAACAACAGCAGTTCTTGCTAGTTTATTGCAGATGGGGTTACAACATCTGTAGATCCTGAATAAAGTATTGATTTCATAACCTTGCTGTACTCTTATGCACTATGGCTCTGTAAAAGTGAGCTTCTTATCTTAGGATACTAAATAACTTGACAGATACTTAACCCTCCCTAGTTCCCTGAGGGTTTGATTACTCTGTGCATCACAGGAATGACAAAGTCAACTATAAAACCATATAAAGACAGCACTGTAACAACATAAAAATACTAAAAAAGTAATTTTTACTCAAGCCCTGAGCATTGAATAAATGAAATAAATATATGTAATCTAAAATACCTGAAGACCCTTACTCATACATTTTTTTTAAACTCACATATTTTACAATTACTTTTAAAGACTTCTTCACCTAATTAGTATTGTTATTGTCAAAAGAATTTTTTATTAAATACTTCCCATATGATTTTATTTCCCTCTGATAACTATCAGGTTGCATTCTATTTGTAGCTCAAGTGAATTCTTCTGATTTAGAAGTGTCAGAATTTAGGTGAAATCATTAATTTCTGTTTTCTTCTGTCCAACAGCACAAATAGGTATTCAATGTCAGTGTGTATGAAATGGTCTTCATAGGCAGAAATGAACCCTAACTGAGTTGAAAGAGCCTGGAGTCACAGAGGAAATCACATCAGTTCAGAACACCTCGTGTTTGCAAAATACAATATGCTTTACATACCTCTGGAACTCTGAATTCTGAATTCTGATCTTCCAATCCAGGCCCTTCTCGGAGCGTACAGTGACTTCAGTCCAACTCTTTTCTGCAAAGAGAAGGGGTGTGTGAAGAGAAGGGCTGGCACACATGCTGCTATTAAACAGACATGGAGCTGGGTCTTGTCCAGGGTGGATACCCATTTCAGGTTGTCAGCATTTTGGAGACTGCCAAAGTCTAGATCTAGTCACTAAATCCTTGTGTCGCTTGTTCACGACACACTTAGATGGTCCCAAGCATGTACCAAGGACTGCTTCTGTCATGGCATCCCCCTGCAAGGGAAGGGGTTGGTCAGAATACAAGGGGTTGGTCAGAATACAAGTCTGAATGAGAGATTACTAATATTGGAAATTGAAGCCTAATATAATAAAAATTGTCATGAAATGCCCAATCCCTCTTTAGCTGTGTTTTACCTGTCAAGTTTTCTCTGTGAGACTATGATGATTAAATTTAAAAATGTGCATTTATGTATGCCATGAAGTACATGCTCTGATCTTCATTTGATAATGCTGAAAAATTATGATTGTACGTGATACTGTTGCCTCACTCTATGTTAATGTTACCTTATGTCTATAAGGTAACAAGTATTTTGGCTACTGTTAACTACCAGATTAGTTCCACTGGTATCCTGCAGTAATTGCATGCCAGAAATCATTTTTGCATAGTATTATCACTTTACTCTAAAAATTTTTGAAACTGTTGCTTTGATTTTTTTTGTCTTGACAACTAGAACCATATATTTCTAACCTATGAACAAGTTACAGAAAGTGCTATCTCTAAATGTTTTCTAAAATTTAAGGATGATTGAAGGAATTGTCCTTGACAGAAATCTTTTGTATGGCTACAGGAATAAATGCATTAAGAAACTATCACCTCGTCTGAGGAAAGTGTTCAGGTAGCATTTAAGGGTACAGATAGACATGCACATAAACACACATATATAAATCCACACTTCTACTATGTACATACATATACATGTAATATGTATACACACACACATACACACACACTCAATCTGGCTTCGCAGAAAACATCTGTTAGTGATTGTGGTTTGATTTGCTTCCATGAGGCATTAAGTTCCTTTATCATAACCATCTGTCATTTTGCCGTGTATACTGAATTAATTACAGAATTTTAAACAGCTCATTTAAAACAAACCACAAAATAAATTACTATCTGGTGAGAGCAGTTTATGAATAATATGTGTATTCTTACTGTGAAGAAAGTAGCCACTTTTAAGGTTCAGTCATTTAAATTGTCTCTAAAGTTTTGGGGACTTAATATTAAGTTCTGTAATGTAAAGAAGCTCATGCTTTTATGAGCAAACTCCAAATCCTTCAGAATTACTGAACTACACAAAATTAGTGTAAGGGGAAAATAAATTTAATCTTTAACACCATTTATTCATTTGACAGTGGGAGATCAAACCTTTGAATGGTACTTTTGGCATAAGTAGGAGCAGTTCTCTGAGCCAATAGAAGTACAACATTTACATTTGCTGATGTAGAGCCCTGGATTTACTTTAAACCTCCTTTTTCAGCACAGGTACAGGAGGCTTGCTTTTAGAAAGCTTTCCTATCTTAAATCTGTGTATATTTTAGGATAGTTTTATGTCTTTTCATTATCATCATCAATGCTACAATACTGTAGGGGAAAGGCATATTACAGGATCACAGAATGTGCTGAGTTGGAAGGGACCAACAAGGATCATCAAGTTCAACCCTTAACCCTGCACAGGACCATCCCCAGGAGTTACACCATGTGCCAGAGAGTATTGTCCAAATGCTCCTTGAACTCCATCAAGTTTGGTGCTGTGACCACTTCCCTAGGAAGCCCCCGTATCCCATTGTCTTATTACAGTTTCATGTAGGGCAAACTGGGAAGGAATATAAAAACTGTGACTCTCTTTTGTATGTGTGAGCACTCTTTAACTAAGCTCTGTAATAAACATTAGAAAAGGTCAACCTATTTTGCTAAAGAAGAAGCCATGCTATTATGCATTAATTAATTCTGAGAGAGTAGACAGTGGGGATATTTGGGTAAGTGCTTGCCAAGAATCAGGGCTGAACAGTCTAACTCTAGCTATGTTCTTTATTCCTTTGCTTTTATAGTCTATACTAATTACAGAGACATTAGTAAGATTAGATGTTCCCAGTTGTGCCAGTTATGCAACAGTACATCCTGATTTTTGATACAAATATAGTTTCAGTTGAAGAACATATCTAGTGGCCGTTAGCCTTCCACATTTCAAGATACAGCCTCTGACAGACTCTAAACATGTGGCTGGTCTACTTCATGTCTTCATTTGCTCTCACATAAAAGCTCTCCACCTTCTCACAAATTGCTAAACAATTACTTTGCTTATCATCTGCAATGTGCATTATAATTTCATCACTTTCAATCTGAATTCTTGCTGAAGATCATGCATTCCTTTGATCTTTGAGATAAAAGTAAAATTCTCAGTAAGTATGTTTTTATTGGCATCTTTCCAGCTTTCCTTTCTTATTCTCTATAACCAAACAACAGCATACCGACATTTTAAAATACAGATCTGTCACTATTTTAAGTACTCAGTCCCATTTTCTCTTAATTATCGTACATTTAAACTGAAAATTTTCCATTTCTAAAGATTATATAGCCTTGTATATATTCTAATTAGGCAAACTAAATTCATTTAGACTACATAATAAAGTAAACTAAACAAAAAGAAAGTTAAAATGGGAAATAAATGCACAGAAAAAGCTATTGTAGGAGTACATGAAGAACTTTTAATTTAATATGGGAAAGTTAGGAAATATCATAATTGAAGTTGCCTTTTCAACAAATGATTTATGATACTCCTTAATTACATGACCTTACAGTATTTTTTTCTGCAACCGTAGGAAAAAAAATGCTTTGAATATATTACTCTGAGTCATCTGTAGAAAAGGCCTGGTACTGTTTATTCAGTGATGGAAACATATTTTGGAAAAAAAAATAGTGTGAGCATGTAAGTAAAAATTGTACCATACAGTGTGCAACAAAAGTACAATCTAATTTAAACATTTCCTTTTTTGAGTGATTTCATAACCTTGATAGCTGTAATTAACAGCTTTATTCTTGTATGTACTGTCTTTATTTAAGACTCCCCTTTTCAAGACTGATATCAAATACTGTCATATAAAGTTTTGTACAGATTCCAGGAATAGTGTGAACTCTTAGAACTGATAACATATAGGGGTGTCTGTGTAGGACGTGACCAGATTTAAACAGAGGTGTCAGAAATATTTCCAAAATAAAGAACAGTTTCACTGGATTTTCTTACACTCTTTTCTTGTTGTAGCTTTATCAGCAGAGAGGCCAAGTTTTCTTACTGACCTAGTCAGTCTAGGTCTTAACACTAACCCAGCGGTGTCACAGAAGTGACTTAGCAGCTCCACTTGAACCTCTTGACTGCGCAGGCCCATGGGCTTCAAGGGGGCATTCACAGCTAGGAGTGACAGTGGTAGGACTTTTCCCAGGCTGTCCACATACATACCAAGAAGCAGGTCTGTGAGGTTTACAACAGCTCATCTTCATGTTTAGTCTTTGAGCACATAACCCTGGTTTATCTACAAAGCAGGCCAGCTTTCAATGCAATCAGAAGATCCCCACTACAAGGAGTATGCCTAGATATTCCCATTTTCTACACTGCCTCAGCTGTCACAACAGCTAGAAGTTTCTGCTCTCCAAAACCTTTCCACGTGAGACCCACTAAAGATGACATACATGCTCTCAGCAGAGGTCAGAATATTGCAACCTCTCTCCCAGTGGTTTGGCTTCTGTGTGGTGCTTTCATCTGGAGCCTGTGGTCTGACATGGCCCTTGAGCACTGTAACCACAAGTGCTGAGAGCATCAAATTTGCCAAGTAACACTAGCCAAACATAGTATACTGTGTTAGCCAGTGTCATACACAAATGCTATAGCTTGTATGCCATATAACATCAAAACCCATAGCAGGTACTGTACAGTTGTACAGTCTCTGTTGGTATCCGTCCAAGCCCAGCCTCTGAGCAGCCCATATGTGCTAAATTTTAACAAGAAACAGCCCCTGTCTGCATTGGGGATCACTTCTCCCTCACCAGAAATATAAGTAGAAAATGGTCTGGGGAAAAGCAAGAAGAAAACTCCTTCCAGACTGTGCAGGTACTTCTTCCCAAACCCCAGTTCTGTGCTAACAAAGTTAATGCTTGTAATCCTGTGCTAGCTGTGCTGCTAATACAAGGAGTCAGGCAGAGTCCTCAGGTGGCCTCCAGGACAGCCTCATACCAATAGGTCTGGGGAGGGCTCACGAGGTAAGAAGAGAGTACAATGATTTTTGTACTGGTACTGTAGCTGAGGACACTCCCTATGCAAGTGAGGATAAGTACACTGGGGCACTCCTGCTGCAGTGAAGTCACTCAAGAGAAGCCTAATGCCAGCAACATTCTAGAGTCTACAGGTGAGTGGTTGTGGGGAGCCTAAATTTTCATGTCTGTATCATGCCCCCATTGCCTTCCTCCTTCCCTCTCCAACCCAGTCATCCTGTAGTAGTGGTACAGCAGTAACTGGTTAAACACTGAGCACTGTAAGATGCTCAGGCAGGTTCAGGAAGGCTGAAATTTCCACAGATTTTAGCACATAAAAGACAACCTAAAATATAGACTAAATATTTTCTGAAATGCAAAACTCTCCTGTCTACTATTACAGATGAAAGGGACTCTAGCTTGAAAGAGAGCACCTCCAAGGAAGTTAAAAACCTGACTCCATCCCACTGTGTTGTGCAAGACTGAAAAGACTCTTCTTTCAGACAAGGGCAGCCACAGTACAGTCTTGTGCATGTGCATATAGTCAACTATAAAAGCCAGTGGAAATGGATCCTTTTAACCAACAAGTTAAATATCTGGGCACATAATTAGTATAATCTGCATTAACTGCATATTAATATAGCCACCATGTCAGTGGCATGTTGTTACTGAAGAAATATTTGCACTCTTAACTGAGAAATAAGTAGTGAAGGTCTTCACCTAGAATGGATTTTATTTTTCATGTTCTATGTATTTATAATTCTGCTGAGAAATATACTGCATAATGACTTTACATTTTGCTATCAGAGAAATGTATTATGAGGCTGCACACTGACATTTGTACAATTTTATACCACATGGTACATACAGAATAGACTAGGGAAATTAGTCTCAGATTTATAAACAAAACTTCTTACACAAGTGACTCATTTTAGGTGAATGTGGATGGTCCTTAATGGGAACACATATGTTTATGCTAAATAACCTGTAATACCAACTGAGGTGGCACAATTCTCTCTGCCATTAGGAAGATTGATTTTGCCTTGGAGTGCCTCTACTCAACAGAAGTACCCTTCACATAAGTTAAAAAAGTTACCAGGCATGTAGTTTAAATGAGCAGTGGAGATTCTGGGGATGAAGGAAAATTGCAGCATGCCATTGAAAAGCATTCTCTGTTCTCTAAGATGTTAAATATTCTAAATATGCTAAGTATTGTAAATATGCTAAATTCATCCATTAAAAAATACGTCAAAAATCACTATGTAACTGTAATAACTAAATGTTTCTTATAAACTGCCTAACAACTAAGGCATGGAAGAAGAATTCTGAAGTTAAGTTAAAAAACCCCACAAACCAAACTCCAGAAATGCTGAAATTTGACCTTTCAAACCATAAAGAATATGAGTTACTTAATGACAAGTATAGGACAAAACTAGGACAGGATTAATTCTGTTGAATTGCTAACAATACTTCACTGTAAATCTGCTCTAAGATCAGATAAAGTTTGTTTAAGTGTAGGGCAGCTATCAATATGGAGGAGCTTAGAATGTTATTTTTGGGTAACAAAATGCCTAAATGAATATGGCGAATTTGGCATCATCATTAATTTGGAGTTGTTTTCAAAAACTGTAGTGTACATAGAGACAAAGCACCTAGTAATCATGCAAGCCCAAAAATGCTAATGAAAGCCACAGGAAGGAAGGGCAGAAAGAAAAGAAAGAATATCGTTCTATTTGGCTTGAATTTTATATATCTAAATTAAGTTATCGGATTTTAGTTCTCGTAACCTGTTCCTCAGAATTATAGCTTCTATATCCAATCTTGTTTCTCTGAGAGCTTTCGTGATTCCAAAGGACAAAGCATAGATACCCAAATGGACAATATATATATTTATACATACTTATAAATCACATCTTTACTATATAAATGTATTGAACAGAGCTGAGTTATGCATTTCAGTATGGAATTATCAGCACTTTGATTCAGTATACTCTAAGGAAATCTGTGTTAAGAGATATGTCTGAAGTTTTATTTATTTATTTATTTATTTATATATTTATTTATTTTCTTTTACCCTGTAATGTATGCTTAAATAGAAAAATTAAATGTTATCTCCCTGTTCTGTTTAATTTGGGTCCATGAGATGTTGGACAAGGAGAATAGAGAGTAGAACACTTGAAAATGTAACAACCATGCCCAGGAATCAAGTTGTTCAGACCAAACAGAAAATTACTCTTTTAGAAACAGTCAATTTTTTAACAGGTAAAACTAGATTTCTTTATTTTTTACTCTGATATAAATTTTTGAAAATTTTTTTACTTATGTAAAACTAAGTGATAGGATAATAAAATACTCCAAGTTCTGTCACATTCCAAGAGAGGAATTCACTTCTATTGAGTAATTCTTTAGTTTTCTTGAGACACACAAATCATGTATTTATCCCACTGAAAAAAAAAAATCCCTTTTGCTCCTTGGTTTTCCAATTATCTTCACGGAATGAAAAGAATTTGGGGGAGTTGTGATGGTAAACAACATGAAATGGGGTAATCACACAACCCTTCACCACAAAAATAAAAATGTTCTGTTTCAGACCAATTAAGTCAAAACCCTATTAGTTTTTGAAGATGGACTCTAACATGTATTGGTTATCAGACAGAATCTCTAAACTGAATATACGTCAGAACAATCTCCATAAACCATTTATCATATATTGAAGGGGATGATTATTAGTTCAAACATAGAAACCAAATAACTTATTGTTTTGAAATATAAAGGCTAGTAGGGGAAAGGTCCTCTAAGCAATCAGAAAGCAAACCATAACAGACATTGAAGCTCAGTTGTCAACCTTTGGAACAATAATAAAAATAATAATAATAATAAACAATTTCATTTTGTGTCAATGTAATCTTTGAATGATTGTATAATGAATTCCTTATGCTAATGCCTGTGAAATGTTGACTGCTAGTCATCATAGTGTCATTGACACATCCATTTAGGACACAGACATGCAAAAACTCCCAAGTCAGAAATGGTGACTGTCTATATAGTGTAAAAATAAACATAGGAGAATGACAGATACTTTTAAAAATCTTGTTTAATCTTGTTTATTTGTGTTACAGGGGAACAATCTTTTCCGGACATGGACTTCTGCATACTATAATGCTGCTCATTTTCTTGTTTATTTATTTATTTATTTTTCTGAAGCAAAGTGTGCCTTTGAACCTAAAATACACCTACATTCATACTGTCTGCACGTTTCATATACAGAGATGATTTCCCATTTCTTAGAATGAAAAGTAGTCAGGACATTATCAATAATTTACTGCACATCACACTGCACTCCTTTGCTGAAGTACACGTCACAGTTCTGCCCTTTTGGAATTATTCAAAGAACGTTTCACAGAATTGTATCTGTATGTAACCACAGCCAGTCCTATAAGTAGCTGTCTATCATCTTCAGTGAGCGAATACCATAAAATACATCTCTTATTTCTCATGGAGACTTTGCCTCTCATTTTCTAAGGTGATTATTCCCATTTTTACACAGAACAAGATAAGATCTGTGTGTAGGAATATGATACTTTCAACATACAAGCTTCATCTTCTACATTTATTTAGAGTATTCCAGACACAGGCAAGTCTTCAGAGCCTAGTGGAGCATTGCATTAGAGACCTCTGAGTGACTTGGTATAACTACACAGTGAACTGGGGTGTTGAACATATATATTTTCCAAAACAGCAGGCAGGATTAGCTCAGTGTTATGTCTCAGCTAAACAGATCTCCCTATCGGCAGGGTTTATTAGCTGTAAGCAATCGCAGGCATCTATGCATTCATACATCTTCCAGGTTTAGATTTTAAATATTTTTTACTAGCTTGGGGACCTCTGCACTGCAACCTGCTGTGGAGAGTAAATGCACCAATCCCTGTGGTATGGCTACAGAGCTGTTGTACAGAGCCTGCAGAGATCAAAAGGCAGAAACATCTCAACCCTTCCAAGCTGATTTCACCTGCCAACAAAGAGCAATTTAAAGAGCTCCATGATTACAAAACTCCAAAGAATCAGGTTAACAAGTTACTGGTCCTCAAGTCACCTGAAAAACAGCCAGTATTTTTAGTGTATATTGGAAGTTCTACCAATATTAAGATCTACACATAAGATAGTAATCAGCTAGGCTACTAACATTCTCTCCCTGTTAGACATCGTTTCTCCATACACTGAGAAAATGTTTGATGGAGTTGTGGTGATATCTACATAAACACCTCTACCATGATTGTGTCTAGGGGAAATTCTACCTTTAACAATTATCCTGAATATAAATGCACAATCCTAAACATTCACTGGTCAGATTATGTGACTAATAGGTCTGTTCTAGAACAAGTAGCAGTCACAAGTACAGAGGCCATGTTGATGAGAACACAGCTGCACTGGGCAGGGCACGCCTCAAGGATGAAGGACCACTGCCTCCCTAAGATCTTGCTTTATGGTGAACTTGCCACTGGCTGCCGCAAGAGAGGAGCCCCAAAGAGGAGATACAAGGACTCCCTGAAACAACATCTCAGCCTCGACCATATTGACCAACATAACTGGTCTACTCTGGCCTCCAATCGGGAGGCCTGGAGACACACCATCTATAACACTGCTGTTGCTTTTGAGAAAAAGCTTTTGAGAAAAAGCTCTCTTGAGGAGAAAAGACAAAGCAGAAAGAATCGTGCCTTGCAGAATATACCACCTAAGGAGTCTTTCTGCTGTGCCTTTTGCAACCGGACATGCCTGTCTCGTATTGGCCTCTTTAGCCACCAGCACGCTTGTAACAAATGTGGGTAGAGCCCTCCCCAAATCTTCGTTCGCAAAGCCCAGCCATGATGGTGATGATGATGAATATAAATGCTAGTTCTAAAGCTCTGCTTAGCATCAGGGATGACCTTGGGTTCTCCCACAATTTTTCCTCTAAGTGTGTAAAATATGGATCTAATATAAAATGCATTAGAAAAGTCATATCTCCTGACTCTGTATGGCTGACTTTTACAAATAAGTTGAAACTTTTTACCCTTAGCTCTTTTGGTTCAGCTTTTGGAAGACAGTATGTACTTACTGTTATCATTACTTAGTGTGAAAAACTTACTCTGCAGTTTTAGAGGAAGCTATTGAACATATCAATTAATGTGCAGGTTTTATGTCTGTATATTTCTGAGTTCTTCTAACCAATTTATTCAGACTGCACTATACATATCTGCAGGGAAAATATTTTTCAACAAAGACATGCACCTTGATCCTTTAAGCAACTGCAGTGAAAAGGATTTGGGTTAACAAATGAGGAGTTTTGATAGACCACTGCCAAATGTGCAAGTATTTTTAAACACAACTGCTGCACTTTCACTCCTTGTTAGAAGACTATCTCAGAAATCTACACTAGTATGTATGAAAGAAATGTAGCACTTTTCATTCAGTTTTTCTTTTCCTGTATCCATGGAGTAGAACCAGGCAGATACTGAAATGTTCAACTTCTCTTTCTGCCTGAGTAGTTTTACAAATACATAACCCAGACACAAGAGCAGCATATTATTTTTCTTTCAGAGAGCACTGCCTCTGAAAGATATAATTTGCAGGAATAATGTAGAGAGAATGGGAAATGTGTTCTGCTTCAACTACCAGCTCTAATTCAGCTTTCTAGAGCTATTGCTTTGATACTGCATTAGGATGTCACTGAAGTGCTGAGCCCAGTTCCCTTACTGCTTACAGTAGGCATTACTGTGACAAGCTAGTATTCAGTTTTGCTCAAAAACAGCATAATGAAATTGAACTATTGATGGGCAATATGGACAATGAACAGTAAAGACTACAGGCTTGATGTTTCTCACCAAAGATGAATCTACAGGATTCACCTCAAGTGCATTTATATTTCTTCCAAAACTAGAACGGAACAAATAAAGGGAGTTCCTAAAAGTTTATCCCAGAGATATAAATCCAATGTTCAAAACTGCTATTCATCTGTTTTTTCAGAGGACAAAGTAGAAAGACCAGCACATTAAAATTATTGTCTTGCTTAAAGCTCTTCTCATCTTCTTTTACTGTCATGGCCCTTTGGGCCTTTGTGAAGCTCTACTGATTTAAGTGACAGGCACAGAAGTCCACGCTAGCAGATCCAGAGGCAAGATCAGGGCACAAGGTGGTTCATAAATAAATGTAAGAAAGACAGGTACCTCTTGGACCTGTGAGATTTGCAACTACCAATTTCTCATTTGGGGGAAAAAGGTAAGTCTTAATTTTCAATAAATGAAGCTAATGTAACAGCTCCTGGTACAAATATATGTACATAGAGCAATTATGAAAAGTGGACTTAGTCAGAAGGAGGTAATTATATATCCCAGATATGCTGCAGTTGAATGTGAGTACTGGACGTTGCAGCTGTAATCCTTCAGCAGCAACTGTGCTGTAAGCTTCACCAGGCCACCCTCATTCCCCAGGCTTTTTCTGCTCCAGGAACCCCTGCTCAGTGCTGACACGAGTGTTTATACACCCACAGAATGGATTGGATTGATGAACTAATTTATCCTAAATTATCTCTGAAAAAAATGTTTGAGCTCTTTTACAGTTGGATCAATTCTACAGCTGGATCAATTCTCCAGTTCACTGCATAAACAGCTGGATACAACTGTGGGTAGCAGCAAACACAGAAGGCAGATTGATGTTGGGAAAAATTGCCTGGATTGCAATGGGGTGGATACAAGCTGATATGGATATAAGCAGCCATGTCACCAAATGTGAATCTGCAACCTAGCAAAAGAGGAATTCAGTCTAGGAAATACAAGATAGATAAAGGTAATGCTGTGGTAGAAAATCTGATACATCATGTATTTTATAAGTTTGGTTATCTTAACTAGCTTCTAAAGTTGCAACCTTTTCTGTAAAATGTAAAGTGATTTAGGATTAAGATGTATTCAGTCATCAACCATGACTTCTACTGCCTGTTATTCATTAGGTAATAATGGTTACTTGACATCATTCAGTAAGTGCAAATTTAAACATATAAAAGAAATATTTATCTTACTGTTTGTATTTGATTATTAATTTTACATATAAACACAGTGCATTTGAAAAGAGGGCAAAAATATTCAGTGAGGGAAGCTGTTTTTGGTACTTAAGTAGCAATGTGATAATTACCCATGCATAACCACTCAATTATAAATATGGAAATGCTTAATTAATTAATAGATTAAATTAATCATGACACAGAAAGATATCAAAGACTACATTGCAGCATTTAGTTAGAACTTTGTGGTTTGTGTACAGTTGTACTGATACTGGAAAAGTTTAAGGTCAAATCATAACTAATGGTGCTACAACTTCTTATCAGAATCCTCTGATATAGAAGTACAGTACTGAGGGATTTCTCCCCTCACATATGCTCTTGAGATGCTTTATGTTGGTTTTGAAGGGAGATGAGACCTTGGCTTTTTCGGATTAGTTAAGCACATATGAAACTTTTTTCTCCATGCTTCTAACTGTAGGAATACTGTATTCCTCAAGGTCCTCAAGAAAGGAGAAGTTTGAGTAAAAACACTCCATGTTATCTATAACTCACAATATTTCTGCAGGGAAATCAGGAGTATGCTAGGAATAAGATATATAAATATTATTTACATATTTCTTACAATGTAAGTGAAACTGAATGATTTCTGCTCTCAAAAAACTCTGCAAATACACATTTACATCTTGAAACCAATCACTGTGGCTGTGAATTATCTTCGTTTGTATCTCTGCTACTGTTCTAATTCATGATTTTTTTGGAATGAACATTTGTGGAAACTAAGAGTTTTAAGTAAAGATTAGGGAAACTGATACAGTTTAACCTTGTATCTATGCTTTTGTGTTTATCCTGACTGTCTGATTCCAGGCACAGTATTGATTCATACCATATGATGTGTCTAAATTGACTAAGAGTTTTGCTATCAAGACTCTACAAACAAACACCAAAGCAGAAGCTGCTGTAACAGATGTCACTGCCAGCTTTTTCTGGTGAAAAGTGCTAGGTAAGGGTTCTGTGTTATGCTTGTTTTGGTCAGTGATGTTCAAGCAGAACTTTATTAAGATAGGTTCTCTAAGGTGAACAGGTTTCCTGATGCTCAGTCAAGGCAAGACTTAGGCAAGAAAACTGAGGCTGGATAAACAGGTTGGGAGGGAGCAATATTGCTCCCATTGATGTAATAGTTAACTACCATGCTGTAGTTACCATCGAGATCTACTAGTACTTAAAACAGAGGCATGATTTTAGACTTCCAGCTGGTATTTGAATTGCTATACAAGTGCTCCAGTCAGCTTTTTATCTTCTGCAGTTAGTTTGCAATACAGATTCATTGTTTCACATGAGTTCTTTTTCCATGCATTGTACAACTGCACTGTACAAATTATACTATGCATTTAACATGCTCTATCATGTAGTTTGCATATTATATTACTACACACAACAAAAATCAATAGAATACCAGAGTAATGGAAATATGACAATGTCTGTCATAAAAAACCACGCAGCATTATACCATGTATTAGCACTATTCAAAAGGTGAAGATGTTGAAATGCAAAAGAGATGTTCAGAGATTGGCAGTGATCATTCATTCATATTTTCATGGAATCTGAAAATTTTAAATGACCTGAAATTAGTTTATGACAAAAATCACTTCATTCTTCCTGTTCTGGGTTACTCATTGAGTCAGTAGAAATGCTTTAAATTACATTCTTTCTTAATTAAAAAGCAGAATGTCAGTAGCTGGAGCTTTGTGATGCACACTGTGGAATTTTGAAATCTCCATACTTTCTTAACCACAGACATTCCAATGCTGTGATTCTTCAGGAAAAAATACGTAAACAAAAGAAGGGGTGGAGTGTCTGTTTGATGAATTATGAAATAAGGATAATGATTTGTGAAGTTCATATGGAACAGGTCATAGTTGTATTCCTGAGATTTATTCTTATTATACTTATTCCATACTGTCTAACTTGTCTTCACTATTACACTAAGTAAATGACTCAAAGGCATAAAGACTTAAATTTTATTTAAAATTCTTGAGATTTTATGTATTTTTTAAGCTGCAAAACACCTCAGAAGCCTATTTTTGCAGCCTTTCCTTGTATGTGTAACTTGTATTACTTGAAACTCATTGAATCCATGTTCAAAATCTCTATTCAGAACAGCATTAAAAAAAATTAGAATATTACATGAGAAGATGTAAACTATGCATGTAGTGAAAATAAGCAACCAGTCTGTGGATATTGACTTGAAATTTTCTATTCCTTAAGGTACAAGCTAGAAATTATAGCAAAAATGAAGACTAAAATCTGACTTTTAAAGAAGCCAGCAATATGGAAAAACTCAATTAATAAAAAATCAAATGATATTGTGATTTTTTTTGCTTGTTTTCACTTGTTTTTACTTGTTTTTTACTTGAAAATTGTAGGCATTATTGGACTATGAGCTTGTATGCAAAATAGATTTTCATTTATTCATATTCATAAGAGATAACCAAAGAAGCGAAAGTTAATACTTGTTCTTATATTGAGTGGTCCTAATGTCATCTCAAAGCTGGAAAGAAATCAGCATTTTCTTTATCAGAAAGGATAACAGTATCAAACAAACACACGGTCTTTGGTTCTTCTCTTATCTGAATTGTACTGGGTACTCTTAATGGCGTAATATGATATGACTTATATGAGATACTTACCATTCTGCAGTTATTTAAGTGTGTCATTATAACTCTGAAATTAGTTGAAGTGATCATATAAATCTTACAGAATATAACATGGTGATACGTATGTTATGCTATATGGTTATTAGCTTGGAAACAGGGCCAGTGACCATTTGCATGGTAATGAAGCATTCTTTCATAAAGGTGTCCAAAACAACCTAAGAGGCTAATGAAATTTTATGCAAACCACCTGCTGGTCACCTTCACTTCAATTAAATGCCTTTTGGGGAAATGGAAGAATCTTTCTTTTTAAACACAATTTAGAAGGCAGATAAACACAGGGCAAGCAGTAAGTAATGAATAGAATGCAATGTGAGGGAATAAGATCCCCTGTACTGTATACAAGACTAACCATGATTGTTCTATAACAAGGGCCATATTTTGCTATTTTGGGGTATTCAAGGGATAGTAGAGCCAATTCTGTGTGACTTCTGTCAGCAGTATTGCTATAAAAATGTCTAAATCCAGAACAATAGTTCTGTCATCTTTCTGGATTCTGCCTTTCAAAAAGGATTTTTGGTTTCTGTAAATGGGTCAGTGCCAGATCACAGAAAAGTGTAAAGGACAGAAAAAAGAAAGAGTAACAGAATAAACATACAACAATAAAAATATTTAGAGTTCAGCTTTTCCCCTAGAAAGAAAAGAGTATAACCTCCTGGCTAGAGCATTCTCAAGGACACAGACACTCAGACTTACTGCATTTCATCAAACTCCATAGGCCAAGAGGAAAATATTGTATGCTTACTGTGGCTTTTTGAAATTTTTAGATTTTAGGTAGGCAGCAACATTAATAATTTTCCACTGTCATATGCTATTATCTTGAGTCAATTTTCACTCAACATAAATTTTATCTAGGTATTTAAAGGTACTTCATATGTTAACACTGGAAAACTTTGGGCAAGATCATACAGGAAAGGTTCTTAAGAATTTTTAGGTTTCTAAATAAAACACTTGGGAAAAAAGCGGTAAATAAATGATAACTTTTCAGACACATCCCACAGAGACTTTTGCCTGGACTTTTGCTGTTCAATATATTGAAAAATAATATGTAGAAAGGGGTAATTAGTGAGATGACAAAGTTTCCTGGTGATTCAAAATTACTGAGGATAATAAAAACAGCTGGCTCTAAAGAGCTACAGAGAATATCATGGAAACTAAGTGATAAAGTGGCAGAGGATATTCAAGAATGACAAATTCAAAGTAACACGTGATGAAAAAATGGCCCTAAAAATAAGCGCTAGATGATACATTCTAAGCTGCCTAATTTACATAGGAAAGAGATGTGAGAATTTATTGTGAACAGTGTTAACGCAAAAAATGTTCTAAATGTAGGAATTACTAAAAAATAATAGAGCATTGAACACTATGCATCACTGTACAACTGTATAAAACAATGTTGTGTCTGCATCTCAACTTCTGAGTAGTGACAACTTGGACTCCACCACTCAAAAAAGTTATAGAGGAAATAGTTGCCCTTTCATGAGTAAAGAAAAATAGATTTCAACTTAAAAAAATGAAGGGGAAACTACAGTCACAGGAGGTGTGCACAAATGGAGTGATTATGTAATATTTGTAATATGAAATCACTAAAAATAATGCAAAGAAGTCACTATGCAGAGCTTTAAAACAAAAATTAGTACTTGTTCCATGCTGCACTTAGACTGTGGAAGAGACTTGTAGCTAACAGATGTTATTAATGTCAAATTATAAACAGATACAAAAAGCAATTAAACATGTTAATGAAGTAGAAACTATTTAAAGTTCTAAACAAAAAGATAATACCCATATCTTAAGAATCTTCTAAGACACAGAGTGCTGAAAGATGGATAAGCATTAATGTATGTTTTATATTTCTTGCTTGAGGAATGCTATCAGCTACTGTCATACAGTAAATAATAGTCTTTCCTGACCTAGAATTATTTACTTATGGTTCTTTATACTAACAAGTCATATACCCTTGAGAAGAGGACCTATATATTCTCAAGGGAAGCAATTCTGAAAGAAAGAAAGAGAAATAAAAGACCTCAACTTTATAGGAAAATAATTTTTCCTATGGAAAACTATTTTTCTACTTTTTGTCATTTACCTTTACATGTTGGCCATTTCAGAGGTGTATCCTGCAATAGTCTTTATGAGTACTTTTGAAGGTTAGATCTGATACTACTATGTTGATATCGATTATTTATATTTAGGAAAAAACGCAGATATTCTAAGTCTTAAATAATGAAGTAGATGTAGAAAAGCATTTGAGTAAGAACATTTTCCCTGTTCTATGCTATTCATTTATGATAGCATAATGCAAGATAGATAGCAAGTTTTTCAGTTGGTATACTTGTGTGCTTAAAAGTCCATCTTTACTAACAGTTTTAATCTCAGTGAACAGATGTGGATCTGAAACTTGTGTGTGTGATTTGGCAATCTAGAACATTTTCATATTTGTTCTTTCCATCTTTTTTAAGTAGTTTAAAAATTGCTTGCCATGAACTTTGAAGACTTTACTCTAAATTTTTGAAGTTATTTTGTTTTCTGTCCTGTTTGAATACATGAAAAAAGAAAGATCATCACTTAGAATTTGAAAGAGCTTAATAAATATGCACTTTTACTGAAGGATTCTAGTAATGATATCAGGTATGAGAACAAGATTAAATAAATGACAGTTTATAAATACTACATATAAAAGGACAAAGTCAACCTTTTTATGTTTCTAAGACATCATTAGAATTAACAGAGAGTAGAAAAAGTGTCAGTTTGTAAAACAAAATGACTTTTACCTGGAAACTCACTTGGTATTACTTGAAATGGAAGAGGAAAGAGGAGAACATCCCTTCTTATAGGAGTTCTGAAGGTTGGGATGTCCATGATAAAAAATATTTTGCAGACTCTAAGTAGAAACTTAGGTCTACTGGATTTGGCAAACTAAGATGCCTTGAGATTTTTCCAGAGTTGAAGGGCAAGTTATCCTAGACCGAAAAAGTGTTTTATGGTTTATGATGGAAGAAAATAAAGAAGAAAAATTTTCTCTCCAGTTCTATTAACTGTAACTTCAGAAACCTGTGAAGGCAAGTATTTCAAACTCCTTTTTTCTGTTTCTTAAAAAAGTACTATCACAGTAACATAGAGATTTAAATAAAATTAAATGGTATATTTACTGAGATAAAATTTATTAAATTGGTTTAAATATAATTTCCTTTTTTTTTTTTAAAAAAAAAATCTAAGTTACTTCTAAGCAAGCATTTAATATAATTAAACACTATATCCAGACATAAGATTTTGGATCATTCTCCAGTTTCAGGTCTCATCTTGAGACTGAACTATTAATAGGAAATAAGAAAGTGGTTTCCTACAATTTCTGTTCACCTCTGCTCAGCAGTTACTCATTCATGTTGCCTAATTTCTTTCCAAGGTTAACTGATGCACACACAGACCACCTATAGCACCAGAACTGAGTTTTCTTTTTAGCAAATATCTCTCTCAGGCTTATAAAATTTTCACTGCTTTATGATCTTGTATCAAAATCATATCAAAACACAGCTCCTTGATGCAAAGACCACCAACTTAATTCTCTCTATTTGTGCACTCGTAATGGACATATTGTAATAGCGGAAATATTTACAGAATATCTATCTAAGATACAGCCTACATCAGAATGCAAACTGTTCCTCAAGTATGGAGAACACTGACAAGAAAATACAGAAATCTGTGTTCTCATGGCATTATGGTTAGTAAGCTTGCTCTGTAGAGAAAATTATGTTGCTCTTGTCTAAAATTGTCCAGGCACTACAAATGCTGCTTAAAGCAAGGCAGAAAGTGTATAATAACTAACTGGACTTTTGATTAAAAAAAAAAATTTACCACATTTATATTCACCTGAAACACAACAGTGCATCTCTCCAGTTCAGTTGCAAAATATGTAAATTCCAGGCTATAGAAAGTGATTAGGAGATGCTGGGATTACCAACATTATGAACCTACTGAAAATTACATTAACATAGACAGATAGGTGGTGAGGAATATTAATGGTTTTACAAAAGAAAAATACTACATATTTCCCCCAACAGTTATTCCTCAGTTTAAGAGCTCCGAAAGGAGAGAAAACATGGGCACAATCCATTAAAAACTGATCACAAATATGAAAGAATCCATAAGCTTCTATCTAGCAAAAAAGTTTACTGAAAACAAGCCTAATTACCACTGCAAAAGTGTTATACCCTAGAGGTTACTTGCAGTAATGGAAAAAGAAACAGAGATGTGTGCTTATTGTACACAAACATGCTCCACAAATCCTGCTCTTATCAAAAGAGCAACAAAATCAAATTATGTTGTGGTTTGGTGGCTGCAGAAACTCTGAACTAATCTCTAACATCTGTTTTGCTACTGTCTTTTCCAAGGCGAGTTTCAAAGCTTGTTGTGTTTGTTCAGAAAGCTCCTCTGAAAACAACATGAAAGACTCATCCTTGAATTTATCAGCTGGATTCTCTTCTCTTACCAGTTTTACGTCACTGTAGTTCTTGTGATTATACTGGAGTCAGGTAGGAAATGAAAATACTTGCAGAATGAACCTGTCCTGCAAGATTTTCCATTTTTGTTCCCTTTCTCCCTCATATTTATTGCATTACCCTGGGAGAAACGGGAGATTCCCTTCTATATGTAAGGATGGGGAAGAGACAAACAATACTCTAAAGATTTTACTGTCTGAGTGCAAAAAAATTTTACTTGAGTGCAAAAAGAATACTGGAGAATACATTACCAACACCTAACAGCTTTCTATCCAAAGCAGGGATAAGAAGCTAGGTAATTTTCAGTGGCTTTTTACATGCTTAATTCCCACAGACATTTAAATATTGGAATAATTTTAAATTTTAAATTAGAGCTGAACTCAGATTACCTAAGGTCTAGAGCAGTTACTTCTCTCAACATTTTAGTCAACAGAAGATTTCATTAACTAGACTGATGACATAATATAAAAAATATCTTTGATGGCGGAAATAATTAAGGAAGGAAATAGAAACGTTGCAGCTTCTTCATAAACATAAACTTTAGAAATATTATGGCTAGGCAACTAAATTAGTTTTTGGAAAGAGAGATCACAAAAATATATATAAAAGCATTTTAAACTGGTTTTAAAGCAATTTTTTTTTTCCTGAACTAGACTTACATCATAAATAGTATCTCTGTATCTTACATCTTTTAGAAATGACAATAAATCTCAGGCTTAGCTGAGTCAGATTTGTGTTCTGTGATTCTATCTCTGTAATGTACTTCCTCTCAGTACTGAACACTAACCAATACCTTAAGCCTAAAACATTGCTGCTGATGATATCACCATTAATCAGGAATGATTCAGTAATCCTGGCACCTTCACTTGCACAGTGTCATCAATGAAACCAAGGTTAGACATGCAGCAGTTAAAAGAAAGTATGTTTCCATGGCGTTAGACAGACACATTATCACTGTAGCAATAGGCAGTATCATTGACATCTTCGCAAGGTAGATGTCACAAAATCCCGGGACTTTAGTGCTGCCAGTAGTCATTGTTTCCAAGGAAAATAATTGACATCCCGTTATTACAAGCTGGTGTGACCCCAGCTTGTGAAACCACATGCTGCTTATTGTCTGGGAGGATGATGCATGTCACCACTAAGTACTCAGTTTCTGGTACACAAAGGAAGAATCTTGGAGTGTATTCACATACTAGAAAATTACATGTTAGAAACTTGGCTGGCAGCACTACCCTTTTTGATCATTAATTAATTGCAGTGGCTTTCTTTAATGAAGGCCTCCCACCTGCTTTTTGTTTGTCACTTTCTTTTTTTTTTTTTTAACAGAGCAAGAAAATCACTTTTTTTCCGCCTTCACTTTGAAGAAACAAAGACTAATCTGCAAGTTAATGTTAAACCAGGCCTCTATATTTGTGCTTGTGCAGTGAATGAGAAGGGAGCAACTTTTATCTGCCAGGCAGTTTAAGCAGTTCATGCCGTTTAATGCTTGATTATACCATCATTTACACGTTGAAGATCTTAAATTGTGTTCAAGTGATGACGCACAGGTGGGCCACTACTGAAATCAGTGGGGCTGTGTAGAAGGATCGTTTCTTGCCATGCAGACAAAAGCCAGATGCTGTTTATTACTACTGTTCAATGGTCAGCATTTTATTAGATGCAACATACCCAATCCCGCAATTACTGTGACAAAAAAAAAAGGTTTGAGAAACGTGCCTGCAATGATCGAGGTCCTTGGAGAAGCAGGTAACTATTCCAACTCACCACTTGCAGTTTCTCCCAGCTCATGTGAGTAGAGAAAGTATAACCATGCTATGCTGCACTCCAACTATTCTAGACAGTAAAAGAAATATTAGGATATACTTAAAATGTTGTTAAACTTGGAGGTCAAGGAAGCTGATCTGAATTGCACTGATGGTCAAATCCTGAAAATTTAGAGCTTTAGTGTATGTAGGAAAACACTGGTTTGTGATCAAGTAGTTAAAAATTTAAAAATTGTCTGTATGTAAAGGATAATTGTAGTGGTTTGGATCTTTGTTTTCCCCCAGAGGCTAAGAAAAGTGGTAGACCCCAAGGGGTGGAAACCCCTGGAAGTTTTGGAGTTCTAGCCAATGGGCGCTCCTGCAAAAATGTAAACATATCACAAGCTCACCGGAAGAGAGGAGTTGTAGTTTGGGTTGTTTTAGGAGAGGTGGCCATGTTGTAGAGCCACGAGGAAGGG
>NW_021939396.1:44183925-44187869 GCF_001715985.3 Manacus vitellinus
CACCATAGCAAGAAATGTTTTAGCCACATATACAATAGCACGTGAAAACCTACAGTATTTAACAATATCCTGCTCTGCTTTGCAAAACACACTGTCTTTGGAGAAAAACAGTAAATACTCATCAGCAAATCCTTATTTATTTGTAATAATGTGCTAAATAACATGAAACCTCCCCCCCCCACCACTACAAAATAACTATTTGCCATGAGGTCGAAAATGGCTGTTTACAAAAAATAATCAAGGCAATTTCCTATTCTTTGTTTCTCTGAAGACATTAGATAAAATGTAGGGAGATACAATGTATAACAACTTACGAGGGATTTTGTTATGCTTGCCACAGAGGTGCTCACCAGACTCTCTGGCACCTTCGTAAAATGTGACAAAAACCTCTCAGTGGTATCTTTGCCAGAAAGGGACTATACCATGTGAATTGGAGCAGACAGGACAGAAGCACACACGTAGACCTCTGTTCAGAGAAAAATTCTTTGAGCCACAGGGAAGTTAGTCCAGTTCAATGATTCAGTCACTCATTGTATCAAACTACTGGAACTACTTTTCTGCTGTTCCTTTTGAAGTCTTTGTTCCACTGTCCAAACACCCAAGGGTTAAAGTGATCAGGAAAGTGAGAAATTTCTTTGCAATGATTGATCATTTTCTGACATTTAGGTCTGTGATACCTGCTAGTATGCTCTTCTCTTTCACTCATGTTCATAAATGAAAATACAATATGCCTTTAAAATTTCATTGACATCTTTCTGGCATATATCCAATTTTTTTTGTTTAAATTATTATTAAAAACTTTTAAATGTTAATCTTAGTTTCTAGGGCTATATTGAACTACTGGAAACGTTTTTTGAATTAAGTAGATTTTTTCAGATGCTTGCAAGATATCCTGCATCAGATTTTGATGCCACTAGACACATAGTCTGACATTTCCCAAGAAGGTAGAAAAAAACTTCTTACTTATTAAGTCAGTTTGGATTTGGAGATGTTTTTGAGGAGAAGTTGCTTGTTTCCATGATGTGGAGAAAAGGAGAAAGAAAGAGCTGAGTGTAGAAATGTATACATCCTTTAGAGTCTCATATAGGCTTCTGTCTTACTGTAAAATAAATCTGGAATAATTGTAAATATTGTGAAATAATTTTTTTTAATTTTATTTTTTCTCTATGAGATAGCTAAATCTTTACCAAGTAGAAATTATGTGCACTTTCCCACAAGTAAAAAAGCATTATGCTCTGAGTACACTCACAGCAAAAGAATTCAAAAGTCATGACACAGAGGAAGGACAATTGCCATGTTAATGATAATGAAGTAGAAAGTTTATCATGTGTCTGTGAGTGGTGGAATTTTAGGACTGACAAACACCAAGTTATCTGCATGAGACTATCCTCCAAGCCAAATAAATGCCTTTTATGGCTTTACTAATATTTTTGGAGTTATATCGGAAGGGAATGTGATCTTCTTTATTTAGGTGCCTCAAGGTCAATAGAAGTATCCTTATCACTCAGCAGACATAAACATATATTACTCTTGCTTTTGAAATTTGCTCTTCTCTTTTTATCTGTATTTTAATTGCCTTGCAATCTTCGGGTACAGAGTATCATATCTGAGGTCTAGCTTTCCCAGGAACTATACCAAATTTTCTCAACCTAATTCATATGGACCAGTGGAAGTTCAGGCTGAAATGCAGTAGAACAAGCAAGGGAAAAATCCAATATAATTTTCTAATTGCTAGTAAAAAGTCACTGGCTTTTACTAACGTTGCAAGATGCCAGAACTTGTTGGGCTTATCTACACTTGAGCTCTTTCTAGTTTCCCTTAGCTGTGGCAACAACTGTGTAGTTGTAAGATGACGAATGCCTGTACTTGTTTTAACTTTGGACAGTTGTATGGTGTAATATCTTCTTAGTTACTGGATCAAAATAACAAGTATTTAACCAGTGTGCAGCGAGCTATTTATGAACCTAGAAGAAAACACAATGCAAGAAAGAAAAGATGCTGGAGGATACCAGGGACCCTAAACTGTAAGCACAAAGAATAATGGTCACTTACTGATAAATAAAGAAGTACAGTCTTGTAAGCCAGTGACTGTACATGGACCCATGTGTGAGGGAGAAGAAATCTCTGTCATATTTTTCCAACACAGGACTTGGGATGTTGATAACTTGCTGTAGATCCAATCCTACCATTTTTTCTTGAAGCTGTTGACTTTGATATGTAGAGAGACAGATAAAGGATGAATTTACGGTGCAGGAAAAGATTAGATGCTGGAATGGTTGTGCATAGAAGTCTTCAGTGTATTATTAGCTTTAAGGGTTGGTATCATTGTAACTGCGCTAACAACAAATGGTAAGTGATTTGGTTAGACTGTTCAGTCCTCATCAGACTAACAATAAATTCTTGGATACCATGTGTTCCCTTTTCTCTAAACAGGATTAATAGAAACTTCTAAACTGTGATAGGCAATCTCTATTGCAAAAGAAGAACTCTGAATCATATCAGAGGATACAGAGGAAGACAGAGATAATGCAGTGCACCAGAGGTTGTTATCTTGTATAGCAATGATAGCAAAAATGACAATTTAGGTATATTTCCACTCTCTATTTCCATCTAGTCTCCCTACTCCTTTTTCAATTACTCTAATGTTTTTCTTTTTATGGGTTATTCACCCATTTCCTTAGTTTTAGTCAGTTTTAGTTTAAACAAAATTTCGTCAGCTGTTGTCTGGATTATTTTAGGTAATGTCAGAAGCACACACAGTGCTGAAGATTACTATGTTCTGTTCTTTGAGCTGAAATTCCATGCTTTTTTACCTGTGCAACTACCTTTATCAATTCTGACCTGAGAGAAAGCACAAAAACTTAAAAAATTGTAGCGATGACCAAACAGTTTTATATTTATACTCCTGTTGTGACAAAGTAGGATTGAAAGAATCACAGATATATGAACTCTGGTTGTACCTCCACAAGGGATCCATATCAAATTTAGACATCCTTAAGTTCCACTCCCAATGGCCTTAACCAAGACAGCAAGGCAAGCAGAGATATCAAGGTGGCATGAGAGCAAGGAGCGGACTTTTTAACAATAAAGGTTTTTATTTTAAGTAACAATGCTGACAGCAAAAATATCTGCCAGAGTTTGCCAGTTGTGATGGTTATTGCTGCTGCCTGTTATAGCTACAACTTGGCCGTTTCTCTCCCAGATCTCACACAGTGAAAATAACATCACTTATTTTTATGCAGCGTGCACTGCGACTACAATAAGAACATAAATGCAGGTGCCTTAAAACTCGTTGTTGCTACAGTGCTCACAAAAAAGCTAAATGAGACAAGATTTGACTGGTGGAGTTTGCATGCTGACATATAAAAACAAATTTAATGAGTGTCATAGATGAAGAATTTTAACAAGGTATTTGTAAAGTGGTACACTCTGAAAGTGAGAAGCTAACCCCTAAGCCAAACTTGTACGTATCTGGTTTTGCTTTTTTTCTTTGAACTTTAATACTAATAAAATGCTAATAACCTGATATCTTTTATATCATATACAGAACACAAAATATTCTTCTCTAAGTAGGTTTTGCAGATGAAAGTGAATGATGAGAGCACCTCCTTTTTTTTTTAAGAGATCTTAATTTTGAATTTCAAGAATTCTTGGAAAGGAAGTGACTGCTCCCTCAAAATGCTTCTTGTCAAACTCTATACACACAATCATTTTGTCAGTCAGAATTCAACTATTTTCAGTATCCATGCTTTAATTGTGGACAAGACACTGTTCCAATGATAGTTTATTTTGCAATAGCCATGTTACCCCACCTCCATTATTGTATTATAGTGTCAAATAAGTATATCATGTCACAAAACCATTTTCAAATTGCAGACAAATTGCTATCTTTTAGACAGCATCACAAACTCTGTGGGCTGCAGAGACTGCAATTTTGGAAGCAA
>NW_021939396.1:44188814-44198964 GCF_001715985.3 Manacus vitellinus
TATGTGTTCTGTGATTTTTAGAAATGTTTCTTTCTGGTGTATCAGCAATGAAACGTGCTTGTATTTACATTGTAGAAGAAGAGAATGAGGGTTCTCTAAAAATTCCAGATTTCTGAATGGCAAACACTCATCTAAGAAGGGGTCTCAAATGCACTGTTTTTTAAATACCTAATTATTTAGATTTATAGACTTTAATATCCACAGAGGGTTTCGAAGATGAATGCTGCTTGGCAAGAGAAGTTCTCTATATACGTTATAGAGCTGAGGCAAAAATAGCAATTCTCTTTCACAGAGGATTTCAGCATTCTAGAAATCAAGATTTACACTGAATCTGAAGCAAACTTTTCCAAGATTCTGGAAAGGAATGTCTATTCAGATGCTTTACCTTAGGAAAACTAAACCAAATAAAAAAATACAGACATCATATACACCTAATGTGTGCACCACCTCAACCCCTTCCCCCTGTCCCATTTCGATTGTAATTTCTTAATTTAACAGAATGGGGCAAAGGGGGTGGGAAGCTTCAGAAAATTTTCTATAACAAGCCTCTAAACTATTTCATTCTTAATATGTCAAAACCGGATACTTAACTGTGTTTTTTGGCAAGTTTGGCATACTTTTACAGAACTTTCTTTACCTTGATGAAATGTTCTGTCAACACATTCACAAGGAGTTCTAACAACATGGACCATTTGCAAGAAACTACAAGGGAATTTACCCTTAAAAATGAAGAGAGATAACCAAGATTAATCCTTTTAATCTGACATTTTCTCTGTAGGTTTAGGACATTTTCCAAATAAGTTCACATCCTACAATTTTACCAATCCCTGTCAGTGGGGACAGTTGAAGATATTGTTGTGTGATAACACTGACCTGGGATTATTCTTATGTTCACCTCAGTAGGTGAGTACAGAAGTAAATGACACTGTTATGGTAAATAAACATGACCGAAAAGAAATAGAACTAAGCTCATTTCCTCTCTTAAACATGTCAACAAGATTAGAGTTGAAAAGGAAGGAAGATTGAAGGGTTTTGCTTGCTAAGGCAAGACGAAGGTGTCTTGGAGTGCATGTAGGAAAAAAAACATGAATCAGAAGATGACTTTTTTGTTGCTATGTCTCAGAACAAAACTCTATTTTAAAATGGAAATACAGGTCTATCTGCAAAGAAGTGCATCATGCATATCATCATTTCACATTCTGGTGTCGTCTCTATGGGCTTGTAGTGAAATCCTTGGAGTGCCATCATATCACTTTGGAACCAGTAATGGAACCATCCCACTGTCTCTGTGGATTTCTTGTGAAAGTATTTTGCTATTGCAGCTTCATATTGTAATGGCTTCATAATGGAATCCTCTTAGAGTGATATTGAAATCATCTTGCCATCATTAGCTCACATCGTAAATGGCACCATAATAGGGTCTCCATTAAAGACTTGCATTAAAATCTTATTGAAATTGCTACTATGTTATTGTCCCACCAAACTGACTGGGGATGTAGCTTTGAAAACAGCTGGTAGTGTTCACTAGTTACTTTTCAAAATGACCTTTAGTATTTTTAATACGACATATTTAATTTACTTTTTTTTACTGTTTCTATTATCATTAAAATTTATGTCGTTCTCTGGTGTACTATAAACGTTTTCTGTTTTTGCTAAAAGAGCAGTGACTGAGTTTTAAAAACTAGGTGTACTTTTCTAACTGGAAAATGTTTCTTTTAAGAAGCATTGATAAAAGTATTTAAGAAGTATAAAGGGGATTTTAAGAGTACTGTCAGAAGAGCAACGCTCTGTGCAATTTTTTCTTCTCATTCATGTGACAGAAAAATGTGACAGCTCAAATACATTTCAGCTGAAAGAGAAGAAAAAAAAAACAAAACACTTCAACAAAGACTATCTCCTGAATCCAAAAATACTGAGTTGTTTGAGTTTATATTATGGTAGTTGCAATCCTACTGTTATGTTCAAGAGACAACAAATCTCTCTGAACTTTGGAATATTTGAAACACCCTCTGAAAAGAGCATAGCAGCCCTGTTTCGTTCAATGGTGTAACCACCTAAGTAGTAGAAGAAAGGAAGAAGAAACCATCATTATGGATATAACCAGCTAAGACACAGCTAAGGACAGAGAGAACTCCAGTTACACTACCTGCACTAGCACCACATAAACATGAATTTACTAAAGGTTAAAGTGAGGCATTTATCCACATGCTTTACACACAATGTATGGATAAACATGCTAATAGTTTCAAGTCTGGGATCAAAGGGTGCCAGATGGGGATCACTATTTGTAGTCCATGTTCAAAACCACTCAGATCTCCTCTGCAACCCATCTGGGTAGGCTGGGGTTAGGGCATTCCCCCAGCTGTGTCACAGGGCTTCACGTTTGACAAACCTGATACATCTCCATTGGTACTGAAAAACAGGCACCCTGGTTTTCAGCATTGAAGAGGTCTAGTATCAGTACCTCACTGGTGTATTTTTCAAGACATGCGTTCATGGTTTATAATAATCATAAATGAGGAATATCCCAGAGGATCCAGCATTAGACCTGCTTGTGAGGATTAGTTGTGGCAAATTACTCCAGGGATAAATAATGCATTCAAATTACTTTAGGTCTGAGTGGTAGTAAAGAAATCTCAGTTCTGTGTATTGCTGTCTAAAAATACATAGAATAACCTTCTGACTATGGGAGGTAAAAAGAGGAAGACATTGGAAAAAATCAGAGATGTTAGCAAGAAAGGTAATAAGCACTACGTTGTTCAAGTTTAGGTAGTGTTTTATTGTAGGTGGAAATTAATTAATGCTAAATTATAACAGAACTCCTAAGAGATTACATATTCCAATCCCAAGAATACTAAGAGAATTTATCATGATTAATGGTATATTTCCAGAGAAAGGAAGAGATATTTGTTGTTCATTACACAGTTTTGCAATACTTCTTTTGTTCCATTACAGTTTTATTTACAAAAAGATACACAGGCATTGCACATAAAAATAAGTGTGTTTACATATATATATACACGTGGGGGTGGGGGTGTGTATATTCACACACACATATGTATACGTATATGTTTACATGTGTGCATGAATATATAGAGGTATGTATATGAAGGAGGGGTCTTATTTTTATTTATGTTTAATGTTCACATTTTTCTAAATGACAACTGTATTTCCAAAAGGAACACATCTTGTTATAGATACATTTTCTTGTCCTATCAACCAGTCCAAAAGGGATTCTAGCAAAAGCAAGTGTTGCTAACACTTTTAGTTCTGTGTTAGAAAAGGGGCTACTGGCAGTGTGAAATGACTGATCTTGAATATGACAGGGTGAGAGAGCTTTTGAAACTTCTTGTCAAAAAGCCAGTCCCGGAGATTTGGGGATATAGAGGAAAAAAATCTTGCAGCTCGGAAAGAAATGTCTGGAAACTGCACCTCAGCAACCTGGAGATTTGAAAGAAGAAACCAGGATTCATATTTGGATCTGTGCCACTTTAAGATCTTTGCAAACTCCATCTGTCTAGAAACATGAGTTTTGGTTCTGCTTTTAAACATCTCTTAAAAGCTGTTCTGAAAAAAAAAAAAGCGTGTACAACCGGTTTACCTTAGTGATTGAAACTATGTATGTAATCTGGTATTTTCTTAGAGCTACTTCCTGAAATTTCTTTTTCTAGATAGAATTTTTCCATTGCCTTTAAAAAAAAAAATTCAGAAAATTCCTAATTTTATTTCTCAATGACTCCTTTCTTTAATTTTTTCCTCCCTTGTCTCCACTGTGTTAAAGTTGTAGAATCATAGAATCAACCAGGTTGGAAAAGACCTCTGAGATCATCAAGTCCAACCCTTGATCCAACACTGGCGTGGTTACCAGACCATGGCACTAAGTGTCACATCCAGTCTCATTTAAAAAACCTCCAGGGATGGTGAATCCACCACTTCCCTGGGCAGCCTATTCCAATGTCTGATTACTCTCTCTGTAAAAAATTTCTTTCTAATATTCAACCTAAACCTCCCCTGGCAGAGCTTAAGATGATGCTCTCTTGTCCTACTACTGGTTGCCTGGGAGAAGAGATCAACGCCCACCTGGCTACAACCTCCTTTCAGGGAGTTGTAGAGAGTGATGGGGTCTCCCCTGAGCTTCCTCTTCTCCAGGCTGAACAGCCCCAGCTCCCTCAGCCTCTCCTCATAGGACCTGTGCTCAACTCCCTTCACCAGCCTTGTTGCTCCTCTCTGGACCTGCTCCTGAACTGAGGGGCCCAGAACTGGACACAGCACTCCAGGTGTGGCCTCACTGGTGCTGAGTACAGGGGAAGAATCACTTCTCTGGTCCTGCTGGCCGCTCTGTTCCTGATAGAGGCCAGAATGCCATTGGCTTTCTTGGCCACCTGGGCACACTGCTGGCTCATGTTCAGCTTCCAAACTCCCAGGTCCCTTTCTGCCTGGCTCACGTATAGCCTATGCTTCATGGAAGCCCCACAGAGCTAGTTCCCATTTCCTATATTTTTTATTTTCTTTTTTGTTTGTTGATTTGGTTTTTTGGGTGGGTTTTTGTTTGGTTTTTTTTTTAAGTGGTGGTGGTTTTGGTTTTGGTTTTTACTGCCTCATGATAACAAGGCTGGTCTTAAGCAAATTGAGCGACTTAAATAATTATTTCAACGGTGAAAAATGAGTTGCAAGAATTTATCAGATTTGAAATGAAAAATTAATAATTTCACCTGAGTCATAAACTGAATTAAAATACAAATTATATAATTTGGGTATACTTATCAGGCAGAATATCAATTCTGGTTTTGGCTTCTGTAATCATTTTTCATTTATGTCCTTTACAGAGCACTGCACTCAACAGATACTTTTTGAGAAAGAGACCCAGTTGTGAGGTACTTGAGCACAATACAAGAAGTCAAAATAATGAGGGTACAAGTCAAGGTTCTCTTGAGGTGCTTGGTTCATAGGCTAATAAAGAGGTAAAGGAGGATAAAAAGCTCACTTGTTACTTTTGTAGGCTAATTAACATTTAGAAAAATTTTCTTCCCAAAGGCATATACAGCAATGATTAATTATCATATTTTGATTAAGTCAATGATATGATTTATTTTCTCATTATATGTGTTAATATTCAACCAGGATTCACAGTTAGCCCCAAGCTAAGGTCAGAGACCAGTTATCTCAGGTGGATAATACTTGTAACCTGTATTCAGTCTAATACATTCAGATCATCATTCTCCAGGTTTGGTGTAAGGTTGGGGCTTTTTTGCAAGACATACTTAATTTTTTTCTTTCAATTTGGATTTTAAGCAGTCTGAGCTTCCCTTGCAGTGTACATGGGTCCTTAATTGAGCACCGACAAGATTACAACAAGATTATACTATGATTTTTTGCTGGTTTTTTTTTTAATTAAATGAGACATGACTGTTATTTCTGCAATGTCTGTGATCGTTTGAACACCCTCTTTCTTAGCTATCAGAGTTGAAAAGTGCACTGTTACAAAAGATCCTTGGCCTTTTGATTCTTCTTTCTTAAGAGCCCCAGGCTGGTCACAACTGCCATTATCTCATCAACCATGAGATTATTTTCAATATTTTAGTTGGCAGGACAAGCAGCGGATTTTCTTAGCCCGTAAAACGATTTTCATTCAGCTGAACACAGTGGCAACTGCTACTGGTACCTCTAGCTATGATTGCATTAGCCCTAAGTCTTTTTTGCATGTTAAATATGCAACATAAGTGCCAAGTTATCTTCAGCCTTTATTAAGGTTTTATTTTTTTCCCTGTTTATTGTAGTGCAATATATCTCTCCTTACAAAGCAACTTGAACAAAACAGCTATGAATGGTATCTAGTCAAAATCATGAAATTTCATTATGCAAATGACAATGCCTAATTAAGAGCCAATGGTCAAAATTTCCATAATGATGTAGCCAGATTAAATGTGTTTCAGGTTCCCGCAGGAATCTAGATAGTTTGTCTTGCATTAATGTTGATTACAGAAAAGCACCTTGCATGAAGATATTCCTTTCTAACACTAGGGCTAGGAAGACTTTTTTTGGATTTTACTAGGAATATTTAAAAGTTAGTTGATGTCTCTTCCTGAGTTCTCCAACAGTCCTGAAATTAATGAAATGTTGACACCATAATACAATAGGAATGACTAAATGGATTCATCAAAGCTGTTTATGCATTATGTAACATTTTAAAATTGTGTGATTTGGGAACTGGAACAGCATATTTTTATGCCTTTTTAAATTATAGATTATTCCTCAGAGTGAACTATTTTGAATATTGTATCCAACAAAGGTTATCAAAACAAACTCTAAAAGAGGTGTCTTTAAATTAATATATTAAAATTGAAAGATTCATGCCAGTGAGATAACATAATGATTTAGTGAACAGAACAAATGACTATGACCATATCCAATATGAAATCTTTTCCAGATCTACCACCCCTCATTAATTGTAATGAACTGAATCATTTGAAGCTGTGATGTAGACCATTAAGTGATTTTATGGAGCTCCTCCAGGTCGATGTTGCAGTGAGCATTTTATATTATCCCACACTTAAAAGCATGTGCCTGGAATAATACACATGAAAATAAATTTGAATATCTATTAGAGTTCTGTGTTGCCATGGTTCCATCATAAAACCACAAATTTTATACATCACCCACCTATTCATTCAACCACCCCAAAAAATCAGAGCATCATTGAATGCTTTTGGTTGGAAGGCACTTTTAAAGATCCCCTAGTTCCAAACCCCTGTCATAAGCAGGGACACTTTCCACTAGAACAGATTGGTCAGAGCCTCATCCAACTTGGTCTTGAACGCTTCAGGGATTGGGCATCCCCAGTCTCTATGGGCAACCTCTTTCGGAGCCTCACCACCCCCACAATAAAGAATTTCTTCCCAATATCTAATCTAAATCTACCCTCTTTCAGTTTATAGCCATTGTCCTTTGTCCTACCACTACAGGCCTTGGCAGAAAGCCTCTATGAATGTTATACATTGAAAGGTTCTAACATGTACTCCCCAGAGATTTCTGTTCTCCAGACTGAACAGCCTCATCTTTCCCAGCCTTTCTTCATGAGGGAGGTGCTCCAGCTCACTGAGTATTTTTGTGGCTCTACTCTGGACCTGGTCCAACAGGTCAATGTCTTTCAGAGCTGGACACAGTACTCCAGGTGTTGCCTCATGATAGAGGAGTAGAGCAGCACAATCACCTCCCTTGACCTGCTGGTCACACTTCTGATACGACTGCCTTTCTGGGCTGCAAGCCCACGTTGCCTGGTCATGCCCAATTGTTTGCCCACCAATATCTCCAAGATTTCTCTTCAGAGCTACTCTTAATCCGTTCATGCCTCAGCCTGTATTGAGTGTCCTAACTCAGGTGCAGGACCTTACATTTGACCTTATTCAACTTCATGAAGTTTGCATGACAAACATTACAGATTTTCTTTTTCAGCATACCTTCCGTGAGTTTCTGCAGGAAGGATCACTGAATTCCATTCATGTGGTATTCTCAGTCTTTTAAGTTAAATTTTGGAAATGTGAGAAATAAGGTAATGTGATTTGCAAAGATGTCTCCATTACAACATGGGATACTGGTCTTGTTTCCAAAGCCTACAAAACTTCTGTTTATTTTCCCTGTGACTGGAGTCCAGGATAGCCATATGGATAATGCCACATGAGTCAGTAAAGTTATGTCTGCAAATGATTTATCTTCTACTCTAGTTATTAATAAAGTAAATGATTGATAAGAAATAGAAATCACATTATTTGGAATCATAGGATCTTTGTAAATACAGAAGAAAATAGAACTTTCCCTCTCTAAAATGTATATCAATTTATCACTACGTATTTTCAGTATTGCTACTGATGTAGTTCATAGAGCCAGTCACAGGCCATGGCTTCTCTGAGCCAAAGAACACAAAACAAACCAGAAAAACAAACCAAATAGTAAGTATTTGGGAAGCTGATACACTTGAGTGTATAAAGCAGTTCATGTTGATTCCTGTTTACTCTCAGACAGGTTGCTTCAGGTACATAAGATGGCTTTGCTTTGCAGACGAGTTTGAAACATGAGCAAGAGGCAATGTGATGCAGAGAAAAACATGAGATGCTCAGAAGACCACGATAAGCAGTGGTCACCTCTGCCAATATGGTGATACCACAATGTATGTGGAGTTTCGCTCGGGTCATCTCTGCAAAAGTGTCCTACAGGGGAATTGAATGAGAACAATGTAGTAGCTTACCTTGTGTTCATGTTTGGGATATTCAGGGAAAATATGTAGAGATATGTATTTTACAACCCCACTGGATTGAAGCTGTCAGAATGGGCTAAACACTGGTCTCCCAGCATTTGTATGTGTAAATAAGGAGTTACTAAGTCATAAAAAAATTTGAAAATTAAGTCAAGAAGTTATTTTTATACTGAAGTATTTCCATATATTACCTGATACTAACAGTTTCTAGACAGGAAAAAATAATTTGGCTGATCAGAACATTAAGCAGAAAATTCAGACATCAGAACAGTTACAAATGTGCTCACAGTGTAACCTTAGAGGAGATATTTAGAACATTCCAGATTTCTCTTTCCCTCCTAATCGTGTGGTTATATAGAAGGAAAAGAAAACTTGGTGTTAAATACAGAAGGGCTTTTTCGTATGGCATGAATGCAGAAGAACTCTGGGAACAAATAAAACAAAACAAAAAACACACGTATATCTAGTAGGGAAGATACACTTCTACTTACATGAATAACAAAAATGGTGAAGTTTCTTATTTTTTGGCCAATGTCTCTTTTGATTTAAAATGCATTTGCATAAGGTATTCAAATATCTGACCTGTAAAGTTTATGTCCATTTAGGCTGCACTTGAACTGGATATTTTTAGCATACAAAGGCAAGGGAAAGCAATATATTTCTAGGTATTTATGCTGAAACTGCAGATCTCTAACAATATATATCTTAATTTTACCACAGTGTTTGCCAAGACTTCCTTTGTCATTGGCTGCATCACTAGTACAGTGTTTACATAGAAGAACAGTATTTCCATAGTAACAAATGAACAATACTAGAGATATTAATTGTTTCTACATTATCTTTCTACAGTTTGCTGTAAAGCAACATTTTGTAGTTTGATAATTGCTAGACTGGAATGATTGTACATTATGAGATTATTAGCATAAACACTTAAGAAGAAGAATGCCTGTTGAAAAGGAGAGAAAACTGAAGAAAAAGTGGTACTCTACTGCAAATATTACCGTAAGAACCAGCAGGAAAAACTAACTTTAATATTAGTCACTGTCTCTGGTATTAGCCATCTCCTATGGATTCATCTATGAGAGATCCTTCCAAACTCTAGTAATGTGGAGACATCCATGTCATTCAGCTACCCAGTTTCAAACTGAAAATACCATTTTCAGCAGGAAAAAAGCCAATAGCTGGCCATTTTGGAGACCTCTCTCTGGTATTAGGGCACTTGAAGGCACAGGGTTATCAATCATATAAGTGTAATCCAGGGCTTTAATATGAGGCATTCCACAAAAATTTTAGGTTATCTTAATTTTTTATAAGTGATACATAATGATGAAACTGACAGTGCTGTTAATACAGGAAGAGACATATTTCTATGCTATATTTTGGGTTTGTGTTTCTCAAGACATTTAATCAGGAGCACTGCACCAAATATGCTTGATAACATGACATTACTAAATATGGTGGATTTACCATAACGTGCTAATGGTAGAAAAATCTAAGTAATATTTAAATGCTTATTATTATAATAATAATTATTAATATCAATTATTATTCTTATTATTAATATATGTCTGGAAACCAACTGTAATGGACTACTGTAGAGATTAAATATATACTAGTGTAAATTTAGAAAAAACAGCTCCAGTCACAAACACATAATGCTGCAGAGAGAACAAAATATTAAATCATCATACCATGATTGTTTTCATATGGAATAACCCAGGAACTTGTTACCTGTGTTATCTGAAGGCGTGAACTAATGAAGATGTAAGGGAAGGGGAAAGGGAAGGGGAAAGGGAAGGGGAAAGGGAAGGGGAAAGGGAAGGGGAAAGGGAAGGGGAAAGGGAAGGGAAGGGAAGGGAAGGGGAAAGGGAAGGGGAAAGGGAAGGGGAAAGGGAAGGG
>NW_021939396.1:44199239-44251292 GCF_001715985.3 Manacus vitellinus
GAAGGGAAGGGAAGGGAAGGGAAGGGAAGGGAAGGGAAGGGAAGGGAAGGGGGAAGGAGAGAAGGAGGAATGGAAAAGGAAAGAAGGAAGGAAGAAAGGAAGGAAGGAAGGAAGATATGAAGAAATTAAGAGAGGAAGGAGTGAAAGACATTATTTGTTTACAAATTTGACAACATGACAGTGCCCAATATTAACAAAGGCTCTCTGAGTGCACAGTCTTAGAAGCAGATGCTGCAGATTTGTAAGGCAGCTCTCATGTCCTTTTTTTGTGGTGTAAAACCATAGCTACTCTGTCTTGATCAAGACTGCTATGATTCAAAACAAAACAGAATCTGGACCATGTATTTTACTTTTATTCTGATCAGCATTGTTTATTAAAAATAGGGTGTCAGATTATAATACAGAATAGAATATTGTTCAAATGCAGCTGCTAAGTAATCAGAGCCTCATTGTCTGAACCATGCTTGAAGATTTCATAGGAACATAGAAAATAGTATGACATGTTCAACATTTAATAGTTTTGCAATGAATATCCTCCCCGTTTTTTTAAGTTCATTAAAACCCGGAGCAGGATGGATTTAATGAAGAGAATTTATTAACAAGAGCAGTTTAAGTCTATAGAAGCTTATCATAATTGTAATGAACCCTGACAATGACCAGAATAAATCTCATACAGCAAAGTTAGAGCAGTTTTCCAGGTGCAAGAAAACCTTACTAAACCCTTCTGCTCAATAAATCATCTTTTATCATTAGTATCTAATGCTATCTAACACAGCTTTTTAAAAAGCAAAATGTAAAATGGACTGTGTTATTTTGAAATCATTTTACATATTCTTTATTTACTGTCTTCAGGGTATTTTTCTAGGGTGGTTCTGTTCTCCCTTCTCCTTCTCTCACCGTGATTTGGATAAAAGGGATGCCCTTTTAGTTGAGTTCTCCTGTCTTTCACCAAACTGCTAAGCTTGGAATTTTCTTGGGCCTCCTTCATGTGTGTCTTTAGTTTCCACTACAATAATAGCTGGACAACATTTGAAGTGTTACTATAGCAGATATTAGAAATGTATCAGCTGTGTTCAACCAGCAAATAACCCCTTTTAATTACTTGACAGAAACATACATTTGCTGTAAAAATAGATAGGGGTGCCTGAGAATCATGCAATGTCATTTCGTTAGGTTTTGTTCAAGTGGCACAAGATTTAACTGTCAATGTTACACTGAATGAAAGCTGCTGCATCAGAGAACCATAAATTCATTTATCTTCTTTTCAGAAGGTTCACATCTCATCTTTGGTACGTATTTTAGAGGTCATTTCTCCAGTTCTTAATGGTGCAATGTTGCCAATACCAAAACAAAAGCAAATTTTTTTGCACTATTATCCCATTAATTGATATCAGTTTCTTCTTTCACTTATAAGCAATTATAACTATCAATTCCCGGAGGTTTAAGCAATTCTCAAAGTTATATTACATTTTTCCTGTACCTTCATACCTAATGTAATTAAAAGATATTATTGACTTTTAGTCATGCATCAAATCATTTTCTTTTCTTTTTTTTTTCTTTCTTTTTTTAATACACTGGTCTTTTAAGCTTTCTAATAATACAAAAATTTCATTAAGAAATTTGATAGCATTTCACTAAAGCATTGATTTCCTTTTTTCACTGCTGTACACTGAATGCAAGGATAACTAGCTGGGCCTGTGTTTTCTTTTAAACATGGTTGCTAGCAGCTGGAGCTGTTCCTATGTGTTCGGAGTCCAACACCTTTTCCACGGAATTTGGGAGTCCCCAGAGGTACTTCATCAAGGTTTATTCTTCTTTGTAAATTTTCTTTGAAGATACTTATCTACAAGAACACAATTTTAAAATATGTCTTCTTGTATTTAATATCAAATCTCAATATAATTAGGAGAAAGAGTGTTAAACTTTTGGGGTTTAATGCACATTTGTCAATATTTAACTTTGCAATAAAAAAAATAAAAAATTAAAGCAAAAAGAATATTTATCATAATTTAGTGAAATCTGTCTTTTACTTGCTCATATCAAGCCCTCATACCACTTATTTCTTCCTCTTTCACCTACTTATTATATATCCACATTAATTTCTCAGCACACAAAGCCATGTGGTGGTGTCCTAATTTGAACCTCCCATCTCCCTACATAGAGATTCAAGCCCTGAACTCTCACTCACACAGTTTATCCTTCTGCTAACTCAAAAATGTTATCCTCAGGACTAAATCTTTAGACCTGATCCCAAAAGACCTTGACAATTAACATGTAATCTGGAAGACAGGTGATCTATACACTTGCAGTGTATGTATATTTAGAACAACAAGACAATGACTACTGAAAAAAAATTTTGCATTGCAACAATGGTAACCCAATTCAGCAAAATCAAGCAGTTTCCATGAAAAGAGGTGACTTTCATAAATCTTTTATTTTAAAAAATGCACTGGAAGACAGCTTTCAAATTTACAGATATATTCTGATATGAAACATTCATAAACGTTCATAAACTAGTTCCAGGTCAGAAAGATATATTAATTCAAAATCTCTATATTTTTAATAGAAACAACCAAACAGAAATTTTGAAAAAACAATACTATTGAAATGATCGGTTTCGAGAAGCTTCAAAAAACTTTTTCTTTCATTTTACTTTCTAATCTAGTATTGAGATTTTTTTAACTGTTTTTTTGTTTGGAACCGAAAGATTTCTGAAACATGCATAGCTGTCCTTATTATATTTTTTTAAGTAGTTCCAGTCTATCTCAACAAAAATGTTAGAAAGGTTTCAATCTTTCTTTCTTTGTCATTTTAGAAAAACAATATTTAAATGAAAATGAACAGTCATTAAAGAGCTGCAGACGCACTTAAAGTCTGCATTTCATACTCATTTCCATGACTTTCCCAAAAAAGGTTTGTTTTACATTACTGGATGGTAGGGTGATAGATCTGCACTGTAAAGCCTCAAAATCAGTGGAAACATTTTGAAGGCATTTAGAAATGTTCAATACCACTAAAGTTATTTAGCAAAAAGAGCTTAAATCACCTTGATAAAACTCCTTATGTAGTTGAATCACCTAGCAATTATTTACTGCCTATTCGTAGAAATATATGTTATTACAAACCTACAGGAGTTTTATTCTGTCTACATGCATTGCACTAAATGTTATATCATATTGTTCTAGCCAATGCCAAGAAAAATGAAAAAAAAGCAGTACTGCCAGTACATTTGTTTTTCCCCAGTTGCGTCTTTTCTACCTACAGCTCCTTTTTCCATGGTTGTCTGTGGAAAAAAGTACTTGGAGGTCCATCAGCATCCTTCAAGGATACGTTTTCTACTTGCAATATATCCACACCATGGAGTCCCTTATTTCTACACCATTATAAAATTCCTATAAACATTGACAGCAGAATACCGTCGCTGACTCAGTCTATCCGGCATTTTACTTGTTCCTTTGTGAAAACACAAATAAGTTCTATAATCACTCATTGCTTCGTTAGTGCACAGAATAATTCTGAATTCCCATCTATTCACCTTTTGCATGTCCCACTGAGTACTTCCTGATGTGCTTTTTTCCCTCCTGAATCTAAATATTTTTATTATTACTCTTTAGAGGAATTGTTACTGGATTTTGTTGTTGCTGTAGTCTCTGTTTTATAGTGACACTGAATTTAAAATGAAAATAGATTTCATTATTTATTCATGAGGTTTAATTCACTCTGATTGTGACATTATTTTTGATGTTGACAGTTGTTGGTGAATAGTGAGGAAAGCTAGAGGGCATTTATCTGACCATAAAATGCCATAAACAATAAACTGATATTGTCTTGCTTTCAGTTTGATCTTTTTCATCTTCAAATCCAGAAATTAAATTTAAAAAAATTAAATTAATCTGTGAGTTTTACACCATCCATGTGAACTTTATGTCTTGCTATGTCAGCTGCAGTGTACAGGTATTAAATCTTACTAGGAGAGATTCAATAATTCTGGGCAAGATACAAAAATAACAAAAAGAAACTTGATATCAAGACTTACTTTTATTTTAAAAAAACCCAAACACTTGATTTGGAAAAAAGTCTTTTTTTTTTCTTATTTTTTTCTCTTTTCTTTTTTTTTAATTGATGCATGGCTAGTGAATGTAGAGAATTAATAAATGTATGGAATAAAAATAAAAAACTTCTAAGTTAAGAAAAATAACAGTATGTATATTAAACCTAACAGTTTAAGGAAAAGGAATTGTTCGTTTCTTTCAGAATCGGTTACAAATAAAATGTGACTATAAACCACAATTTTAAGATTTTAATGAGTATGAAAAGAATACATGTAGGCTTCAGAATATAACTGTTGAACTTTAGTCAAGAAATGAGCTGTTCAGCAATACAGCCACATAGCAATTTAGTTAAATAGAAGAGTTGCATCAATGATTGGTGGTTTTGAGGATAAATGAAAGTACAGCAAATTTTAAACTTTGTCTCAAAGCTGCTGCCTAAATTTGAACTATCTAGTTTATATCTGTCACAGACAAAAACTGCTCGTGTAATGTAAACCAAAGCAGTTTTTTGAATTATTAATGTCACGTACTTAACAAGCAATCAGTACACTGCACATTCAGGATCAATGTAATTCAGTAGATAAACCACAATGCTAGACATTACAAACCATTAATAAACACGAATTTCTAAAGCCCATTTTAGTACCAGGTGGTACTGGTAACACACACACGCTCTTGTGCACGTGCACACATACACACCCAGGCACACCCTCTGAAGGGCAGCCTATACCACCAGCAACCCTCCTTGCCAGGCAGGGCAGGTTCCCTAACTTCCAAAACTACCACGGGCCATACTCAGGACCCCAGCATTGTGCCCTGCACTGCTTCTTGGCCAGTCGGGTGCACGTCCCATCCCGGCAGCCATCCTGTTGCCACAGGGTGATGGATGGTGGTACCAAACCACGTATGGGCTGAGGCTTCTCTGGTTGCTAAGGTTGATTATCTTTATCATGGGCAGTGTTTTATTCATTTGATCCACATACACATTTTGCATTGCAACAATGGTAACCCAATTCAGCAAAATCAAGGAGTTTCCATGAAAAGAGGTGACTTTCATAAACCCTTTACTTTAAAAAATGCACTGGAAGACAGCTTTCAATAAAATCACGCTTGGTTTTTTAGCTTACAAGTGTGATTTTTTTCCTTGCTTAGGACATAAAGGCATCCCTGCAATGTCTTTTCTACCTTGGAGGTATTAAATTCTGAAAATAGTATCATTTTATGTTGCAATACAAACTAAGTGACCACAATAAGAACCACCATCAGTGATCATCCATATTATGAAACTGGTAATAAATCATGAAACAGAAGTCTTTCATGTTTTGTTTTACCAGTTAGATGTTCTAGTAAAGCTGCTAGGAAATGCCAAAACTCCCAAATACTCCATTTGAATGATATGCTCAGGCACATTTGATGCACAAATACCTTGGAAAAATTCCTAATACTGATATCACTCTAGATGGAAGTATATTTGTGCTAGTTCTGTGTGGGAGTCTCATTAGTGAAGGGCACATATCAAAATATTTCACGCTGTGGTTTGACCCTGTCTTGTCACAGTGTGACTCTGGTTTCAGATGAAGTTGCATAATTCATGACCAGTTTCCAAAGTGATTGGTGGATTTAACATACCTGGTAGCCTTCATCTTGCTGAAAGATACGTTTACAAACACAGATATACACAGATAGGCTCCACCTACCACTGCTCAAAAATGTTTCAGCACAACACTGTACAACTCCAAAAATGCAGTTTTGTTGAAATCGACTTGTTCTACAGGAACATTTCAATTTAGAAAAAATTTTCTGCAGAAAAATGTCAAAATCTTTCTTGTTTCAGTCTGATAATGCCAAAGTATTTCATTTTAAATGTATCACCATTTCATTTGACATTTAGATTAAATGTTAATATTAATTTTAAGACACCGTGTATATACACCAACATATGTATAAACACATTATATATTTTTAATGTGTTTTTATCTGAATTGTTGACATTTTTCTATATTTCTATGTTATCAAAATATAATTGATTTCTATATTATGAAAACAAAGACTTGGGATTTTGTCTAATGGAATTTACATACTGGAGATGAAAAGACAAAAAAAGAAAAAAAAAATATTGTTAGTTCCTTCTTGGAGTGGTACAATTTCTTAGAAATTGTAAATTGTGAAACTGGCCAGGGGCACCAGAGAAGTCAATTTTTTAATGGAGTGGATGCTGGCAAAATCCTTGTAGCAAAATAAACAGCAAAGCAGTTATATCTGCAAAATACAGCACAAAGATACAACACTTTGAGTCAGTGTGCCTCAGTTTAAAATAATCCATCCAGTTATTAGTCACTTTTAAGTCATAGGGGGAAATCTCAATGTTTCATCAAATCTCAGATCTTTGTAGATTGAGAGAAGGGATGAATTCTTTGACATCATGTTTGTTTGCTTTTCTCTATCTTAGCTAATTAGGTTCAGCTGTTAATATACATTAGATCATCCTTTTTCTTTTGAATGCCTGTGAAGAACACTCAAGAGACAGGATTAGAGTACGAAAGCCTTTATGCACAGAGTGTCTGTGGTCATGACCACAACCATTCAAGCTCACGCATATCAGCCATCCAGGGAATCTCACAACTGCCTGACAGGGATCAGCCAAGAGGAAATATTAGGTAATAAATTCTCAGAGGCATACTCAGTCTTTGGCTGTTCTCCATCTGCCAACAAGAGTGAAAATTGAGTACTACTGTTCTACTGTGATATACATCTGTCTGCTGGTCCCATAAACAACAGGCCAGTGAATAGCCACGACCATATTTGGAGGATTTTACCCACTATCCACTTTGAGCCCATTTGTCCCCTGATGAACACCACAGAAATCAAGATCATAATTAGTTTTCTTATAGTAAATATTTTACAGTTAATTAAACAATTTTGAAGCTGCCTGGTTGATTGTTTAAGGTTGATTGTTTAAGGACTGGACTACTGGACTACTCTGACGTCTCATGTGAGACATAAGATGTTTATGCTCAAAATCAATGAAAGTGCTGAGGAAAGTTCACGCCACCTGGGTGTTACTTTTGTCAGAGTGACTGTAATGACAGAAGAGGAGTGACTTGCATGCAGATGTAAGCAGCCACCAATCCCTACCTCCTCCTGATGAGTTAAACTCCAGCTGGTATTTTCAGAGGCCTTAATAAAACACCTTCCCTTTCCACTGCTCCTAAAATATTGACTAATTCTTCAGGTACTGCAGCAACATTCAGCTACTCACATTTCTTGGGGATACAAATCAAATACATTAATTTTAAGGTTTGGTCATTCAGCTTTGCTTATGTAATAGCTAAAATGCTTCTCCAAATAGCAAGAAAGCTAACTCTCAGAGCAGGTTAACCTTGGCAGCAAATCATGTTTAATTTCTTTCACTACCACTTCTAAGATTGTTAAGGAAGCTATTAAATTAACACATTCCTGTGACAGTGTTTCATTTCTCATTATAACAAAAAGGCAAGCACCTAACACTGCAGAATTTTCATCAGCTAATGCCTTGTAATAAATCCATTAGGAAGCCACTGGTATCTAATTGTCTAATCATGATGAAGGCCTAGAGTGACATGGCTATAATGGGATTAAAGTAGATTGTAGTGCAATGACTACATTCTCTGATCCAGTCTGGAGATAGCAAGGACCTAACAGGTCATCTCAGTTAATTTAACCAGACTCAAAAGAAAAGAAGGAAAAACTGCTTTGATTAAATGGGCAAAAGAGCAGACACTGGTTTGTTTACACCTGAAAGAGATAAAGTAGATTTTATGGCTGGAAAAACACACCATTAATTTGAAAGTAATCTAACAGTGAAGAGCTGTTGGCAGGGTTAAGTTGGTTGCATACAAGGAGTAGTTGCACATGGTGTGAGGAAGCAGGCAAAGTTCAAAGTATGCAGAAGGCGCTGAATTATCAAGCATGTGACTCTTCAGTATAGAGTAATTTGGCCTCAAGATCTGCAGCTCCAAGGCCAGAAACAGCCTTCTGCCTGATAAAAGCCATTCTCTAAAGATAAGCAAACAAAAAACTTAGGGGAATGGAATTGCAAACATTGATTCCGTGACTCTCTGAGCTATTAGGCTTCCTTGCAATGGATGCTGTGGAAAAACAGGAGTCATTGCTTTGGCAAAACCATTTCAGGCACCTCGGAACATTGCTTTGAAACCTGTTATCCCAAACAAGGAAAGATGCTCTAACCTAGCCTTCATCTTAACATCTACACACTTGCTGAAGATTTCCAGGAAATTAATTTATCCCTTTCCATCAGAAGACTCTTTTGAAATTTCTCTTGAGCTACTGATGTCAGGTAATTGCATCATAGTAACCAAATTGAGGACAGTGCATGTGAGTAAAGGATAAGTGTACAGATGAAAAATCACAAAAAAAATGTATATATTTAATCATAGTAGCTACAGATTCTTGGTTCAGCTTTCTAAAGTGGACATAAGTAAGCTGACCTGTCATTGAGGCACTGTTATTCCAGGAACTGGGAACAGGACCAGTCTTAAAATGCTCTGGTATCATATGATGATTATTCAAAATATTTCAATTTATCTAAGTGAGGCTGCAGTGTTTAGGATAATTACTGAAAAAATTGCTCTTTCAGAAGAGGAACAGACTACAAATCTGACTTGCAGTCTGAGCAACATTATTTGTAGTTTGCTTCTTATACCTTTTGCACAGAAAAAGGGTGTTGTGCCTTAAGTAGTGTTAGTTTGAGAGCCTGTTAAATATTTGTAAAAATATTATTTTGTAGAATAAGGAAAAAAAAGTTAAGAGAAGTCTTCACTACTGTTGTAGTCTAACCTCAGCCAGCAACAAAGTACCACACAGCAGACTGGTCATTTTCCCTCTAACCCTGTTGGAGGGGAGAAGAATCGAAAGAAAAAAATTAAACCTAATGGGTTGAGATAAGAACAATTTAATACTTTAAACAAAACAAAATTTAAAAAAAAAAACAAACTAAATCCAGTAATGATGATGATAACAATTAAAATAATGACAATAATAATAATGGTAATGAAAAGGAGAGAGAGACAGAGAGAGAGGGAGAGGAATAAAACTCAAGAAACACAAGTGATACACCATACAACTGCTCAACACCTGCTGACCAATGCCCAGTCTGTCCCCCAGCAATGATCAGCCCCATTAAGGATAACTCCCCTAGTTTATATGCTGGGCATGATGTTCTACAGCATGGAGTATCCCCTTGGTCAGTTTGGGTCAGCTGTCCTGGCTGTGCTCCCTCCTGGCCTCTTGCACACCTGCTCACTGGCAGAGCATGGGAAACTGAAAAGTCCTTGGCATAGGATAAACACTGCTTAGCAACAACTAAAACATCAGTGTGTTATCACTATTACTCTCATACTAAATACAAACCACAGCACTGTACCACCTACTAAGAAGAAAATTAACTCTACCCCAGCTGAAAGCAGGACACTACCATAGGCCATGTTCAGATCTTTTAGATAAATGTCACTATTGTTTCCAGCACGTGTTGTACTAATACCCAAACTGAATGTTTCAATGAGTATATTTTTCCCTTTTTAATTCTGTACTTACCTTGAAAATTCAGAAAATCACAAAATCGTTCAACCAGACCATTTCAGTTTGATGGAACCTGTCTCAAAATTTAAAATTATTTTTTAAAGTTAAAAAATCAATGCTTTCTGAATTTTTGGCAGGCCATTTTACTTGGATCCATTAGACAGTGCCTTTAACTATAGGTTAAAGATTCAGTGTAAGACTTGTGATTCTCTATTAAAGGGCATGTGTAGAAAGGACATTTTTTAAAAAATCAAACTGAACATTTTATCAGCAATGGTAGTCTATGATGAAAGGGATAGAGATTCATAGCGTTTTAGAAACAAGGAATTGAAGGCAAACAGTGGAAGAGACAATGCAGTGAGACATACACAGAATACTGGCTTTGACAGCTTGTCTCAAACTGGTCATGTCACTCCTGAAGGTACTAGGACCTCATGAGAGTATGTCTTCAGCAATAATTCTATCCTCTAAAGGCTGTGGGACCTGTTGGACTTATTCTGAATCCATGTTGGTGTGACTAAGGATTTAGTCCTCATGCAAGCAATAGGCGAACTAATATTTCACCTAAATTAATAAGGCTTGGCCAGGTTGTACCTGCTCAAAAACTGCTTCTGCAGTTTTAAATTACTTTGTTTACTTCAGCAACTTGATAGTCTAAAACAGGTACTCTGGAAAGAAACATGAAAGGTTTAACTGTACATTTATGTCTTCATCTCCAGTCTTCAAAAGCTTGAAACTGGAAATCTGTGTGCAAGACTCAGTGCACTTCTTCAGAGTAATTGGTTGTACTAGATCTAAAGAGTCCAAGTGTCACATAGTGTAATTTGTGTCTGTGGGTGATATTATCGAATAAGCTTATGCTCTACACAAAAACTGAAGTGCTGTCTAATGCTTTTAGCATGACATTTCTCTTTATAAATGGCCTCATTATTTCTTTTCTGTGTTTAAATATACAGAAGCAACATCCCCAGCGTACTCGTCCAGTAATAGAGGTGATTCTCATGCCACTGAAGGAGGAGACTGTTTTCCACAATTTATATAATTTCATTTAATAAACAGCAATTTTAAAAAAAGGTTTTCTGGGGGTTCAGTCATTTTTAGGTTGCAGCTTATATTAAGATGCTAAACAACAGTGATAAAGCCATCTCTATAAGTTTTCTCCTCTTCAGAATAAAAAATTTCAAACACCTTTAAACTTTCCTTCCTGCAATAATAATTTGACAGTCTGGCAGTGCCTCTGTGTTGTTAGAGATATAGCTCAGCAGACTGTCAAAGATACACCTCAAAGTTAATCTGAGTAGACATCAAACTATATTATGAGTTCTTTGTATCTCAGAGGTATCAATAAACTAAGAATGATCTTACAGCTCTACAGTTCACTAGCAAAGACCTCCTCACCAAGCAGAGAGTAGTGTTGTCCAATATAGGAAAAAGACAGAACAGGTGATCTTGGTTTTTCTCCCAGCGACAGGCGAGCATAGAAAAAAGCATTAGCAATTTTTTGTCTCAAATTTTTCAGGCTTCAGAGAGAGATTTGTGAAGATGCTATTTCAGAAAGCTCAAGTTAGCAGAGAAAGATACAGTTGAATAAAAGTTCGGAGAGGTTTGGAGAGGAGAGGTTCGGTTTGGTTCGGAGAGGTTCAGAGAGGAGAGGAGAGGTTCAGAGAGGAGAGGTTTGGAGAGGAGAGGTTTGGAGAGGTTCAGAGAGGTTTGGAGAGGAGAGGAGAGGCATTTAACCATTACGTAGGCCTTTCCAAGTAACTTGACTCTCAGATGTTATAACTGAAGGATGAACTCACTGAAGTTCATCCTTACCTTTACTAGTCTTTTAACACAATGAAGTAGTTACTAAGCAAGGACTGCATGAGGAAAACAAATATATATTTGTTGCAATTATATTTATTGACAGAAGACGTGCAGTTACTTCTTAATGTAGGAGGAATCTTACATTTCAAGGTAGTAGGCCACTTTTTTGTAATGTTGAACAAAACCACTACAGAAACCTGGCCTCCTACCTTGAAATGTACATCCTGAAACATGAGATTCTTGCTCTTGAGCTCAGCACAGCAATTTCTGGTTGCTTGTATGACACCTGGCTCTCTGCTTTGACAGTTTCTATGTGTTTCTTCTTACTTGGAGCTTTGGAAACTACACCAGGCAAAGACACTCCATCTAGGCTGCTCAAATTTCAACATGGATTCACAGATTCCCTTGTTTTGGTTGGCGGCATGTACCTGTGGTGGCACCTGCATTTAACATCAACAGTGACTGTGACTGCATCCACCAATGAGTTGTAACCTCCACAAAAGTACTTCTTTCCTTCTATACACTTTTTCTAAAACTCTGACTGAAAAGACATGCTTTGCAGCATGCTGGGGAGGTCACTAGCTTCAGTCACAATTATTCTGGAGTGGAAGTAGGAAAATTAAGAGATTCTGATGCCTTACTGAGAGTACCTATTGTTAGATTTGTCCATAGCACATGGAGTTGCAGGGGAGATCATATCCTTCTGAGGAAAGTCATATAACTGACAAAGGGCCCTCAGCCTCCTCGAACTGTTTTTACTATATCACTGTGCTATTCATTCAGCAGTTCACAGCTGGCCTCTGGCTAATATCAGTTAGGAACTAACCCAAGAAGGCAAGAGGAAATCTCCGTACTGTATCCTAGAGTTTTAAAGGTTAAGCACCATTGTGTGACAAACAACACAGAGTTAGTATGAAGGTGTACTGGAAGTGCACTCTGCAGCTGGTGGACTACTATATATTTTACTAGCTGGTCTTTTAAAAGGTCATTCAGGCAGAATGCCAGATAGAAATACAACCAAGTGTAAAAGTGAGGAAGTTACAGAGAGCAACCATGAGAATAGATGCTGCAAATGCAAAGATGAAGTGTGTGTCATTTAGTCAGAATATCTCAGCTGGCCTTTGGAATGTTCTTCCATGGCAAGTCTGTATTGCAGCTTTTAGTGATGATGACTCAAATATGACAAGAGAGAAATTAAAAGATATTGGTGGAATTATTCTTTAAAGAAGAGGGGGAAAGAATTTTGTTTCCCTTGGGCACCATGGTAAATAAATGTTATGCAAACTTTTATCTCACTGGCATTACCTACTTCTTTTTTTTTTGCCTTTTTTTTTGAGGGTAGGGGTGGTGGGGAAGAGGGACTTTATAGTATGTCTAGGGGCAGTATTATTCATTTAAGGAACCATGTTAACATCACTGACAAAGGCACTTCTGAATCTTGCTTAGCAAGGCTTTTATATTGCACGAGAAGAGAATCAAGACAAACTTCTCCAACATATAGTTTGCAGGGAGACAATATTGGTCCAAAAAGCAAACAGCTGGCAGTTTGTTAATCATGGTGCAGTGCCTGAAGTAAAGCTAACCTAAATACCTTACATCTCAATGCTTTCATCTAGCACCAGTTTCTCAGATGAGAAATTCCTCTGAAAGGCAAAGGATTTACATATAAAGAAAGTCATCAGCATATGTAAAGATTAAATTGCTTATATGCCTAGGAGAAACACTTTGAAATAGGAGGTGAATTCACAAAGATATAATTTGTTCTTCCTTATTTTGAGATAAATAGTTAGGAGTTAAAATACTCAACAGAACAGAATCCAAGATTTCATTTGTGGTCACACTTCATATTAAGCAGGTGTAAGAATAGGGTTTATAGTTCCCTAAGAGTAACAGATAATTCAGTAAGTGGCTTATCAAATAACAGATTTTTTAGGTTATTTATAATTACCACTATTTTTTTTATATTCTTGAAGAAACTCTGAAACATGATATTCATGTCTGGAAGATAACATCGGTTTATTAGCTCTGTAACCTTAACAGAACTCATGATCTTTCCTGCTAAACATAAATAGCAATACTTTAAAATTAATTTAAAATTAGTAAAGTATAGTCATTACAAAGTAAACCATCATTAAGCATCTCCAAGACAAGCTTGTCAATGGGCTTTGTTATAAAATGAGGGGAAAATTTTAAATATATTCTTAAAAGCTTAATCTTTCAGCAATTTTTCCCCATCAGAAGACTCAGAAGCAGAATAATTCCTCCCACTCATCCCCCATTGTGCCTTACTTCTCAAAAAAAAAAATCCTGTGAAAAACAGCTCCTTTTATATCTCATGAAAAAGGTCTAAGAAAAGTTGTTAGTTGAGAAAAGAGTTGGAAATTATTTGGGTTAGGTTTTTAAGTAAACAATTATTATTTTCTGATTGAATAAGTTCATTTGCATCTGGGGGAAGACATGAAGAAAAAAAAAAAGAAATTTTTATTACCAGTGGTGGAAGACTTTCACAGTAATCCTTTTTGGACTTGAGAGCTTTTCCATCTTTCAAGACATTTGTTTTACATGCTTCCTGAAACTGTCTCTCCATCCTTGCCTCATTTTAACAGAATGGGTTAATGTATCGCCCTGTAACAATGCAATTTATTATGCTGAGAATAGGGTGGGAAGTAATTTCTGTATCTTGAGTGTATTTTCAAATAAAAATCCAGAAAGGGTAGGTTTTCCCAAAGAAAATTTTTATTAGGTTTAGAGGTCTTGAGGAACACAAAATTAATAGAGAATATTCAATGAGAAGACCTTTATTAGTAAAATTTTAAAAAAAACCAAACAAAATCCAAATTTTTATAATATTATTTTGACTAAAAAGAAGACAGTACATTTATCTGAATAGCAGATTAAGAACTAAGAGTTGTAGGAAACAGGGAAAGTACTATGTAAAACTCTTTCATAAATGGACATGCCAGTGGATTTAGGAATGTTACTAAAATGTGAATACTGAATCTGCAGCTGCAGTGATTGTGATATTGTTACCTGTGGTTTTCTATCTCAGAAATTATGAAAAAAAAGGTGCTAAAAAGTAAAGTCTGCTTTAGCACTGAGGAACCCGTATTCTGCTTTGAAGGGATAGGAATATGAGGGCTACTTCTCCTCAAAAAAGGCAAAAGCTGAGATTGAATGAAAATTTCCCCCAATCCTGTTATAGTTTCATTAATTTCTGGTTCACTTCCATACTTACATTTCAAATAACCTGAATGTATATTTTCTTCAATCAATCTCTGGATTTGGATTGGAAATAAATTAAAAATTATGGACATTTTTTTCTGGAATATTGTTGTTCTACAACTATGAATATGTTGGAGGATTACTTGGTTCTTTGTAACCCTGGAAATAATTTTGGATCAGTTACAAACAAATATAGATCTATCAATAGATACTCCCAATGTCACCCTATGTCTTAATCCTGGCTGGAAAAATCGTTTGACTATTTTTTGTCACACATTTTTGGTAAGTAGCAATCAACAATTGCAGATGGAAAAGCAGGCTGAGCCTTACTCCCCTAAGAAAGAACTTCTAGTTCCTTTTGGGAACCAGATATTGTTAGCAAAGGAAGAGAATTAGAGAAATGCCAAATGTTAGAGCAATTTTGCTTCATTTCTGAATTCTGCAAGCAAATGGTAGCACCACTTTTCTGCTCATCATCCTCTTTTCCAGTTCCTTCTTCTACTTGTGTTCCAGGAAGGATGAAGAAAAAAAAAAGACCCACAGTATTTTCCTTAAAAAGTCTGGTGGAAAGATCTGAGGCAGCTTTGAGGAAGCAGATTTGAAGATGATAGGAACAGGTTGATGGGGTTTGATGTGCTTGCTAGGATTCAGAACTGGAATGCATAATACCCAGGCAGAATTTTCAACAATTTTTTCATCTATGAACCTAACTGAGGCTTGTTCTTTATAAAGCAAAGACTGGTTCTATATAAGACTATAATTTTGGAACTTGAAGTACCGGAGCCCTAGTTTTAATGACAAGACTGTCTCACTGTTGAGAAAGCTCTTATATTGCTAGATCTAGATAAGATTTTTCATAATCCAGACATTTCTAAAAATATTAACACTTTCATGTTTCTTTTTTTTTTGCACTTTCTTGCTTATTCATACTACTCCAAGAGCACTCCTTTTTGCATTTGTCACCACTTACACTTAGTTTAATTCCTTTTTTGAAATGAACTAATTGGAGGAACGTTGTAGGAATGTCCACATTTCAGTTGGCCAATTTGAGTTCAGAAAGTGTTCACATTTTACTTTAGGACTAAAACATTCTTGTATTAGACCTCAGGAGAGTACCCTGTGAGAAGGAGCTTAGTAATGTAACGTTTGAAGTTACACTGCGTTTCAGAAATTTCATGATGGTTTCTTTTACTTCTGGTAGTTTATTCCACGAGAAAACTTACCAAATGAACAATGTCTCGGAGGTCATGATGTCTACACTGAATATGAGCTGTTTCCTGGATTTCTCTTTACAATAATACTCTTTTATCTGAAAACTACAGATAGAAGAGGTAACAAGTATGAACATGGTCCAGGGAACTCTGCTTATACAGTACACTCTGCTAGCAATGTTGTTCCTTTTCAGTGCCATTGTAGCACTGCAGCTTTATAAAATTTGAAATTTTTCTGCTCTGATACAGTTCCATCAGTGGCGATCATACATATGGTTTTCTCTATCCACAAAGACAATTGTCATAGATTTATACCACACAAGCAAACCTTATAGTTGCACTGGTCAAAAGTAGATAAAGTTAAAAAATTAAGTTGTTTACTAGAAAACATTAAGATATCCTAAGCAAACTGAAGGATGACTCTTTTAAAAGATTAGGAAAGTAGGGACCTGAGCAGGATCACAAAGGCAAAAAGACTGAACAAGCCTCTTTTTTAACAGGGCATCTCCATGCTAATATACAGAAGGAAATGACCACAGTGTAAGTATAATCTCTGCACTATGTCATGAATGGATATTTTGAGGTCGCTTAAAGAATCACCAGCAGTGGTATCAGCAAAGGCAGGTTTAATATTGAAGTGAAAGCACAAGAAAGTTCCATGGTAGGGTTCACTCTACTACTTACTAGGTAGTTAAGGCATGAGGAGAAAAAGTAAACAAAAATAAAAAATGAAAATTTAAAAAAAATAACAAAACCAAAACCAACCAACCAACCAACCAACCAAACCAACCAAAATAAACCCAGAACTGTCTACCTGAGCGGGGGGGGGGGGCAGGGGAAAAGGAAAAGGATAGGACAGGGTAAGGATAAGGATAAAAAGGAATATGGAAGACCCTCCTGTTGAGTCACAAGGTTCAGAGTAGACCCCTGTGCTAAACTGAGCCCGGATTTGATAGATATCTTATGCCTAAAGGCCCAACTGCACTTAAACTTAACAGCACTTAATTGATAAGTCAAACAATTTAACAAAGGATTCATATAGAATTTACCATATCATAACAGTAATTCACAGTAACTTACAAATCTAAAGTAGTTCAGAATCTAGGAAAGCAACATTCCTTGTACATTTGCCACAGCATATTCACACTCACATTCATACAGAAATAAAGAGTCTGTACCTGTGAAAAATTCCCCTTGAATTCAGTGACATAGTCACTTCAGACACCTTTGCATGACCTCAAGGGGTGAAAGGCTGAGCCTTGAGGAGTGGGTATATCAGTCCAGGATCTATAGTCATTGTTCAGTGATACTCTAAGTATAGAAAACTTGACAGTTTGTTGGCTCTGAGAGGCATCCCACTCAGGAGGAGTTTGCTGGTCATAGCCCACTGTAGTTCAAGAGAGCTCGAAGGGTCTCACTTAGGACCACTGTTTATAGGGTCACAAGAGAGCTGGCTTTGGTCATAGTAATTTACCATGCTGGCTGCAATTCAGGTTGGTAAATTTCTCTGAAAGTTTGATAACAAAAATATTATTACATTTGGGTTGTTATTCAGGCAAAAAAACCCAAAAAAACTTCCAAGGCTGTTTGTTAAAAAACAGGAGCTCATTAGACAGCACTAGTTCCTGGGGACAGACAGTGCTTCTGATAAGGTCAAAAGGAGCTGAGCCCAGGTGCTGTTTGTCAAATGCAAGGCCTGACAAGAATTTCTCAGATCATAGTGCAACCTGAGTGGGGGAGCTATGTACCACCACATTCCAGTAGCGACTCTTCACATCTAGCATCTAGTGAGTTCACAAGCTTTATACTGTTCACATTATTTAGTTCAATCGATTTTTTTTTTGTCTTGGGTTCATTTTGCCTATTTTATTATTTTTCTTAAGCTTTTGTCTTCAAGTCTAGTGTCACTACATGAAGTCAGAGAGTAGCAATCTTCAAATGCAACAGTAAACCTTTCTCCCTTGAGGATTCAAAATTTCTACTAATGGAAGTAGAATAATTTCTGAGGGAATATTTTGAAGTGTTTAACAAGAGTAAAGGATGAGCTGATGTTCATTAACTTCTAGATTTTTCATTTGAAAGTAAAGAATACAAATCACTTAAAGAAGACAGATGTGAGAAAAGTACTACAGAAAAAGGTATTTAAGCTCAGAAAATTATTTCTAAATGACTATGCAAATTATTAAAAAAATAACAAGCTAAAGAAGAGCCACCCCTTTTGCAGCATGCTCAAAAAGAATATATTTAATAATGTACATTAAAAAAAATTATTTGCCATTATATAGATTAGATGAGCCAAATAGAGATATTATAAAGTGTGTGTAGTGAAATATTCTGCAAAATAAACAACCCAATAGCTCTTTTGAGCATCAAGGAATGCAAATGGCCAGATAAGTACATAAAAGATTAAAGGTCTTTTGTATTTTGGTTCCATAGACTACAGAATTTGGTGAAGGTACAAAAGTATATCAAAGTGGATGATTATTTGTATGGAATGAGAGAAAACTGAAGAAAGAAAAAACAAGAATTAATACAGAATATTTTTTATAAATTACAGATCTCTTTAAATAAAAATTTGGATGACAAGATTGTAATGGTTTGTTTTAGCAATTACAGCCAAGGCATTTAAGACATCTAGATGCATTTTTGATAATGTTTATGATCATTCCTGTTTGTTTAAATGACATTTGTTAATGAGATTTGTTTATTTGTTCATGAAAAAAGCCATTTTACTAGGATCTGGTTATACAAAGGACTCATATGCCTGCACTCACTATTTGCAGAAGGAGGGAAGTGCTCAGCTCCTATATATAAGCTTTTGTTCTGTCACACAGTAAAATTACCTGTTTCCTCTGATTGATTTTTAGATTCAAAATACAAGTTTTTGTAAAAGGATACCACAGACTCACACACTTGCAAAAAGGTTGTTTTGAAAAAGCTGGATAGGAAATGCATTAAAATGAATGAGATACAGAGGCCTGTGTGGATGAGAAAAAAGATGATGTTTGGATACTTTCACTTTTCTACTCAGCAGATCTGAATTCAGCATAGTTTAATGAGGCACCAAAATCAGATGATTGTTTGCCATAATACATAATTCAGGCCTATGTGTCTCACCAATGTTGTGTGATATTTTTATTACCTAATCCACGAACTTTATGGGCAGAGTTGGTGTGGTTAAATCAACATGTCCATTTCATACTAGGAGGTTTGCTTGAGGCTGTTCAACATTTCTCAACTACTGTCTTCTCACAGCAGAAATGTTATTTTAATCCTTCCGGAGGGAATTTCACCCTAAAAGTTCAATCTAAGTAACTACTCCTGGGTTTTGTTCTTTCCACCCACCTCCTTCTACCCTAGTGGTTATTAGAGTTTGTGTGTTACTTCACTCATACTCAGTCCTTTTGATAGCAACTTAAAATTTCCAGTTCAAATGACAGTGCTTGAACATCAGCTGCGAATCTCATCTCAAGTCTATGAAAAATTTATCAAGCATTCATCAATTTGCAGTCTATATTGAGGCAACTTTTACCAACAGAACATAGAAGGCACTATGTTTTTTTTTCTGTACAAATATTTTTTCTTTGTTTTTTTGAATACCAATTACATTATTTAGAAAAGTGAAACAAAAAGTCTCTAGATCATTTTGACACTTCATAGACTGCAGTGCAAGATGGGATGCTTGTGAGATTGTCTCTGTATGTTTGCTCAACAGGAAAAATGTTGAATATGAATAGCAAAATTATCAGTGATGTCTTTCTTGAGACATAATTTCATGAATGCTGTATATGAAATTAAATAGACAACAAATTGGTATTTGGTTTTCTCACACTTATGCTGTTGGACCAGCGTGTGTGTTTTCATACTTCATCTTAGCTGTATGTTTAAATCTCAAAAGACCCAAAGACTAATTATTACTTCAAGGTCATAAAATATGGCTACTCCTGACATTCCACATATTTCAGAATATCAATTTATCTTGTTACTCTTCTTGTGAAAATTAAGCTACCAAGCTCAACAAGTCTGACAAATGTTGCAAGGTGATGTTGTTCCATTTATACTTCTGAAGTTCATTCTCAATTGACTGACTAACTGTAGAAAAATTTAACAGTTTATTTTTCTTGTTTTACTTTTTCTAGTGCTTTTCTACTGTTTTATGGGCACTGAAAATTTAGACATGCACAGACACAAGAAGCATGAGCCGACCTAAATGTCAGCCAGAATACAAATTCAGGGAATCAGTCCTCTGAAAACACAATTCTAACTTTTGGGATGCGTTCAGAATAGTAAGGATAAAACACTAAACCAATGTATTGAAAGCTTCTCTGCCAACCATTGAGCACTTGTAAAACAATGCTCATCTAATAAAGTTTAAAATTTCTTAAAAATTCTAAAACAAGAGGTAATTAAACACAAAATCATGCAATCGCATCCATTCAACAGTACAGAAGAAAAAAATTGTTCAGAAAGTTTCTTTTTTTGTTTGTTTAACATGTCAACAACAACTTGTTTTCTCTCCTTTGAAATCTGTTCTCATACTAATAAAAGAAAAGCAGTGTTCTTCAGTAAACAGAATTGGATCAGGTTAGGAAAGTTAAAGCCCTCTTTGAATTAAATCTGGCCAGGGACATCAAGGGCAAAAAGAAAAGCTTCCATAGGTACATGGGTGGTAAAAGTAAGACTGAAGAAAATGTCAACCTTCTCCAGAAAAAAACAGGAGTCCTGCTTACCTGGAATATGGAGAAGGAATTAATCAAAGATTTCTTTGTCTTAGACTTCACTGGCAAGTGCTCCAGCCACATCACCTAAGTCACAGAAGGAAAAAAAAAGGGACTAGGAGAATAAAGAACTGCTAGTGGTAGGAGAAGATCAGATTCAAGACCATCTAAGGAACTTGAAGGTGAACAAAGCCGTGGGACCTAATGAGATGCATCTGTGAGTCCTGAGGAAATTGGTAGTTGAAGTGATTAAGCCACTATCCATGACATTTGAGAAGTCATGGTACTCCAGTGAAATTCCTACTGACTGGAAAAGGGGAAACATAACTACCATTTTAACAAGGGGGAAAAGGAAGACCTGAAGAACTATAGGCCAGTCAGTCTCAGCCTGGTGCCTGGCAAGATCATTGTGTAGATCCTCCTGGAAACTGTGCGAAGGCACATAGAAAATACTACAGTGATTGGTGACAACCAAGATGGTTTCACTAAATGTAAATCCATCTGACAGGTCTGGTGGCCTTCCATGATGGGGTTACAGCTTTTATGGATTAGGGAAGACTAACTGATGTTACCTAGAGTTTTGCAAAACATTTGACACTGTCCCACATGATATCCTTGTCTTTAAATTAGAGAGACATGGATTTGATGGATGGATCACTTGGTGGATGGGGAATTGGTTGGATAGTTGCATTCAAAGAGTTGTGGTCAACAGTTTTATGTTCAAGTGGACAACAGTGACTTGTGGCGTTCCTCAGGGGTCGGTACTGGGACTAGGGCTGTTTAACATCTTTGTCAGAGTCATGGACAGTGGGATTGAGTCCAGCCTCAGAAAGTTTGCTAGTGACACAAAACTGTGTGGTGTGGTTGACACACTGGAGAGAAGGCATGACATTCAGGGGGACCTTCTTAGAGGTGGGCCAGTGCAAACTTCTTGAAGCTCAGCTAGATCGAATACAAGGTCCTGCACCTTGGTCAGGGCAATCCCAAGCACAGGTACAGGCTGGGAAGAGAATGGATTAAGAATAGCCCTGGAGAGAAGGACTTGGGGGTGTTTGTTAATCAGATCAACATTACCTGTTAATGTACACTTGCAGGCCAGAAAACCAGCCGTGTCCTGGGGCTATATCAAAAGACGAGTGGCCAGCAGGTCAAGGGAGGTGATTCTGCCCCTCTATTCTGCTCTTGAGAGACCCCATCTTGAGTCTTGTATCTAATTCTGTCCCCCCCAACATAAGAAGGACATGGACATGTTGAAGTGAGTCCAGAGGAGAATGATGAAGATGATTAGATGGGTAGAGCACCACTCCTATGAAGACAGTGTGAGAGAGCTGGGGGACTGTTCAGCCTGGAGAAGAGAAGGCTTCAGGAAGACTTTATAGCAGCCTTCCAGTACCTAAAGGGGGTCTACAAGAAAGATGGAGGGACTTTTTACAGGAGCACATAGTGATAGGACAAAGATGAATGGCTTCAAACTGAGAGAGAGTAAATTTAGATTAGATATTAGGAGGAGAATCTTTACTGTGAGAGTAGTGAGATACTGGAATAGGTTTCCTGGAGAAGCTGTGGATGTCCCATTGCTGGAATTATTCAAGGCCAGGTTGGATGAGCTTTGAGGAACCTGATCTAGTGGGTGACATCCCTGACTAAGTCAGGGTGGTTGGAACTAGATGATTTTTGAGGCGTCTTCAAACCCAAACGATTCTATGATTCTATAGAATCTGGATACTGGCTCTTAAATATTACAAATCAAAGACCTATAGACAAGTGAGCTCGTCCTGTTAATCTGTAGCCTTTTATGAACCTTTATAACTGAGTATTCTGATGCACAAATTTTTACTTTTCAAGGGAAAGAATTTTTATGTATTTACTTGGACTAATTTATTACTTAAACTGGGTTAATACAGTAAGACAACTTCGGACTATATATTTAGTGAGAACATACTGCCACTCGCAGCATGAGCCCTGAGAGAAATCTATTTATAGAATAAAAACTCCTCTACCATTTTTGCTATACAAAATACATCCACACACATACAAAAAACCTTGAGATGCAGAGATGTGTGAACACTGCATATTTTAAAAGGTTTTTCCATTCCAGCAGCTCTGATTGCATATGAACTTAACTTTTAGGGTTCAAATATTATTCCTATGCTATGATCCAGATAGTCCTAAAAGCTTCCAAAGGTTTGATGACAGATTTATTTTTTCTTCATGTAACTTCTGATAAACAATAAAAAAATGCATTATAAATATGTAACATCTTACACCTTTAATTGGGAAAATTGGAAATTCAGAGTAATGTGTGCCTCCCAGTCTACCAACTGAAATCATCAACAGCCATGCTCTAGTTTCCAGAAGAAAAAAATTCTTTAGCCGTTGCTAAGTTACGCTTAATACCCATTGAATTACACATGAAACCTATGTTAATTCCAAATACAGTCATTATGAGTGGCAGTATAACAAAGAATACTGAATAGATTTGAAATAATAGAAAATCAAATTAAAGAGCTGTCATCACCTTTTGCTACATTTTCCCCAGTATTTCAGAACCCTTTTTTTATTTTTTTTAAGACAGCTTATCTGTCAGGTGAAACAAAAATTATAAAGTAGTCTCATTGGTGCAAACCTCTGCGATACAGAGGCCAACTAAAATTTCAAAGTACAAGTCAGAGAATGAAACCCAGCAAGAACAGCTGGGATACGCTGATATATACACTAAATTCAAAACAAATTCAAATCAGCTATATTTTGTTGTGCTTTTAAAACATGTTCTAACTTGTCACTGTTTCTTCTGCTACTGCTGTAATTACATCCTGGACTAAGCCCAAGGAAGTTTTAAAGTAGAGCAACTTTTACCAAACAGGTGATGGTAATTTCTCTTCACTGCCACAGTCCTGACTCTCCAGTCCCTGGTTATGTGATTTTGAGCAGCACTGACACTTCTGTGGCAGGGCAGAGCTGTGCCCACTACCAGTACTTTCCAGTGTAGGACAAATATATGACCAATCTGAGACTACTTGATGGCCAAGGAGATCATATCCAGACCTTCGGCTCATGCTTAGGTGGCCTGCCACCAACCTACCTGCTTGAACTGCCCACAAGGACAAAAAAAATGACATAGGACACTTATGAATTCGCAGATATATATTCTTAAAAACCTAGCTTAGGGCACTCCCATAGCTTAGGGCACTCCCACTGGGAGCCAAAAGTGGGAGGACTTCCTGTGCTTCTTGTAAAGTAATGATGGAGGTTGCTATCCAAGTGTGAATTATGCATGTTCTCTGTAAGTACAAGAGCTTTGAAGATGACATTACTAATGGCCTAGTTATTAACTGCATCTGTATATATCATATATTGTCTTCCTCTTCAGCTAAAATTCTGTTGTATCTGAAATGAATATTGTTATTTGCCCTTGTAGATGAGACACCAGTGTCTGTGACAGTTCTACTTTTGCTGCTGGCAGAAATGTTGTAGCCTTTATTAGGTCTGCCCTCTCTTTGCATAATATTTAAGACTACAGATTCTACTTGCATGGACTACACATAGCTGCAGGAGTAAAAGTGCTTTCCAGAGGGTAACAAGTGCTAGAAAAGTCCATTGTCTAATAGTTTCCATAAGATCTATTATGCTCTACCAGTGTAATTACAGCACAAGGTTGTCTCCAATCATTCACACTATAGAATAGAATAGAATAGAATAGAATAGAATAGAATAGAATAGAATAGAATAGAATAGTATAGTATAGAATATTTCAGTTGTAAGGGACCTATAATGATCACCTAGTCCACCTGCCTGACCACTTCAGGGCTGACCAAGTGGAAGTATGTTTTTAAAGGCATGCTCCAAATGCCTCTCAAATGCTGAAGACTTGAGGCATCTACCAGCTCTCTAGGAAGCCTTTTCAGGTGTTTGACTGCCCTCTCAGCAAAGAAATGCTTCCTGATGTCCAGTCTGAACCTCCTCTGGTGCAGCTTTGAACTATTCTACATATCCGGTCACTGGATACCCGGCAGAAGAGATCAGTACCTCCCTCTCTACTTCCCCTCCTCAGCCAGCTGTAGGGAGCAATGACGTAGCCCCTCAGCCTCCTTTTCTGCAAACTAGACAAACCCAAAGTGCTCAGCCACTCGCCACAGGACATTCCTTCCAGCTAAAACTGCTACGACCACTACTCCTCTAGAAGTGTGAGTCTGATCTTTCTTTCTCATTCTATCAATCACCCAGATCCATTGCACTGTGCCATGATTTACAGTTATTGGTTCTTAAAAGACTTGCAAAAGAAAATCACTAGTCAGAAACCTCTCACTCACAGCTGTGAAGATAAGTCTCTGTTGTGCTTAAGGAGTTTAGCAAACAGAGGTTAAGGCTTAACTATTTGAATATAATATTCAGCTAGACCATTAATAGCACAGTTGGTAGCACAGACTGCAGATGGCAGACGTGCAAATCCAGTCACTCACAAATTTTTCAAAATGTATGCCAAAGCATGGTGTAGTCCATGATCCAAAATGCAAATATCATGTCTGTGGAAATTGTCCTGATTTGACTCACTGCAGCGCTGACAAACATACTGCTTTGTTCAGGTATTTAAAAGCATGACTGTAACAAGCTATCAGCAAATAGCAGTTTCCCCTGTGCTCAAGCAAAGCAGCTGCCAGTTCTTATCACAACTCTCTGAAGCGCAGCACTGACTGCCACAGGTTCTTTGCAATCCTGCCTTGGATTGCTTGTACAAATACAACTTTTCCACTTGCATGTCCATATTACATTAACAAAATACATCTCTTGACTGCTTTTAGCACTGTACTATATGTTCACAAGTAGTTTTCAGACTGATTCCACTGAAAATGCTTTAAAAGTCAGACACAATAACATTCTTTAGGCAAATCTGATTTTTTCATTTCAGAACTTGCCTGACCTTATTTCTGCCTTTGAAAGGCACATCTTTACTGCTTTGTCACTACTTTTTTCCTTTTTCCTATGTCCTGACTTATAGGCAAGCACTGATAAACACTATAGTACTTTACGCACATTTGCTCCACCTCTTTTGTATCACCTTCTTCTGTAAAAGTGTACAAATGAAGATCTGCAATCAATATTGATCTTTCACTCTTGTAATTTACTTCTGAGACTTGAAGATGAGACTGTGAGAGTTTTGTGTTCCAAACACAGATATTTCATTAGGAAATCTGCAACATTTTCTGTCGTTTGTATGGAGCTGGACCTATAAAATGCTTATTGTTAGTAGCTTGCAATGCTTACAGTAGAAGCAAAAGGTGTCTTTCTGTGCTGCTTCATTGACATCACCTGAACTATTCCTGCAGCTATACTTGTCATACAGGTGCATAGGAAGCATCTATCAGTATGGTAGATACTGACAGATGGTTGTTGTTATTATTATTATATGGTTGTTATTATTATATTCTATTTTCACTGAATTTAATATTGGATTTTTGTTTCAGAAGCAAAGAGGTCCTTCAGATTTGGTGCAGATCATTATACTGAAACAATTTATGTCTTGTTTTCCCTTCAGTCTTTCAGCACCTGTCTTTCTATGTCTCAGAGACATTCTTTGAGCCTCAGTGTGGATTTTAGCTGGTCATAATCTCAAATGAAACTTCTAGCTCTTTTGGATGGTGTGAGGACTATTAAATGCTTTATTGTTTTCACTGTTTTGGATCAGATCTAATGCTTCCTTTTTCTAAGGCATGATCAAAGTAATTCATATGTGCTACTCTGATTTGCATTTTGTTGTGGTTCAGTTTTAGGTGACATTTCCTGCATTTGTAAACACTGTGATTAAGTTTTTATTGTGCGCTTTTCTTGTGCTGAAATGTATTACAATGTCATAAAAGTTACTTCAACTTCCATCAGACCTTCTAGCATGTCATTCTTCTGGAATATCTCTTGTGCAGTTGAGTACTTTATGCTGAATACTCTTTTGAAGTGCCATCTTTAGAGTGCTGAAAGTGGTTACCTTGCTACTTTCTTCTTCCTGATTCATCTTTACATGTTGGATCTGATTAAGTCGTTCATTTGGAAGTTATGCAGCAATATAGCAAAGGGCTGCCAAGTTTTCTTATTATTATTTTTTTTCAAAGTTCCACCCTACCAATCGTTATCTTCTGAAGTCATCAAGCTTATCTGTGTAGATGACTCTTCCATTTTCTTGGTAAAAAATACCCAGATACATTTAATGTCAAAATTCCTTGTCCTCTTTGGCCCTAGCTATTTGTGGCAATTCCTCTATTACAGGCAAAGGTGTCATCAGAGGTGTAGACAGTTGAGTTGCCATTGTTCTGGTAGATATCCCATACAACCCGATGTTTTGTCAAAGTATTGCTTTGTGTATTTTCATTTGCTTGTGTTTGTGGACATCCTGTGTAGACTCCATGAACAGACCTGTTTGCACGTACTGATTTCATTTCAGGGTTGGTTTTGCTAGGTACTTATTACATAGATATCTAGTTATTGACATTTTCTTGAACATATTATTAATGTTCTATATGGACTGAATATTTGATGCATGTGGCAAATCATATGAATACAGATGCTGCCAGTGGTGCATTGTGATCTACCTTTTTTCTTAATTCAGTTTCAGGGATGCAATAACTCTGATGTTTTGAAAATTCTGAGGTTTTCGTTTAGACCCATTTTAAGATGGTAACACATTTCTTCATCATTCTATGTTTCTTAACCTGCCTTGCAACCAAGAACACAGCATGACTACTACTGAGTTCCTGTATCCTACAGTTACATCCCACTTGCATGTCCTGTACTATTCTGATGATGTGTGCAAGACGTCCATGTGAGGAGGTTTGTGCCATGATATATCACAACCATCTTCCCTACTTTTACACTTAGGCATTCAGATGAAACTGATACTCACTACAAGCCTTACAGGTCACCATGTTTGTTCAAATTTTTCTTGGAATAATACCCATAGTATATTATACTGAACCTTTCACTCCCTTCTGTGTTTGCTCATGCAGCTACATGCATGCCATTGCTGGCATTAGCAAGAAATCTCATTTATTCTTCAGATGTACACTTCTGTTTCGAACAGTATTGTTTTTAACACCTAATATTTGATCTCATTAAGTTTTATCCCCTTTTTATTTAATACTAATCTATGAATTCTATGTGGCCAAATGTCCCCTTATTAAGTGATACAATAGGCCATGGTTCCCTGCACAGAAACCTTTCCTCACTAAGATCTGTATTTCTTCTCCAGTCAGCTTAACTTTAAACATTCATTTGCTGTCTGTCTGTCCACAAGGAACTTCTCCTCTAATGCTAACTCAATTACTTTCTTCTATTTGTAGGATTTTTCTTTAGGGACTTCCAATTTCCAGTTTCATAAAAGCCATCTGATGGTTTTCCACATTCATTATAGGTTAACCTATACCATTCATTATGGGTTGTTTGTTTGTTTTTTTCCAGATTCTTCCTCTTTTCTTTCTTTTTTCCCCTCTAGTTTTTTATTTTTTTTACAGAAATATTGACTTCCATGGGCCAAAATAATTTATTTTTTCTTAAACATATTCAAATTAAGTTCCTTGTTATTATCACAGAGGTCTTTTCCTCTAGAAGATTTTGTCTCAGAAGCAATCAGAGAAACAACATTACATTTTGCTATAAAGTTTGGTTTGTTTTGAGATTACCAATATGTTCATATCAAATAGTTATTTCAAATTAAGACCAGGTTTATGCAAGGAGAAAAACAGAATCTGGGAAATTAGAGCACTGATTGATGAGAAACTATCTGGGTGATTCTCAAAATGAGAAACAGTAAAATGAAGTTATTAGAGAAAAGTATAAGTGAAGGAAAACAATGGTCAAAAAGAAGGAAGGAAAACAGGAGTATACTAATATTAAGGAAGAAAGCTGTTCACATGTTCTAGATACTCCTGGTATAACAAAGAAGAAAAAAAAGAAAAAGAGAAAAAGCCCTATAAAGCAGAAACTATATTATTTGGTTTAATTTACAAGCTGAAACAGGCTACTATAAAAGCTCAGATTCTACTATTGCAATTTCCTGCTATTACGTTTCCAAACTCCTTTTAAACATGTCCTTGTTCCTCTTTTAAAGAACCAATTTAGTGTTACCATTAGCATTTATGTTTCATTACCAGATGATTTTACATACATAATAAAGTGGGCTGAGAGTATTAGGCCTTGCATTTTGCTTATCTCCAGAATTGTCCAAAGAAACATTGACATTGCAAGGAAAAGTAACCTAGACATACTAGATTCTTTTCTTAAGTTAAATCCAAAGAAATTGAGCCTTCTCTGTCCAACTCTGGGAGCCTTTGCCCATTAAAGGTTCCACAATGACAAATGATTACTTTTGAAGTCCCACAGAAAATAGGTCCTGTATCATAGTATGGAAAGAATTTTATGGCTACATCTATCATCATCATTTGTTGTTGAAGTCTTAGAGCAGGAAGGGGACCCTTCTATTTTCACTATTACTTTCAGAAAAAGAGAAACAGAGTTTCAGACAGATACAATGGCACATGACAGTTCAGTATACTTCATGTTTAATCTAGGATTACCAAATTAAAATCTTAGTTTTATATTGCCAGGCCTGCCATGTGTTATCATTTCTTTCAGCAGATGAGGTCCTTGAAGGGAAGTTTCCTTCCTTATGTGGGACAAATATTGATCTGTTTTCTGTCTTAAATGCCTTGTCAGATCATGATTTTTGCTTATTCATGACTTTTCAAATTTTACCGTTGTGATTAATTTTTAATACACCATTGTCTGAACAAGACTAAAGACCATTACTTTTTCTACTTTGTAAGTTACAGAAATGCCTAAGTGCTTCAGACTACTGCATTTATTGAGTCCATTTTCTTTCTACCACTCTGTAAGAAAGGTATTTCTTGTTCACACAGCAGGGTATTTCAGGTAATACTGTATCAATAAATAAATCATTCTGCTTCCACACTCCACCCCCAATCAGTCTCTAGGGGTTAGAAGAGTTGCCTATAACTTGTAATAACTGAATTTCAAAACATTGCTATCATAACATCTGTATGTTTTTTCTCCTTAGGACACTGACTCATGCAATTTCCCTTTCTTGATTGTAGTCATTGTGTTGGGGTGGGAGGCAAAGCACAAGCAAGAGGCTGCCCGATAAAATATCATCCTTCCTCTTTCATTCTCACTGTCAAGAATATCTGCGATGAGTGCCTTGCTTTTGTCTTGCAGAATAAATAAAAATTTCATTCTCTTTTTTAAGGGCATATTTTCAATTACTTTTCCCAAGTGTTATTAAAAAGAGATTTCCAGTTCTTCTCACTAAGGCAGAGATAGAAAAAAGAGAAATCTCCTAGAATTATGAACATGAGACTGTAAGTTATTGAGCAAACAAACACAAGGCATTGCAGCTTCATTATATGAGAGTCAGCAAGAGAATGAAGCTTTGAGAAGGATGATTTGTGAAAATGCCAAGTAGTAACACTGTCTACATTTATGACCTTATCCAAATTTTAGTTCTGGTAGCCACTGCTGTGAATAATTCAAACCCCAGCTCAGATTAATCAAATTTTAAATCAATGGTAACAAAACAGCATTCCTTCTTTTATCATCAGTTTTTGCAGAATCTTTGCTTGATTATCCTGATTGTTGCACAGGATTAAAACTGTTTTTGTGTCAAGATCAAGATTTAATAACTGTAATTTGACCTGTCTTTGAATACACTCAGATAAGATGACTTTTTTTTTCCCCAAGGCCAATTGACTGTCTTACTATCCTACAGTATCACATCCAATTACGCACACAGAAGACAACTCTACACAACTCCAGCTAGGATTAATACATATTAAACAATTTCTAGACATTTCTGCTATTGATTTCCCTTTTGTTGGGTGCAACGTAAAAACAAAGACATATTGATACAGCGTAAGAAGTGGTGGTCAATCTATGATTGAGCAGTCTTGTTTGATGTTTTCTCACACACTTGTGTTAAACATGATCCTACTGCTGACTGGGGATGATAAATGTTTTTTTTTCTGAAGTGCATTTCCATTCTCTTTTGGATTTTTGTGCCTCTGATATCAGTTTAATGTATGATGAACAGTAAGTTGAAAAGCAAACATGAGCAAGAAGAGGATAGGAGTAAAATGAGAGAATGAAAATGTTAAAGAAGCTAGAAGGAAAAAATGGCAAGATAAAAATAAGATTGAACATTCAAATAAATATAATAAATAAAAATAAGAGATGGGGAAAAAATGAGGACTGTGAAGAGCATTTATTGATGAAATAATAAATAAATGTGCCTCACTGCATGTCTCCCAGTGTGGTGAGGTATCTTCACTGGATTCTAAAAGAATTTACAGCACACAGCTAAGCTATTAGACTAAAGTTCTTCTTCACTTAGTCTTCAGGTGCTTGTCCTCATTGGCAGTAACAAATTATTTTTTTAATAATAATAATATTCTAATACAAGTGTTTGGTTTTTTTGTTGGCACTGGGTTGCAGAGGTTCTTTGGGTATGTATCCATATCCCACTCACTTTACTGAGTACATTTCTTCATTTTCAATAAAATTAATGAAAAGCCCATGTCTTGACAGAAAAATATGAAAGTACTATAAAAGATACAGATATGTGTGTTCATGTCTGTATGTACAGATATCCCTACATGAGGATGGCATATGTAACTCATTTCCTCATTCCTTTTTTTGAGTTGTCTGTATGTCACTTTCTCCTTGCAAATGTTTCCTTCTCTTCCTTGTCTTCTTCTAGCTTCTGGTCATTTGGCCTTTTTAAAATAACTTTTACAGGTACATTTACCTCTGGAAAATATTGCAAAGAATTTTGAGTGAGGTTTTTTGGCACTAAACAGATACAGTCTCAAAATCATGGTGCAGTATCAACATGGACACACTCCAGCCTGTCTCCTTACTGACTGGAATTTAGTATTCCAGAATTTTGGGTTCTACAGTGCCATATTTAATTCATTAATTCTTACCTCATAATTAGGTTTCACTCACCAGAAATGACCCTGTTTTGAGATGCAAGTTGTGAGGACTTTATGAGTCAGTAGAATTGGGAAGATTTTTAGTAGGAGAGAGAAAGCCTATGTTGTGAAGGAGTTCTCCTTGTATGTGAAAACTACCCCTCAGGAAAATAATTTAGAAAAACCAACCAAACAAAAAAATCCAAACAACAACAAACAAAACAAACAAACAAACTAACTAAAACAAAAAAAAAACAAACAAAAAATCCACAAAACAAAACAAAACAACAACAAAACCAAACAAACCAACCCAACCCAAACCAGAACAAAAAATCCACAAAAAAACCCCAAACAACAACCAAAATGAAGAAATAAAAAGAGAAGGTGCTACAAGCAAGGACACTCAGTGGAATAATGACCAGCTAATGAGATGTCTGGTCTGCATAAGAAGGGGTTGAAATTACATTTACATTTTCCTGAGGATATGAGAATACACATACATTAGGGAAGGTAAGCTGTTAGGTATGTTTACATTGAGCATTTTATGCATCTGCTACCAATAGAGAAGTATGAAAAACTCTATACATTTGTATTGATACAGTAAAATTCTGTCATCTCAATGGAATAACTTTTACTCTTTCAACATGGTAAACAATAAAGTTTCTTGGCCCGTTAAGAAAAGGACATGTCTTACATCACAGTCTGTTTCTCAAATAGAACCTTACTCTGAGAGAAACTTTTTAGCAGAAGGTACTACAAGTAAAAAAAGAAAAAACTAAATGCATATGGCATTTCTTTCTTTTCCAAGAAATTAGTATCTCAGTGAGCAACTAAACTTGAATTTTGATTGGCATTAGGCACCACAGTGGAGCTGTAAAACTATGTACTGAATGCAGATTTTGTTGATAACATGCTGCTATTATGTGATTTATCAAAAGTTATGCACAAAATAATTTGGTGCATTAATTAAATATTTATCACAATAAGGTAATTATGAACTTATTAGATATCATTTATTAATGGAAAGAGTTTTACACAGAATTTTATTTTATTTTATGGAGACCCTACACAGATTTTATTATTATTATTATGATTATTGTTATTGTTGTTATTACTATTATTCTCTGAAAATAAAGAGATAGATTATTACAGAAAAATCAATGTACCACTTCCTGTAGTAATTACTTTTTATATAAAAATCATTCATTTTTTTAAGAAAAATACTGACCTTATGATTAATTTATCATTTGTCTTGTGTGTTTCACAGCTAACAGGTCATATATGAATCATAACAAGCTATCTGTGGCAGAATATGCATAAGTTGCTCGTATGGCCTTCAACAGAACCATCAAAACCAAAATAATTTCACAAGTGACATTACCAGTATTACTTCATAAAATGGACTATTCCTAAATCAGATCCTGAGCATAATCAAATAACATAATTACTCTCACATCATGAAAGAAAATATTCTTGGCTAAGGTAATCTTATTGGGAAAATCAGTTCAACCTCTAAACAGAATACTATAAGGTCTTTTACTTCATTTTATTTGTTTTAAGACATGAAAAGAAAAAAAGCATAATTACTAGTGAAGGGAACAAGAAAGAAAGAAAGTACCTTTTCTAGAAAGGTTGATTCATAAATAGTTGTCTTTTCTTGTTCATCACTCTAATTTGGAGGTTTCTGGGACTAAAACAAAGAATAATTCCTAGCATAAATGTAATCTTGAGGTACTATTGGCTATATACATCTGCTTCCTGACCATCTGTGAGGAAGGAGATGGGAAATAGTGAATAACATGGAGTTGCCTAGTATTGTCCAGGAAGCCTGAGGCAGATGTGTAGTGTTTTTATTCACCTAACTGAAGAACTTATTCTGCAGGGTTTTTTATAGAAACAAGAAGAAACTTCCCACGTATGTTGTATCTCCTGTGCATGTTCAGTGTTCCAGTCTAAAACCTTGAGATAAAGACCAATGCTAACAGACAATAATAGATTATTTGAGAGACCGGACGAAATAATTTGCTCACACTTTGCAGAGGCTGGTGATGTTTCTCTCCTGAAATCAATCTGTGTTCTGTAAATAAATTGTTAATAAACATACCTGCTTATTGGTATCAGCCAGAGAAACAGATAAAATCCCCAGCCAATTACTCCCATGTTCTAGGAATCAGGTAGTTGGCTGATTTGCAATCAGATACACAGGTTGTCTGTCCTTCGGGGGTTTTCTGTGGGAATGCTTTCTGAACTGCATACATATGACCCTATCAGAAGAAAAAGGGAGAAAAATAAAAGCACCTCAGCAAGCTGCAAGGATCTAACTCAGAGCGTGTCAAAAGGAAAGACTCAAGGTGACAAACTTTCATGCTCACTTTCCTGAGAGACATGGAATTTGCTGCTACTAAACCAGGTCTGTCAAAAGGACAGGTCATGAAAGTGGAATGAGGGAAAAACAAGTCTCTGGTGGCTCTTCCCAGTGAATTGAAGGAAAGTGTTTGATTTCACGAGGTATATTGACAGTAGTTTACACAATACTTTGTAGATAAGATTTCCTGCTAAACTGTTTCTAAGCAAGGTTAGCAGACTAGTAGGAAAAATCTTTTATTACTCGTACAATGACCTCATTTATGAAGAGGTGAATGTGTGGTGAAATTATGCTGCAAAAACTGGAGTCCAGCTTGCTGGAAGGACTTACTAAGGTAGTTTTGTAAGAAAGCTAAACTTTCTACCTGAAGAATTTTTCCCAGGTCTACAAGTTCCCATAGAAGTCATGTAAAAAATAAGTTTTATTTTGCTAGCATACTGAGAGAATGATTCACTATGAATCATTTATTAAATGAGTATAGCCTCTTTTTCTGTCTGCAGAATGTCTACAAGCTTATCGCAACTTTCTTGCATATATTTGTTATTCTAAATTACTTGACAGGTCTTTTTTGTGTGTGAATTTGTTTACTCTGTAGGTTGCAATGCGTACTCTGAAATTATAACTTACCTATGAATTTGTGACTAGTTATCTAAATCAGGCAGCTTTCTTTTGTTTCCTTGCTTGTCAAAGTACTCATTCTATGTAGGACAAGTCTCTTGGTATGGACGGTGCTCCATCTGAAGTTAAGGACACAGCTTCATGCATACAGGATCAGTCCTCCAGGATACAAGCAGAAATTTGCTGTGAAAGCATATGGTCATAAATTTAAAGTGGTTGGGTTTTTTTCTTTAGCAAAATTTTTCTAAAAGCCAATTACATCTTAATTTACTATAGGTAAGAGGATCAGAAACTCTCTTACATAAAAATCTGAATGCTATTTTTTTTTCATTATGAGATTAGAGTCTGTTGTTGCAAAGCTCTGTAAAATTGCCTATGCAAATAAGCTGGTAGCCAATGAATTCCAAGTGTCAGATGTGCATGCTTGGGGAGAAAAAATAAAGGTAAGGGATTTCCACCTAGATGCAAAACTCATTCTGAGTATAGTTCAAGCAAATGTTAAAGTAAGTTGATTCAAATAATCTCTTAGGTCAATGCAAACAGATGGAATCCCGAATGTTAGCTGAGCCCTTTTCTTTCTATCATCTTTATTGATAATAATAAATTTTTCATTAATCTAAGTCAAATAACAGTATTCATAATAAATTGGAATTCTGAATACGTAATTTATAATATGGCTTTAAAACATTATTTTATGTATAATAAACCTGTATGATTTTTCTGAGTGTCTCTGGAGCACTCGGCATAACTGCGATCCCAAATTCCGCTTTGCAATCTCTGTGGAACTGTTCATAGACACTGTTAAGACACTTATCCAAAAGCTATGGAAATGAAAAATTTAAGAAATTAATCCAAATCTTCTCTTACCATTCTCATACTAATATACTACCACTGATTTTAATGGATGAAAATCAATTGAGAACTCCACCTATTTTGTCAGCGCAAGCTTTAAGTTGACACACACGTGCAAAAGGATGTTCTCGCTTACCCCAGAGGGGTAAGACGACCTTGCAGTAAGAGGAAGGAAAAAAAAACCCTAAAAAAACTCCTTTATCAATGTGACATATTTATCCATTGTCCTCAGAGGCACGAAGATAAGACAGCCATCACAAGCTGAGCATTCATATATTAAAACTAGCAAAAAGTTCATTTTAAAAGCTAACCTGAAAAAAGGGGAAAACACTTCTGTTGAAACACTGAGTGGATTAGATGTGGACATGAAAGGAATTGGAACAATTAGTTGGTTTCTAGTCAGGGATTTAAAATTTAAATGTACAACTAGACTGTGGTAGTTTCCAGATCTCATTTGTACCTTTACTTAGGAGAAGGACAGCTGGCCGAAGAAACCAGCCTTGGAGTATTATCCACAGTGATAATAAGCATAGGTTGCCCCTAGGAAAAAGAAAGGGAAATTAGAAATATAACGTATGTTAGAGCTGGTGTATACTGCTGACTGAGAATTAGGCACTGACAGGCAGCAACTCCAGGGGAGCTGTCAGTAGCTCCACTAAGCTTTTTTAGCGGGTGTCATTGTAAGATAGTGGCATCAAATAAACTGGAGACAGATTGGAAGAAAAACTGCAAAAGCTTCATAATGAAATGGATGTATTCACATGTGTCCATGTGTGTCATGTGTATGCAATTGTTGTCAGTACTCTCCGATTTAATAGCTAACCTTTCTTTCTACGTAACATCTTCTTCCAACCAAGAAATAACTTGAGGTTTATTTCTGAGATGTCTGGTTTTTTAAATTCATGAAGCAAGATGCAGAATTAAGCCAAAACAATTTCCTGTCCATGGATACCTCCTACGGTAGATAGAAACATCCTATCGACACAGAGTGGACTAGGGGAACACAGTGAGCATTTGGATGCATAAATTCTTAGTTGTGCACATGCACCAGCATGTCTTTCAGCCCCACCCACACATTTGCTCAATCCAGCCTCGATATATCACCACCACTGAGTATAAACTAAAGGCAAACCAGCATGGTACCATTCAGCAGCAATGATGCCTACTGTATATGCCTTCAAGGGACAGGTTTGTTCTATTTTTAGGTCCTATGTCTAATTTTCTCTCATTGCAATATAATTTTATTGTGTAGGTTTTATACTGCTCATTCCTCCATTACCTTGTCTTTTAGACACTATTTTGATTTGTGTTCTGCCTGACTGGATCCACAATATCAGACGCCTCCTTGTCAGACAGAGAGGAGAGACTGTAGCTTTATTACCCATAACAAATAAAAGTTATCTTCCCTCTTTAAAGCCTGTGACTTGGAGAGTCTATAAGTTCAACAACACACTGTTGATGGAAGGCTATAATACAAATGAGCAGATGAGACAATTAGACTGTAACCATTTGTTTAAAGGATTTAGTGTCTCTTTACAGCCTTTGTGAGCCATTATTAGTATTTTATTACTTTGCCTTGTCATGGAAGGACACATAAGACAAAAGAGAGTTTTTCAAGTTTGGGGTTTTTTTTGGTGAAAGATCTGATAGGAAAATCCACACAAACTTCTGAATTACCTCTGCTATCCCCCTACGAAGCAATCCCTTGCTTGGAAAATATTCTCTAAGGAAAACAGTAATTTCTTGTCTCTTTTGTTTTCTCAGTAGTAAACAATCTTTAAAATCCAGAAACCTGTGTTGAAACCATTCCCTTAGAAATTGTATTAATAGGTCTTCTTTCAGCTTTGTTAAGAAGTCATGTGTATATATGATTAATTAGAAATCATTTTATTATGTTCATATTGCATCAATTACATGGAAAAAAATTATTTTCTAAATCATGGGGAAAAGGGTGGAGTTCAAGAGAGGACGAGGAGTGAGGTGAGAGGACTGTTTAGTCTCGAGAAGAAGAGGCTTAGGGGAGACCTCATCTCTCTCTACAACCACCTGAAAGGAGGTAGTAGTGAGATGGAGGTCAGTCTATTTTACTGTGCCCACAGTGAGAGGACCAGAGGAAACGGCCTTAAACTGAGACAAGGGAGATTCAGATTAGATATCAGAAAAAAAAAATGCACTGTTAAAGTGGTCAGGAATAGGTGGTTGGAATAGGTTGCCTAGGGAGGTGGCAGAACCACCATCCGTGGAGGTGTTTAAGAGGCGTCTGGATCTGGAACTGGGTGATGTGGTTCAGTGGTTCAGGAGTTACAGTGACAGTTCTGGATTAATGGTTGCACTTGATAATCTTAAAGGTGTATTACAACCTTAATGATTCTATGGTTCTGTGACTAAATGCCAAGGCCAAAGAGAAATAAACTTTTCAAAGGGCAAAGAATCAAGTACACAGTTTTTTATTATAAGCATCTAAATCTTGACCATAATGTCCTAGTCAAAGGTGCAGATACACAGGTCAGAGGCAAAAATATTTTGGGTCAGCGCTGCACTCTCTTTCCATTGGCATGTTAAAGCATCTATGGAGAGCAAATTATTCAGATAATCATCTGTTTATTTACACATTATGGAGATCTTACTTTCTTTTTATGCCTCCTATAAGGATATTTCCAAATAAAGCAACAACTTTCCATGGGATACATTGGCTTCTTTGGCTCACAGGCTGCTCCAAGAAAATTGTTCATTTGAGGACTTTGAGATATTCAGAGACTTAAAGAAGGCAGCTTCACAAGCTACAGTACCATTTAATGTTATTTTTCCCTTTAATTTATAGGCATCACAAACTCCAGAGTTCAAAGCTTGTTCAAGCCTTTCAGCTTGAAATGTTAAGAGCTTTACAAAGCAAACACGTTTTTATTCTCAAAGAATGACATTTGAAAAAAAGTATCTTAAAGGCTAATAGTACATTTCGATTTTTACTTATATTTCTAGGCCAAATAGTATAGTAACTTTTTTATAGCACAGTGACAGAATGTCAGTGCTTTAATTTTTTTAGGTTTTGGTTAAGAAGAAATTAGGATAAGAATTTTGCAGTAAAATATGCAATCATGGAATGACTGTAAATAGAGAAAAAAGAAATCTGTAACTAACTTTTATCTTAAAATGAAAATTTTTATTTGTGTATACTTCTAATTACTAAAAGCAAATTAATTCAGCTATATCAAATAGCTATGTAAAGCATTGTAGTGTAATATCTCAGTAATTAACAAGATGCAAATTAGGAGACAGGTAATAAGAGTACCACTAATAGTATGATGGACTCAAAAAGTTATTTTAGGGTATGGCAGAAAAGCCTGCCTTGTTTACATTAGTTACTTGTTTGTCCAGAGTTGCCATCCATAGCAGCAACAGAAGGAAGAAAATATAAAAATCATCTTTAACCATTCATTACTAAGAGTTAAAAAGTCACCAAGAAATTAAAGTAAAACTAGATTGAAATTAAAGGGAGAAAGTAGCTTATTAACATCATGAACAGTTTATAAGGACTCTTAATGCTTAGAATGTTATGTTTTGACCAAAATCCTGCTTCCAGTACAAAATGGAATCATCACCTTGTACAAATCATGATCCTTTTTAGAGCTATTCTTGTTTGCTAAGAGAAGAAACTGTCTGGAAAAAGGAGTAAGTTCTCTAAACTGATGAAATATCTGCACTAAAACGAAAGGGTGATTTTAAGGTACCCCCACTGCTGTTCATTCTGTACTAGGTAGATATGAGCTGAGTCAAACTTCAATCCATTTACAGAACCTCCTTAGGCAGGTGTCCCTGCAGACACCTTCAGCGCTTTTTGGAAGGACCTTGCTCAGCAAAATACATAACCAAATTTTGTCCTCAATTGGCACTCAGAATGATCTATAGTAAGTCTACTGATTTCAGATGTCAAATGTCATATGAGTACAAGATATGATAATCTTTCAGTTGTGCCAAGAGACAGCAGGAAGATGCTATTTTGCAGGTCCACTTGTAATATATATGATCAATCATAAAGTCTCTAAATAGATTGTCATAATTTCACATCAGCTGATTACTTGCTTCTGACACATTTAGAACAAGAGTGAATACTTAAAAGATGCATTCTCAATAGATATAATAACTTATGGAGTGCTTGGAAAAGATGAACAGCAATGAGCATTTATTTTTAGTATCTTCATTAAAAAAGGAAAAAAAAATCCAAAACTAATCTTACCAGTGACAGTATCTTGTGAAGATGAATATTCTAACTTCTAAACATGCCATGGATTGAAACAGTGAGGTAAACTTGGGATGTGTTTTACTATGGTATTTGTTTACAAAAGAAACAGAATCGATGTTTCACCTGACATAGGTGAATAGTATTTAGATAATTTACTGAAAGAAGGAACACAAAGAGATGAGAGAGACCTGCCCCTGGGGAGATCAGGGACGTCTGAAAAGAAAAACAGGAGGTGGAATCTTTTTTTAAAGCATCCATCCTCAGTGAGATTTATAGTGTGCTGTGAAAGAGAGTAGTGATGCCATATAGACTATTTTTCTGCCTCATGGCAGGGTCAGCTAAAGCTATTCCAGATATTTGACTAAACTGTATAATGGACTTTTTGCATTACTCTTAGGCTTTTATCTGAGTAATTTGTGATTTTTATCCTAGGTTTTGTTTAGGGTTTTTTTCGGTTTTGTTGGTTTGTTGTTTGGTTTTTTTTTTATAACCTGCAACTGGAATCTATTTTCTTGTGCTCTAAGACTATCTTGTTGTGCTGTATCTTATTATCCTACACAAAGTAGATGTGGAGAGTAATTTATTCCCTTCATCTTTACATGTCTGACTACCTTTTTCCTATAACATTTTCAAGTAAATAATCCAATTTCTTTCCCTCTTTCCTTACAAGTAATTTTCTAGACATCTGGTCATTATTTTCTTCCTGAAATGCAATCTGGTAAAAAGCTTATGTTGTTCTAGCACAAGCCACTAAAACCAGAGTGCAAAATAATTTTAAAAATTTTACAAATGACAATTGTGTTTATGCACTCAGGGCTAACAAAACATCCACTGCTGCATGTCATTGCTAAATCCCATTCATTCTGAGGCCTTCTGTAATGCACAAGTCCTCCTCTGGGCATCTGCTGCATAGACCACACCATTCACCCCTCTCTACTCCTGCAACTCAGTATTTTTACTGCTCGGTACTTTATGAAAAATAACATTTTTAATCAATTTTTGGAAACTCTTAGAGTCATGTGTAAATCTAGTCTTTTACTCTGGATTGTTTGATAACCCACTCACCTTGGTATCAATGGTAGATCTTGCAGGTACCATTCCAGACCATGACTAGGACAGGACATTTTGTTGATCATACAATACCAATAACTAAATGACTTTGAATTCTATGACTGCAAAAAACATATAGTGTTCATATTATTTGAATCAAATTTTACAGTTGCTTCTGTATCTACATTATTGAAGTTCTATCTAAATCACATTCCCTTGTTTTATAATACTGTCAGAAAAACAGTGTGCAATTTCTCTAAAGTCAAAAAAAAAGAAGTCATATCTATTGTTTCTTCACTCCAAAAGGGTCTCTTAACCTGGAATAAAAAGAAATTAGGCTGGCTTGAAGTTTTTTGTTCTTTTCAAATGCATTTTGTCTTTTACTCCTCTCCTTGTTATATTCTAGCTGTTTACAAATCCTTTACCCAGTCAAGAATTTTAGGGAATGGGATTCTTCGCTTTTTTTTTTTTTTGGCTTCCCTTTGATTGCTTACACAGAAATTAAGGACAGGCAGACTGGTCTTCAAATTCATGATTACTTCAGCTCATTTAAAGAGCAGCATGTGCCAAATTCTGACAACCTGTATTATACACCAATTCCTACTATCAGTCCTCCATGCTAACTTGGTGTGTTTGAAGCACCAGAGCCTTAAAAAAAACCATGAGATACAAATATTTGCATGTTTACTCAAACAGACATGATTATGTTTCCGTGTTTTCTTTTTTCCATCCTTCTAGAATGTTTTTACATAACAGGAATAAAGTCCAATGGTTTTGAATTGTGATTCCTTAAGCACATGGGTTAATGTTAATGATGTTTTAGTATTTAGTGTTCTTGCCAGGAATGAGCCACTAGAACCAAATCGTTTTTCTTTTGACTAAAAACCAGGACAGATTTCAGCTTTTAAAAAAGATAGCTAAATTTTCAATATTGGCTTTTAGATTTGATGTATGCTAATACATGAAAATATACATTTTTTTTCTAGAAAGACATATCTGGAGTGAGGGAAATAATAGACATTTCAAACTATGAACAATTTAGAGAGCTAATTTTTTTTCTATTCTGATTTGGAATGGAAATCAAAAAATCTGAAAAAGAGTACATCCATTCCTTTCCTCTTGTAAGTAATTTTTTAATCAAATCAGTTTTAATTTTCTTTTATATATATGAATAAAGGCAGATAAAAAGTTCTAAAAGAAAAGAAAGATAATTTTATTTTTGAAGTTCTGAAAAAGCAAAATTTTATGTTCTTGGAATGTATTTTTTGTTTTTGTTTAAAACTTATTTATTTGGTTCAATTGACCTTGTTCTTTGAAAGATTTTAAGGCATTTAAACTTAACTTTTCCTAGTGGAATCCACCGAAAGTTTTAATCATATCTTCTGAATAACCAATATAAAACATTTGCAACACTGAAAAGACTAGATTATTTTGACAAATAAAAATGGACTGAAGATCAAATCAGAGAATCTTCACTAGAATTTTGATTTAGTTTCTAAATTGCCAGAACTACGATTAACTTTATTTTACATGATGATATAAGCCAAAGCACAAATTCCAAAGTCTGGTGTTGGAATTATAGCACTACTATTCACCACACTTGGAGTAAATTTGAGAAAGAAGCCATTTAATAATATTTGTGAAATGACAAAACATTCTTCTATATTCACAGAGAATGCTAACAAGGAAAAGAAAATTAATTTTTATGAAAATCAGAGCAAATCCTGCTCAGCATAAGCAATTAAAAATAAAGATCAACTAAATCGGGATATAATCTCATTTAGCATTTATTGTTTGAAGCTTTTAAGTAACAGGAGAGGATAAGTGAAGAACTCATTTGAGGAAAACGCTCTAAGTAACTTCAAGAAAAATAGATTGTGCCAACTGCAGCCACCAAACAATCACAGCATATTCTCTCCTGATAATCAAAAGAAGGGAAAATAAATAGAGAACATTTCTAAGTTAAAATCTAGGGTAAAGTAGACTTTAGGTTCATGAAGTGAGACAGAATTTATCTTAACCAACTCTGTATTTATATGTTTGGAATTTGAAAAGCAAATGGTGCTGTATTCATTAAGCAGGATTAACTACCTGTCACAATTTTCAACAGCATGATATTGTTCTGAGAGTCAGGGGGATTAGAAACGCCTGATTTCAAAACTCCAAAATGTATCTTCTTATGTTTCATTTCCACATCGTCATTAAATTAGATCTCTGAATAGGCCAAGATTTTGAATAAAAGATACAGTTTCTTTCTACCTTTAAAAAGCTATTACATAAAGGCCTGTTAGTTTTGCACCAATAAAGAGCAGTCACCTCACTGCACTCCTGTGTGCTGTAGTTACTCTATCTACACCATTAAACTCTCAAGCTTTGACAATGGTCTAAGAGAAACTGTATATTAAAAACCATTGTTTACTTTTCTCATCACTTTTATTTTATCAGTGTATTGGAATTTCAGAAAATAATATAATAAAGCCACAGCTTGAGATAGTTCTTTCTGATATATACCTAAATAGGATTCAAAATTCTCAACTGGAGTATGCCAAGAGATCTCTCTGGAGAATACTGATGCCAAGCAGGCTACTTCTTGTTAATTCCTGGGGGGGTCGTTCTCAAGTGAGTTCATATAAAGTCTTTAGTGGGTTATAGTTGGTCTTTATAAAGTCTCTGGTGGGTTACCCTGGCTGGAGGCCAGGTGCCTACCAAAGACACTCTATCACACCCTCAGCAACTGGACAGGGGAGAGAAAATATAATGAAAAACTTATGAGTTGAGATAAGGACAGAGAAAGATCACTCACTGAATACCATCATGTACAAAACAGACTCTGCTTGGGGAAATTAATTGAACTTATTATCAATGAAAATCAGAGAAGGATAATAAGAAGCAAAAGAAATATTAAAAACACCTTCCCTCCACCCCTTCCTCCTTCCTAGGCTCAATCTCCTCCCCCAAAGCAGTCCACTAAGATGGGAATGGGGGTTATGGTCGGTTCATCACATATTGTTTCTGCTGCTGTTTCCTCCACAGAGAGAACAGTCCTTCCCCTGCTCCAGTGCTGGGTCCCTCCTAAGGGAGACAGTCCTCCAGGGACCCCTCCAACATAAGTCCTTCCCACAGGCTACAGTTCTTCATGAACTGCTGCAATGTGAATCTTTTTCCACGGGATGCAGTCCTTCAGGAACGGGCTGCTCCAGTGTGGGTCCTCCATGAGGTCATAAATCCTGCCAGCAAACCTGCTCTAGGCTGAGCCCCTCTTTCCATGGGTCTGCAGGTCCCTGTCAGGAGCCTTCTCCAGCAGAGGCTTCCCACAGGGTCATAGCCTTCTTTTAGGCATCCACCTGCTCTGGCATGCTCTTCACAGGCTGCAGGTGGGTGTCTGCACCCCTGTGGACCTCCATGGACTTCAGAAGGACAGCTGCTTCACTGCGGTCTTCATCAAGGGCTGCAGGTGCTCTACTCTGGTGGTTGGAGCACCTCCTCCCTCTCTTTCCTTATAGACCTTGGTGTCTGCAGTTGTTTCTTTCGCATATTCTTATTCCTCTCTCCCCTTAATTTTTTTCTCTCTTGGCTGGAAATACAACTTTGTGCTGGATTAATAAACAAACAAACAAACCAATGCATTTCTTGGCTGTAACAAAATACAATTTGTGTCGAAAGGCAAAAGATGAACTCCACGAGCTGTAACAGTTTGGAACTTGCCAAATCTCAACCTGGAAACAGAGTCCACAAAAAGCAGTTCAGTGTAACCATTTCATTCTGGAGAAGAAAGTTTATACACTGCGTAAGAAATTACACCAGTGGTCTAAAAACTGCCTCGTTTTTAATATTTTGCTCTAATTGATTGGGCTGAAAACAAATTAACAAAAAAAGGCACAATCATTTGTCCTCAAAATGCATGATGCAGCAGTTCAGATCAGGATAGTAGTGACGACCTTTCTCCATAATGCAACATTTAACTGAAGTAATTCAACTCCTTTTTTTAGTCAATGGTGCTCTTGAGATACATTTCATCAGGAGATTTGAATGAAACAAAAGACCTCTTCATAGCATAGTCTTGAATTGTCTTCCTACTCTGCAGGAACTTGAAAGCCAAGTTATGCAGAACCCAGTGTATTGTGGTGGGGGGGGGGTATGCAAATATTTGCTTAATAGCTATGTGCCACACAGTTTTTGTAAATATTTGTTTGAATTTCAATGTGACTTGGCTGTGTACCCTCTCAGCTGGAACAACTTGTTTTGAGAAAATATTTGTGTGAACTTTGCAAACCAAAAGCCTGTTGTGCTGCTCAACTTCACACTTTTTTCTTGGCCAGCCCCATAATTAAGAAATATGGTGCCGCCTGGAACAAGTCTTACATTTCTTCAAGTATTTCTGAAAAAAACCCCAGCTGTTCTGGAAATGTTGCTGACACAAAGGTAGACTGTCTTTTAAAAATAAATGTGAGGAAAAAAATGTGAGATCTCACACAACTTGTTTTACATGACATTAACCCTAACTGTCATTATGCAAATTAGAATTATGCATAATTTTATTTAAAATACTTAGATTATAAATTGTAATAGGCTGAGATGCTCTTTTTTCTGATATTCATAAATCACCTAGCACAATACAAACTCTGTTTCTTCCATCAACCCTTAAATACTCAGAAACGAGTATTGCATGTCAGTGCAAACATTTGAAATATTTTGATTCATTTTGGTTTTACAAAATAAATCTAAGCCACAGCATAGTCTCTTGGGACACTTTTCAAGCAGTTCCATGTATTTGGATATTAACAAAGGTAGTCTCTGTTTGAAGCAATTGAGGATATTCAGGACACCAAGAAAAATGAACTTATTTGAGGTATCCAAGACACATCAATTATCTGAGTTAGCTCAGAGATATCTTACCACTCATTTCATGATTTTTAAGAAACTACTGAATGAAGAAGTTAGAGTCAATCAGTTGAGTGGCATGCATGTACACTATTCGTGTGTTCATAATAATGGAATCTGTGCAATTTAACTTCCTTCACTTTGCAAATTATCTGGGTACAGGTTATGAATTTTACAAATACATTTTTCCATTTACAGTTCTTCAGTCAATAGCTTGTGTCAATAAATTTTAACTCATGATTCATTCATGAGCTGATCATTGAGAATATTAATTATTTATACTGTATAATTTGTCCTGTAAATTACATGACATTATTTATATTCCCAGAATAGGAGATTTAGAAATAGCTTTATAAATAAAATTAATTGTATTTTCCTTTATCAGATAAACTGTGAACTTTACTAGTTGTTCAAATCTATCATCCAAATAATAAGAACAACCTGCAAATTGCTCTGTTGATCCTCACAATACCAATAAAATTGATGGTCTCCTTGGTGTTGATTTTTTATATTTAGAAATGTCAAAAATAAACATTTATGTATTGGACTGTAGGTAAATTACTGAATGGGAGAAATTGCAAACAAAATAGTTTGAGGTATTGTGAGCTCTATTTTTATAAAAGCAATAAAGTGATTCTTGTACTGAGGTACACGAAAACATTGTAGGGGAGAAATATAGGGTAATTTGAGTCAGGCTGAAGATTTTCAGGGCCATTATTGTGTTTAGAGGAGCAGACATATTTCTCCTCTTGGCTTACTTTGAGAAAAAAAAGACACTTGTTTTAAAAATGTGAAACATTTTACAAAGAAAACTGAAGTGAAGGGGGACAAAATTATTGGGATTGGGGAAATTAAAAATCACATACCAACAAAAGCAAATTACTTCTCTGTTTTAATGCTACCTAATCCATGAGCAGTAACAAGCGGTACTCAGAACAGCATGATACTATCCAAAAGTCACTGATCCTGGGGATAGCAATGTCCCTGAAACAATGAGAGGAGGTGGCACAGCTGTAGCATTTCCCTCAGACTTGCATTTTACAGAGGTATTTAGAGCATCAGTGACATCTGGGCCCTCCAGCTCAACTGCACAACACAGTAGGGGTTGAATAAAAAAAAAAGAAATGTACTTGGTTGGAATCCCACAACTGCCTGGTACTTAAATACCATTGAAAGTGCCAAGAGCCCATTTCTTTGAGATTTCTTTAAATAATAAAAACAATAAAAAACCCTCACTATGAACAAAAAATAAAAATTTCATTTAATTATTTTTCTAAGAAAATGGACAATGAAGCAACACAATCTCTTTTTTTCAGAGACCTGTGCTGTTGAAATCACCCTGTGTGCAAGAGAAAGCAGTAGCATGAGCTGACTGCTCTATATTAGGAAGCAAGCTAGGACCCACCAAGTTCAGTGGAACAGTGTTCTCCATGACAAGGAGTCCAGCCTCACAGTGCCCAAACAAGACAAGTGAAGCAGATGTGGTGACAGAAACCAGTAACCTACAACATGTGGCAGACTTAGCACCAGAGTTTAAATGTGGTACCCGAGCCACAGAGCAGAGGATGCATGAGCAGAGGTCCCAGATAAGCTCCTCACAATTTTTGTTCGCAACTTAGCTCTTTTCTTAGATTTTTAGTCAAAGTTTACACAAATAGATGCTCACTATTGGCAGTGAAAGCTGCAGGACAGGCAGGTCAGGGCATTTAGTGTCTGTCAGTGAACTGAGGACTGACAAGCACAACCATCCAGGCTTTTCCTTAGATATCATTGTGATTTAGTTATTTATCTTTTAAATCAGGCATTATACTGACTGCTAAAGGAGATGGGTAAAATATTTCAATATTTCATTGCCTTGCTGCAGTTCTTGTAAGTTCTTTTAATGGTGATTCTTTTACTACAGATGGGGGGGGTGCTGAGTAAAGTCAATTTGCTTTCTCCTCACCTGGCCCAAACCACAGAAAAGCAAGCTAACTCCATCAGAAATGTGGTGAAAAAGATAAGTTTTTTTTGCTGAGAGATGGCAGCCAAGCAAAAAGAAAAAATTAAGAGGTAAAGCCCTCCTATCAATTATGATCATGACGAATACTCTGCATGAATGTGGGCAGACATTGGGATGAAAGATGATGAAAACATTGCCCTCCTTAGACTGAGCATTGTACCCCAAGCTACTGGAGTAAACAACTCCTTCCCAAACATAGGAATCAGCTCTGCCTATGCCTTCCTTTGTTCCTAGCCACACAAAGTGTATTGAATGATGAAGCTGCATTTTGAGAGGATTAATCTTTCCCCTCACTAATTTAATGTCTTGTTTTGGGAAAGCACCAGTGGGTAATTTGTGGTCTCTTGTAACAGCCAAATATTTTGCCATGATTCTCTGCCTCTGTCATTGAGTACCATACTTTGATTATCTTGCAGAGAAGAATTACAAACTACTTTTGTTAGACAATAGAGGTGGTTGGAGGAAAAAAAGATCAAACAAACATGGGTGATGCAGCAAAACTATACACATTTTTTTTGCAACTTTGAATGTATTATTTCTTTTGTGCCAGGAGCTAGGAAGATAAAACACCACTGCTAGCCCCTAAATATTCTGAATTAATAAGAAAAACTCTCATCATTAAGGAATATTAAATGCCCCATAGAAATGTTGATTGGAAAACTGATCATAAGTATGAACAGAAAAAAAAAAAAGGACAAACCAAACCTCACTATTGAGTAAAGAGATTAAAAGATATTTGCATATTTTTCCAGTTATTATCAATCCAAAAAAAAAGGTAATTGTGTTAGAGGTCAGTGTGGTTGAATAACAATGTCAAGGTTACTATTTAAGTAATACACAGAACACTTCAAAATTATCTGAAGCAACAAAACACAGACAAATTAAAATAATGACTGTAGGAGAAAGCAAACACAAAAAGTCAAATTGAAGCAAATATTTCAGCCTAATGTGTTCAGCAAAGGTCACTATAATTGGTTTCAAAAGGTTCTTCAAATTTTGCTTTAAGGGTATAAGTTTTCATTTGGTGCTGTAAAACAGCGGTATGCCCACTGCTGAACCTCAGAGGGACAGATCCAAGTTACCTCCTAGGTGTCAAGAATTAGAGGCTTCACCCTTTTTCTGGTTATGGGCGCAAATGTGAGCAAGGCACATGGATGCAGGAATTCTTAGGTTCTGAAGCTTAATTGGAGTTACAGGGACCTTCACAGTGAATGATGTGAAGTCCTGTGTTTGAAAATTTGAGTCTGTCCCAGGAGCTGTCTATTTCTTTCCACCAAATATGTCAGATACATGGGATGACTTCTCTGCTACCTTGCTTAAGCTTAGCCACAAGTAGGTCATGAGGAAGAGCTGATCTACAGGGAAACAACAGGGATATGATTAATCTAATAATCCAACCCCAACTGCATTCCCTGCAATTGTTAGGAAATCCACTTGGGATCCTCAGTCCAGAAATCCTGAAGTGAATACGGGTAGTAGCATGAGCTTTCTTTAGGTGAGCAGAGTAAGAATAATTTCTGTTTTGTAAAATATGACTGCTCTTTTTCTACTTAATAGCCTAGTTACTGCAGTGTTCTGCTACAGCATGAGATAAACCAGTTTGATTCCTTCCCTAGCTGCCTTGTAACATGTCCATTTTACTTGAAAAATACCTTGGATAAACCATCAGTACTGTCCTGGAAACTAGCACCACAACGAAGACCTCTGGCACAAGTCAGCAAATATCCTGAGAGTTAGACTGCTGTTTGCTCTCTCTAGTTAATCCACAAACAGCAGTAGTTTTAGTAAGATGAGCAGAAATTTGCTTTTCCCTCTAAAAACCATAAGTCTGTCTTTCCCTTATGTTTGACCTCTCTTACTGAGAACCGAGTTGTTTCCGTATTACTTACTTGATAAAAAAGCAATGCTTTTTGGGTTTCTGTGCACACCCACAGTAATGAATCCCACAGTGCTCCTTGCAGCTGCAGTGTGGCCCTGCATTGGGATGATGAAACCTTCACTTTGCTCTCTCTTGGAAGAAAGCCCAGGCATGCAGCTTGGAGGCTGTGGGACACGTTGCAGAATGCACTGATGTTGTAAGACAGGCACAGCCTTTTAAGCTTAAGTACTTGCTATACCTGCATTGCATAACTGAGACAAAACTGACAGATATTAAAATAATATGAAGGCTAGAGAATCTAAGAGCTTAGAACTCAAATTTGATTTGAACTACAATTTTTTTAGCCTGTAAAAATAATTTTTAAAGTGTCATCGGGTTTTGTGGTGCTTTTTATTTGGGCTTTGTTTGGTTGGTTGGTTTTGTTTCTTTTTTTTTAATCTGATCTTCTTCTTTGTCCTACCACAGGTGATGTAATTGTAACACTAACTGCCTGACTGTATGTGCATATGGGTCCAAAAGCATCAGAGAGCTTGAAGATAAAAGACTGATAAGTATTTTTGACTAATCAGTTATAGAATATCTGTATAAATGCAAGATGCTATATGCTTAGAAGTTAAAGTAAAGAATTTGATTCCCCTACCAAGTTGAAAAAGAGTTATGTTCTTCGGTTACCACCATTAGTTAATTATTTCTAACACATTGTTTTGAGGTTTAGGGTAAGAGATTTTTCTCAGCTTAGAGTACCTGTTATAAGCAATTGGAATGAAATGAGATTTTCAGAGAAATGAGATTTCAGTTTTATTTTTTTTTTAAATAAGGCAAATGGGAAACTCTTGAGATGACCTAAATAACATCTAGAATTATGAGGAGGGAATGATAGCAGAGGTAGGACAAAATATTCTCAGTATGAATGATTTAGACATTAGAGACCACAATTTAAATGCAGAGAGAGATAGCACACAAAGAGTTCAAGCAAAGAATTTCACTTAGTGCAGTTGCCAAGTAAAGCCATCAAAGCAAACAGCTCAAATGAGTTTAAGAGAGAACTCTGCATGTCTGAGCAGGGAGGAAATCAAAGGATATAGTTACTAAGCAAGAAAACGGGTGTGAGATAAACTTGAAGGGAATGGTTTATTGGGTCAGGTGTCCTTTTTTCTCTGTGGTAGTGCCTTGTGTCCTTGTTTCTTAATCTTTCATAAAAGAAGGTTTGAAAATAGTCATAAGGAAAAGCTCTACAAAAACTATAATTAAAATGTACGGCAAATGTTTTAATCTGACTGACTTGTGTTTTGATTTGGGGTTTTTACATTAATTAGAGAGACTATAAAGGCTGTGACAACCATTTCATCAAAGACAAAGGTTTAAAGAACAGCCAAAGACTGAGATATTCCTTCTTAATTAAAAAATCTTCAACATGTGGACTAAGAAAATTTTAAAACTGTGGGTCTGAAGAAGGAAAACTACATAGATGTGAAAGGTGGAACATAAAACCTTTACTTTGGAGAAATTGGCCTAAACCACATAAATCGGAGAGTAAAGTCTGTCAGAATTCAGTCTATCTGAAGAAATACCAGACATAGGTTTCAATACTAGATATTGTATATCAGTATATTATTTTTTAATTTGCATTCCAATTTGCATAATATAATTACCTTTCCAACTGTCTTTTGGGAGCTATAAACACAGCTATTAACAAAACTTCAATGTAATACCTTTTCTAGACTAAATAAATTTGCTCTATGATATTCTCTGGCAATTTTCCCCAAAAATGGTAAAAGCATAAATATGCTTCATTAAATGAAAAGAAACATCTGAGATATAAAATATTATTGTTTAAAGAATATTTTGTACCGACAATCATTTTAATGATTTACTTTCAAAAGTAAAACTGCATTTTTATTTAAACTTGATAACATACTTCCTTGCAATATCTGGGCTGCTATAGACTACAGTTTAGTGCTTACCCACAAAGTGCATTGGAAACAATTTGTTAAAACTTGGAATGACTTCACAAAGGATAAGCTGTGGCCATCAGTGCTAAAATCAATGTTTCTCATGTAATCACGTGGAAGCAAGATACTCTGAAGTGTTGAGGGTTATTGGAGTGGTTGCTTTTTAGGGTGAAGCTAACAGTGAGCCAGGATCTATCTTTAGCTCATCAGATCACTTATAATCTTTCGCATCACCTACTTTAACCTTGCAGGACAGAGGTCCAAGACTGAACATAAATATATAGCAATGGTCTACAGGATTTGAGAAGATTTTCTGAAGTATACATTGCTTTTTGTGTCTCCCATGTTGAGTTTTAGCAGTTGCAGGGATAAGACCACTGGACTGCAAGTTTTCCTTGCTGAATAGCTTGCAAGTGTGTGTGTATAGTGGAGTATAATTCTTTCTTGCTTTCAAACTACTGAATTTCAAAATATTGCTCTTCCCTATCTGTAAAATAGAAGAGAGAGATAATCAAAACTCCAGATTAACTTATGCAACCATTCACTTGGGATCAGATGCCACAGTCAGGTCGACACTCAAAGTTTCCTTTCCCTTTCCCTTTCCCTTTCCCTTTCCCTTTCCCTTTCCCTTTCCCTTTCCCTTTCCCTTTCCCTTTCCCTT